>NC_056730.1:820490598-820620598 GCF_019279795.1 Protopterus annectens
AAAACTTAAAAAGCTTAACTGAGACAAAAAAAAATGTTAGGGGCTGCCATTGCTATTATAAGGCAACATGTGCAAGATGCTGAGGGTAGTGCCATTGCGAATGCTGCTGACAACCCACAGTGAGGAGACAGAGAAGAGTGTAAAGACCCAGGGTAACCTACCAGGGACTACATGAGCTGGAGACAGTGGAGCGCTATAGAGTGGACAGAGACTTCCTGCAGCAAATTGTTGAGCTGTGCAGGCCACGCCTCACACATAGAACCAACAGAGGGGAACCCATCCCAGTGGAAACCAAGGTATGTTTTGGCCTAAGAATACTAGCAACAGGTACCTTCCAGAGACCAGATGGTGATATGATGTGGATTTCACAGGCATCAGCATCCAGGGTACTGCACCAGTTCCTGAATGCCATGTCAGCACATGTCGGTGATCATGTATATTTCCCCAATTCCCATGGGGTATTGGCCAGCAATATGCATCTCTTCCAGCAAATAGCGGAACACCCTGAGGTAGTGGGTACAATTGACTGCACGCACATACACATCAAAGCACCAGCCGGTGAGTGGGCTAGGGCCTACATCAACTGCAAGGGCTTCCACTCCATCAACTGCCAGGTTGTGTGCGATGCACAGGGCATAATACTGAATGTGTGTGCTGGCTGCCCCGGAAGCTACCACAATTCCCATATCTGGCATCTGATGCAGCTGTACCAGACATTTGCCAATGGGGACATCCCTGATGGTCACCTAGTGGGGGATGCTGGATACGCACTGGAGCTGGGGCTGATGACACCCATCAGAAATGCACACACACCTGAACAAAAACTCCATAATGAGGCACACACACAAACACGAAATGTAATCAAGCATGTGTTTGGGATGCTCAAGTCACGGTTCCGGTGCCTGGACACATCTGGTGAAGCCTTGCAGTACTCACCAACTACATGTACCCAAATTGTCATGGTATGTGCCATGCTACATAATATGATCCTGCGAAAACAGCTGCAGCAGGAACAGTATGGGGCAGGGCCAAACAGCCCCCCACCATTGCCAAGGCCTGAACAGGCACAGCATGACTTGGAGGAGGAACAACCTGAGCCTGCTCCAATAGGCAGAAGGAGGTGTGCCCAGTATGCCTTGGCCTTGGCAAAGAGGCAATGCATAGCACATACACTGGCTCAGTAGGAACCCTGGAAATGATACCTCTCTCTGACTCGCACATAAAATAAAAGGGATGCCTAATTTGACACTACCTGTTTCCAAACATGTATAGGGAGTGTAGTATGTGCATCCAACATAAGCAGCCCTGCAGCACCACCTGAGGCATGATTGCCATGTTTTAAGCAATATAAAGCAGTGCTAAGCAGCTTTTACCAATATTTAGTATATGTAAACAAAATTGCCTGTGCTAACTAGTGCAATGTCAGGCAACATTGAGCAATGTTGGGCAAGGTCGGGCAAAGTTGAAGAAAAGCAGGTAAACATGCTCATATTAGCTTTACTGTCCCTTAAGCAGTCTGGTCTACCCTGCATGAAAATAAAAAGCAGTGACAGGGCTCGATCCCAGGATATTGTGCACTATAGTCACAGTACTGAACCACTAAGCCATGATAGCATTTTCAGTAGCACAGACACAGCAGGACAATTGTACACTAATGAAAACACAAAGAAATGCTGTAACATGCCCCTAAAGAGGCATATGGATAACCTCCCCCACAGGCCTATGCAGACAGAGAACATCAAGCCAGGAGGTGTGATGTGCGTTGTGTAGGCTATGAAGTTGCAATCTAATATACGTGACATTGGACACTAAGTAGTGTAGTACAGTAGTATGCCTCAAGCCAGTACGATAAGCAACAGTACAGACTGAAATGGTGTACCGTTCAGAGCAGTGCAGGCATAGCAAATTTGTATAAGTGTCAGGTAAACCACCTCATCCTATGTACACCCACAGTAACAATCAAGTGTACCCCGGGTAGAAATGTACAAAGAATAGCTGTCCCCCCCTGTATGTAGAAATGTTGATAAGTCTATGCAAAGTGTCTCATGGAAGCCCTGCAGGCACAGCATGATCCCTGTTGATCTATGATACAAAGGTGAGGCCTGCTCTAAAAATACAACTTGATTTTCCATACACATATAGTATAAATGTCTATACCGGGCGTGCTCACACACTCCAACAAATGTAGTGGATTTCATTCAGCATCACACTGAAAGGTCATACTGGGCATGCTCACACACTTAAATAAACAAAGCAAATGTCAGGCAACAACATACTGAAAGGTCATACTGGGCATGCTCACACACTTATGCTAAATACGGAGGTGATAATAAGGGATCTATGGACAAATGTGGATAGACATCTCTACTTCCAGAAACACATTCACAAAGTTGTCAGAAAATCATGCTATGTGTTCACACAAACTGCTAAGGTCTGTGCATGTAGGTCGAAGGAGGTTCCCACTACTCATCAGTCATCAAACCCGCCAGAGAGTACCACAACACACTTGCGAAGAATCTGACTAGGCACGTTCAGCAGCCAGAAAGACCACTGAAGTACCGTAACAAGAGGATTACTGGTCTCAAACAGTTGCCCCATGCAACAAGACTGAATGTAACCCAATCTGTACTCTGTTGCATACTGTCTACTCAGGAGATCTCTGCCCAACAGACAGGTCCATGTCATGGATACACTCAGATCTGTTCTGAGTTACAGCTCAATGGCACTAAATATACAGACCCAACTGATATTGCCAACATCCTGGCAGATAGGATCAGTGTTAACTTTACCCCCCTCTCACCCATGAAAGTGCACATTTCTATAATGGAAGACTGCAAAGTTGCTTTCATCACAGCTGCACAGGTAAAAAACACTCTCCAAAGCCAGTATCACAGCAGCCATGGGACCAGATAACTTCACAGGCTGTGTTCCACACAAAGCACAGAACGAACAGACACCACACTGACGTACCATGTGCAGTCATAGCCTCACCTCATGCTTTGTGCCTGCTGAATGGTGCACAGTGATGGTTATCCCACAACGCAAGGGTGGAGACACCACGGACCCCAGGAACTAGTGCCCCATTAGCCTGATGAGCCCGCTCTTCAAGGCCATGGAATGTATCATCATACAACATATAAAAAATTACATTGGTAATCCCCAAACCCTGAACACAACCATGTTGGGTTTGTAAAATGCAGATTATGTCTCCTAAACCTGATAGATGACATCGAAGCAGTCAACAGAACCGTAGACAAGGGTAAGGTGGTTCACACAGCCTATGTTGATCCTGCCACGGCTTACAACACCACCACACACTTTGGAAATATAGATAAACCCACTAAACTAGGTATAAATTGCTATGTCACAAGATGGGTTGCCAACAGGCTTACTGACAGAACACACATTGTGAAAGTAGCCGACTCCAAGTATGACTTTGGACCAGTGACAAGTGCAGTACCACTAGGGCCAGTCCTCTGTCTTGTCCTGTTTAGTATCTACTTCCCTGAAGTAAACTCTAACATGGAAGGTCTGTGGCTACTGAAGTTTCCAGAGGACTGCAAACTAGGAGCCATAATTGTAAACACTAAAGATGTGGACATCCTACAAAAGGGCATCACTGAGACAGATGGCTGTTGTCAAAGCCATGGGCTCTAGCTCAATGCCAAAAGGTGCATTGTCATCCCCTTTGTTTAAAACTCTGTAGCCAAGAACTACAACATAGGCGGTAGTATACTTAACACTGAAAGTGTGACAAGAGATCTTGGGTCACAGGTGGACAGTGGACACAACTGTGATATTCACATCCCCACAGTAGTCAGGAAGCCCTGCTATGTGGCACACCTCATCACAAAATGTGCCTCATGCAGACTAGAAGAGGATATTGTTCCCCACTACTCATCACTCACTAGAACTATAATAGAGTACAATGCCACTTTTGCTATGTACCTCACAAGACAACTACAACAACTGGAAAGCCTGCAGCAATACCTCACAAAGAGCATTAGCAGCCTGAAATACATGCCATACACAGACCATCTCAAAATGCTCCATCTGTACTCCCTTGCATATCGCCTACTCAGATGTGTTCACTACCTAACATACAAAGCTATGTCAAACGCAGAGCTGTTGGACATGCTCCACGTAAAACACTCACAATCCCTCTGACCTTCGGACCCAAAACCATGAGTGAAATACAAAAGGAAGGGGTTTACCTATTTACCTTATGGATACCCACACCTTCAGGTTAGTGGCACAGCATGAGGCCTTTGAGACCATGCAAGTGCAACTAACATTGGGCAAAGCTGCTCATCAGATTGTAGCCTGCTACAGATCACCTACCTTGTCTCAGGAACCTCACTCAGTATTCCTGAGAGCAGTGGAAAATATAAAGGTCCTATCAAACATAATTATATGAGGTGATTACAACTACTCAAACATTGAGTGGGAGAATTACTCGTGTACAACGTCCTTTGCCCAATGTTTCCTAGAGTTTAAAAACTCTAACACCCTGGAAGAGCTGGTCACCATGCCCACTAGAGGTGACACCATACTGGACATGATCATCACCAACATGGGGTACAAGTGTTCCACAACAGAGATAAAACCCTTGCCGGTAATATGAGATCATAAAGTAATCACAATGGACATCCACATCCCCCCCCAGTCAATGAAACCACTGTGAAGACATTTTCAAAAGCAAACTGCACACGTCCCAAGACCAAAGTGGAAAGTTCCAAAGCCCTCTTGCTATAGGATAATGGTATACAATCTGCCAAATCATTTACAAGTGCATCCTATGAGCATATACAGGGATGCATGGATCGAGACATCACAAATAAAACCAAGATGCACTCCTCCAAAAATAAGAAAACAATCTGGTGGTCATTGCCCATAAATAGCTAGACAACAGAAGGATGAAACTAACACCTGATAGAGCCAACTTCACTAAAGGAAAGGCATCACTGATCATTATTAGGAAGAAACAATGATCGCTCATAAAATAATTCAAGGACAGTTTCTAAAGAAAAATTGCCAAGGAATGCAAGAATAACAACCACAAAGCCTGCGGTAGCTATACCAGACATGTAGGGGTCAACTTCCAAATATGCTGTCAGCTACTAACAAATGGCAAGAAATACACTGAACCAACTTTCATTGCCCACATCCTGGGGGACATGTTCAGTGTAAACTTCCCCCCTTCACCCCCAAAAGGGCCTGTGTCCATCACAGAAGGATGCAGAGCCCCAGACTTCATGGACATGCAGGTAAAGACAGCCCTCTCCAAAGCCAAGAACACAGCATCAATGGGGCTGGATGGTGTCCCAGGCTGCGTCTTACACTAGGCCCAAAAGGAACTACACCCTCACTTACATTCACTGCCCAGACTCAATCGTACCACAGGCTATGTACCCAAAGAATGGCATACACTAACAGTCATCCAGCTCCACAAAGGGGGTGCCACAACAGAACCTGGAAACCATTGCCCTATATGTCTACTCAGCCTGGTCTACAAAGCTATTGAGCAAATTGTCATGGAACCCATGAACAGACACATTGGGGACCTCCAGACACTGGACTCTACACAACCTCGCCTTGTTAAAGGCAGATCCTGCCTCCTAGACATAGTTGCCTTATTTCAAACAGTTACTAAGGACATAGATGGAGATGAAAGTAGTCCACACAGCCCACCTGGACCTCACTAAGGAATTTTTACACCATTCCCCACTCTGTCATCATGGACACGCTTACCAGCTTGAACATTAACAGCTATGTTTCAGGATGGGTGGCCAAGTGGCTCACAGATCAAACACACATGTTCAGAGTTGTGGGTGCCATGTCTGACTCTAAGCCAGTCACAAATGGCATCCCACAGCTCTTGGTCCTGGGACCCCAACTGTTCAGTAGACACTGCTCAGAGGTACAGGCAAGCACGGGAGGAGTATGGCTGAACAGGTTTGCAGATGACTGCTAACTGTGGTCCATAACTGAATCTATGGCTGACACACAAATCCTCCAGAAGGGGCTTACAGAGACAGATACCTGGTGTCAAAACAATGCCTCAAGCAGAATGCCAAAGAATGCATAGTCATCCCCTTTGACTAAAACAAAGTGCAAACAAATTACCACATAGGTTGTACTCCAGTATGTACAGAGAAAGTCATGAAGGCCCTGGGGACACAGATAGTAAACTCACCTTTGAGGATCACATGGCCAAAGTGTTTAGACATTCCTTCTATGTAGCCCACCCAATGTCACCTAATGTAACCCACTTTGTCTAGTCTGATGATGTCACCATCCTACAAATATACCTGTGGAAGGTAGAGCTCACAGTAATGAGTATAGCGTGTCGTGTAAATGTGTACACCAGTAGTATCATAAACCAGTGAGGTACGGATTTGAATCCTGCACTTGACAAGTGTGTGTGTCTGTTTGTGTGTGATCTTCTTGAAGAGGAGCAACCTTTTTGGAGAGTACTCACACACCTTAAAAGTGATATACGACTCTTTGTCAGGTCTGATGATGTCACCATCCTACAAATATACCTCACAGTAATGTGTATAGCGCATCGTGTAAATGTGTACTCCTGTAGTATCATAAACCAGTTAGATAGGGGTTTGAATCCTGCACTTGCCAAGTGTGCGATCTCCTTGGAGAGAAGCAACCCTTTTGGAGAGTAGTAAAACACCTTAAAAGTGGTATACTAATCTTGGTCAAGTCTGATGATGTTACCAGCCTACAAATATACCTGTGGAAAAGAGAACTCACAGTAATGTATATAGTGTGTCGTGTTAATACCTACTCCTCTAATATCATGAAGTAATTAGGTAGTGGTTTGAATCCTGCACTTGGTGTGTGTGTGCTCTATGTGTGTGACATTGTTGGTCAATGCGTTGTGGGTTTTGCTTTTACTACTGTATGACATATCAGTATGACAACAGTATGTGCATTGCACATGTGAGGTAGCTGTGTGGCAAATACATATATGTACATGTGACCTCAATTATTGCATGTGTGGGAACCCTGCTTTCTCCAAGAACACATCTGTCATCTTTTCCAGTGTGTGCTGCTGCTTTCCAGACCTTAGGTCACATCTGTATGCTTGTGACAAGGCCAGCCACTGCAGTGATCCCTGGCCTAGGTCATCCGTGTCACACACACTCATTATGGTTTCTATTGAATTGTGTGAGTGAGGGTTTATGGCTGTTCAACGGCAGGAAAGTCTGTCAATGATGGCTATTCATTATAGGTGTGCAACAACCTTTGTGGATATGCATGCAGACCCCTTATTGCTTATGTGATCCACCGAGGGATTTAAAAATGCCTTTGGAAATGTGATTATCAAAGGAGAGATGACGTACCACTTGGTTGCATGTACACATCAGTACCTGTTCTTCATGTTGGTGGCTACTACCTATGTGGTACTGTGGGGATACTATGTTCCGTAAAGGTGGATGACTATGCTTTGCTTGGCTTATAGCTTTACAGCATGGGTTTGACAACAGGGATCTGTCTGTGTGATACCCTTGTGGAGGATGTGTGTGTCATCTGGAGAATGCATTATAGGCCACAGTATGCATTACCAGACGTGGACGGACATATCCCTACTGTGATTGCTTGTACCTAAGAGAGCCATATGCCAAACATGAGTGGTCTCAGTAATGGGTGCAGGTGAATACCACTGGTTACTGGCATAGTATAGTACCTGAAGGATCCAAATGTTACTGTGTGTCCTACTTCTGTCTGTCAGTTGTCAAGACATCATCTAACGATTGGTTATGGTCAGTCTGTTGAAGTTATGTATACTAGCAGAATGCAAAACAATGACAGCTAGTAACAGTATCACCCACAGCACAGTGTCAAACCATGTCATACACGCATGTGTAGTCAAGTTCTGAAATGTGTGTAGTACAATGCATACTGGCCACCAATAGAAACTATGGAGTGTTACTGTGTAATACAGAGCATGTCACCCTGCCCATGTATCCACTATGCACGTACATACAGACAGTGCACCTCCACCATGTTCACAAATGTACAGCTGCAAATCTGTGCCACACATATCCCACACATACTGTCCACTCTCTAACACATGCTGCCAATACTACACACATCAGCCAAGTGGCACGTGGGCAGACAATACACTATTGGAACTAACCCTGGTGTAAACATTACTACATTGACAATCATAGCTTAAATGTATCATGCCTGCTCAGCTACACCTTCAAGCATATCATTACACTCTACTGCTGACACCATGCTAGCATTACTATACTGCTATAAAGTCACCCTGTGCATCAGCACCATGGTGGCCTGTTCCTGCATTGATGTTACAGATGACAGGAGGTGGCACAGGTTTCATCATATGCACAGGGTGTGTTGTTGGTTTGCCAGAGGCCTACAGTGAGCCATACAATTGACATGTATGTGTGTGTGTGTGTGTGTGTGTGTGTGTGTGTGTGTGTGTGTGTGAGGGCCAAGAGTATTGCTATGGGCCAATGTTGATGTAATGTGTGCGGGTATGTGTTAGCCCTAGGTGTCTTGTTTATGTGTGTTTGTGTCTGCATGCACACAGTTCCACCATGTGGCTGCCATATACGGGTATTTGTGGGACAGCCACAGACTGCACCTGCCAGGCTTTACAGATTACCATCTCTGGCCACAGATACGGTACCTGTGCCTGGTAGGGGTGCTACTGACACTATCAGGTACTAAGCCAGACTGGGTACTATCCCCAGAGGTAGATGGATGTACACTGGACCCAGGTCCCTGCTGGGACTGTCCAGAGCCACGGGCACGTGGTCTTCTAGGACGGTCTATGGACAGCCCACCCCCAACATTGCTGGGGCTGGTACTGGCACTAGGGGAGTGGCTGTGACTTGAGAGACGTCCGCAGCGACTGCCAGCTGTTGATGTTGCTGGCATATGTCCACGTCGATGACTCAGCCATCCCGCACTGTCCTGAGAACATGGACATGACATTGCAGAGGACATCTAATGTCTCACCCCAACGTCTATCAGTGACCTCAGTGTAATTACAGATGGCACCTGCTAGGTCACGGATACTGTCAATGACGGCGGTGTTATGTGCCCTCTGTGCCCTTAGTCTCTGTCTGGTGTACCGTTTCATACATGCCTGTGCCTCCATGACAGCCTGGAACATGCGTTAGGGTGTAAGACCTGTGGCACGTTTGCCAGTGGCATGATGAGCAACAGTGCTCCGACGAGAACCCTTGGACATTTGCCTATGTGGTACCCTTCCAGACATCTGGGTATGGCTGCTGTGTCGGGATGCATGTGCCATAGATACCACACTGTCCTGGCCAATGTCAGCTGTACGCTGTCCCTCAGCTAAGGGCATTGGTGATGGATGTATTGGCAGTATGACTGTGTGTATGGATGGGGTGGACACTTGTGTACTGTTGATTGGTGGCCCAACGACAGACCCTGGCAAACATGCCTGTGCCTCAACACACCTATCATCATCATCACTATTATGCTCAGTGACATCAGTTTCCCTGCTGCAGTGAACCAGCCCAAACTCAGCACCTGTGAGAGGAAGACAGGAAACACACTTTACGACCTGTACATGATGTCGGCACACATGCACACATGAACACATGCACACATGCACACATGGACACATGAACACATGCACACATGCACACATGCACACATGCACACATGCACACATGAACACATGCACACAAATACACTCCTCACTAAAACAGACACACACACACACACACACACACACACACACACACACACACACACACACACACACACACACACTACCAGCAATCCAGAACATACTCAATAGCGTGTGATGGTGGGGTACAGTATCACAAGCCAAACATTTATATTAAATGTGTCAGCATGCAGGACGTGTGTTGCTCAACAGCATGCAGTGTGAGTGTAGACAGCCCTTGCTAATAACAGTATACATGGTTTTCATGCATGTGTGTTTTTGTTCAGTGATTGGCCTCACCCTGGAACACAATGTGTACATGGACACAACATTGCTGTGCAAGTAATAAAAGCTCTGCAATGTCCTGTGCACCATCACTCACAGGTATACATACCATGGCTGGATGTGTATCTGTGTGTCACATAGATATCCATTTCTGATTAGAGCGTCTGTGTCTTTAGCAGATAATTGTGGACACAGGTTTAGCGCATGCATATACACACAGGATGAGTGGTGCATGTATACCTGATGGAATACCATTGCTCAACATAGCCATTGTACAGTGGTTATGGTGAGTGTAGGAAATATTGTGGAAATGCCAGTGCCAGCCATAACATGGCATGCTACAACACAACTGCAACATTAAACATCACACATACACAATGTGTGTCATGTGACCTATACACTCAATAGCATTACAAGACATGTGTGTGTCACTTTGTACAAATGGTGATTGCTATGCATATTGTGTATAGGTGCATATGTTTGCACACACACAACATTGAGGTGCATAGCAATTAATGATATGTGTAGTACTGTGGCCACTGTAACTGGATGGGGTGTAGTACCATGAGCCATCATCATGCAGCATCATGTGGTCACTCAAGGCTACTAATGTGTAGCAGACCGGCACATAGCATGCTGTACCTGAACTGCAGTACCATGGCTACATTCACCATTTCACAGCCAGTTGTTACATGGGTTTGTAAGGTGCCCAATAGGGGGCATTGGTAAAATGAATGTGTTATGTGTTGAAGAGTGTCGCACAGCCACATGAGAGGCCTCTACCCCTCGGGTATATTATGTGTGCTGTGTGGATGAAATTTGGGATACTGGAGTGTGACCTTACAGCGGGTGTCTGAATACGCCATGTGTAGCATGTTAACGTGTACTGCGTATGACACCGTTGCATATGTTGTGTGCATGTGTATTGACTCTGCCTATCCAATGTCCACTACACTGTTGCCACAATTGTGTGGGATGCTCTGTGTATTGCATGTGTTTGAGGCAGCTACTCACATTACTGAGATGTGCATAGTCTCACAGCAAACATGCACAGCATGCATTATGTGCATGTGTGTGCCGTGTACATGGCCTACACCTCACCTATGACATGCACATTTAATTAGCAATATTAAATGTAGAACACACTCAACAGCATGGGTCTGCTGCCTTGCTGTCACACCAGAGGGACCTACAAGGATATGAGACAGTTTGTCAGTGGCAACAACTGTGGCATTGCTACTGTGTGTTTGCATTCTTACAGTTGACAGTCACAGGCCTGCAGATTATATTCCTAAATATTAGTATTGCACAACACTAGGCACCACATCTTCTAACTGCACAGTACACATCTCACATGAGCATGATCTACCAATAGAGGTAACAGTAGTGTACAGCTATGCCATGTTACCTGCACGCTCCGTGTCAAATTGCTGGGTGGCTCCGGCCTCCATGATGATACATGTTAGTTGTTGTTGTTGGCCAGGAGCCACCTGTCTCAGGAGCAGCTCCACCACTCTGGTAAGGGGGGATGGATGGTTACCCCACCACCTGTGGCAAGCTGTTGTCTATGGATATCAGACACACGCTGCCAGACATGTCTAATTAAATCACTGCAGTGATGGCGTACCTGCTCATATGTCCAGTTATGCATGCCTATGTCGTTTACCCTATGGACAAGATCTTGCCACAGTGCAGTCCGTTCATGCTGGTCCTGGCTGGTTCTTGAGAACAGCATGGCATAGTGCTGAACCAAGTTGGCTGCAATCAGTTCCTCCTCTGCTGGGCTATATGAGAGATTACGATGGTGGGCCATGACCCTGGAAGACAATGAAACAATATGTGTGAGCAAGTCATGTGGCACACTTAACATTCTAAAGTACAGATATCAATTAACTGCCATATATAGCAACCTATTGGCTGTCAGAGGATACACACTTTCAATACCACATATCAGTGCTCAACTCACAACTGCCTGACAGTGCCTGGCACACTCTATATATCAAACCATGTTTTGCACAGCAACAAAAATAAACCAGTATGTAAGACTATACAACAGTACATGGCACACTGTATGCAACACAATGCACCACCTAGCCACAGGGGGTATATATCAAGCTAATGCATAAAGAAACATGTAATACATTGCAATGATTGTAAAGTCCAGTTACAGTATTACCAGTATACCACACTAGTCATTGATGGCAAACCCCTGCCTAACATATGTGCACATCCATTAATATAGGTGGCATACTGCTGTACTAGACTATACATGTTGCTAGATACGCACCTATATCCTGTAACACACATATGACCAAGGCCATGGTACAGGCATACACACACACACACACATTAGACATACATACCAGACATAAAGGTATGGCAACCCAGATGACCTTTACCTGTGTACCATACAGTACTGTGTGTCAGTAGTTACAAAACCTTATGCCTGAGGTATGTCATCTGTGAGGACTACGGGGAACACACAAAACAGTGGTTCCAAGAAATGTGTACATACACCATACTGTGCTGTTTAGGCATACAGCTTCAGGTAGTACTACAGTTCATACAGGGGTTAGATTAACCAGCAGTAAAACTCAATAAGCATACATGTACTGCTGTAGCCTACAATGGGACACCCCAGTTGACACCAAGGGACTACGTCAGACCGTATGGCATACTGCTTTTTCTGCCTAGCAATAGCATGCACATCTTTTGCTGGGATCACAGCTAGGACACATAATACCATGACAGAAACAGTTTCCCACTTTGCTATCACACATATACAGAACTCTGACACATTCACCAACACATTTACCATCACACTCAGTCAACCTCACATAGCAATTATTGCAACAAGTACATGTGGGTGTGTATCAGTTCATAGGTAGGTTATAGGCTATTGGCCCTAGGGCCTATAGATGTCTAGACATATGCTATCCTGGCCTTTGACACACAGGTAATTAATTTCACGTGGCCCTGTCAAGCAGAGCCACAGAGGTGATTTCCGGGGTGTATTTCCTATCTCCCATACAATCATCATGATTATTTATGACGACTGCTAATTATGAGCTTTGTTTGCTATTGATAGGTGGTTTGTTCCAGAGTATGGAATGTCTCTGAGATAGGAATCTATCCCTCCAGCATGTTTAGTTTATTGAGGTGACAAGGTTTAGGTCCCTAGAGTGTGTAGCTTGTATGGATTGTGATCTGTTTACGTGGACAATGTCAAACAGCTCTGGGTTTGACATAGCTTTGTATGTTAGGCAGAGGTCACCTCTGGGTAGGCGGTATGTGACACAGTCTAGCTGTGGTTTTGTGAGACGGTCTGCATAGGGCATCTGTTTGAGGCCGGTATTACTCTTTGTGAGGTATGTCTGTGTCCTTTCCAGTTGTTTTAGATGTTTTGTGAGGTACATACCACATGGGGCATTATACTCTGTAATGGGTTTTATGTGTGTGGAGTAGAGGGGAACACTGACCTATATTTCCCTGGATGACACACCTTTTGTGATGACGTGTGCCACGTAGACAGATTACATGACTAGTGTGGCACTGTGATTATCAAAGGGGAGACTACTGTCCACCAGTGTCCCATGGTCTGTTATCACACGTTCAGTGTTAAGTAGACTACCACCTATGTGGTAGTTAATGGGTACTGAGTTTTTGCAAGGAGGGATGCCAATGCAGTGTCAACATTGAGCTTGAGTCCATGGCTTTGTCACCAGGGATCTGTTGCAGTAAATATGACCTTGTCTCTCTCTCTCTCTCTCTCTCTATATATATATATATATATATATATATATATACACACACACACACACACACACACACACACACACACACACACACACATACATATAAACATCCATTGGTGTACATATTGATATACATATAGGCACATATACAATCCACCTTTCATGGTGGGAATATCAAGTATGCGAAGGTTGTGAGGTATACAGTTATGTCATAATATTGCACAGTGTTGTGCGGAATGCATTGAAGATGTTCTCAGCCCATGTAGCTTTAGCAGGCCTCACTGGCTGCAACACTGCAAACCTGATGAATCATACCCACAGCGTTTAACCACCACATATCATATACCAGCACTGTATGCTGTCTGGTTTGCCACACACGACAACCTACATAGAAATATGCACATAACCTTCAACAACATATATATGTCCACCTTTCACAAACAGTTGCAGTATTCCCTTGCTCTATGCACATGTACAGATGCTAATATATCTGACACAGACAGATCTCTCCATATGTGTGTGCCATACACACACAAGGACCACACTGTTGTAAGTCTGTGTACCTCACGGCTGACCTGTTGGGCCTTGCTGCAACATGAACAGGTGTCACATGTGAGCACACAGTAATATTAGAAAGTGTATATAGAGCTGCAAATGCTAGATTAGCATACTAGCCTGGTACAGCTGTTGCCAATGCAAAGCTACACGTTAATATGACTATCATGCATTTGTTACATTGTCACATCCATGTTTATATAACTGTATGTGCTACTCCCCCAAAGAGACATTGTACACACTACTGTACAGAACACAGATAACATGGATCAGATGTTTGACATTTAATGCTGAACTACATATGTCACAGTCATATCCCACTGCACACAGCTACACACTGATTTCTCCATGGCAGTAGTTATGCAGGGCATCTGTGCATAGATACATACTGCTGCCACATATGGATGATTCAAACTATGTAAAGTACTCTTCAAAAACATTTACTACATGCCAGTAAATACATATCTGTTACATGCCTTTCCTTTGTATGTGTTTGAAGTAGTTTTGTAAACTTTTTTTATATCTTATTTTTTCAATATATTTTTTTTTCTTTAATATATATATTTTTTTCAATATATTTTCTTTTATATCTTTTTTTTCTGTTAATGTGGTCTGTGACTCTCTGTGTCACTCTCTCTCTCTCTCTCTCTCTCTTTCCGTACTTGCAATGAAATGATTGCATGTGTGGACAGCAAATACAGCTTGCTTTTATAGGTATCTGCACATGTGCATGTGATGGCCTCTGCACCAATTGTTAGCCAACATTTGGCAATTGCTTGCAGCCTGCTGTGTGGTACTTGCAGTACTCACTGTCATAGCAACCAAATGCTATAAATTGCTAAGTCAGGTAGGTGTAGCCCTTTCAGCTTTCCAAAGTGAGGTCCATGCTTGTTTGCTGTAGACACTGTTGTGTAAGTCAGAAGGTTGATATACTTCTTGTACCTGATGCTAGGGGTGTAGCCAGTTATTTGAATGTTGTACTCAGACCTGAATGTTGCCACTTCCAGTACACAGTTGTCAGTGTAGAATTGTACTCACCCCTACAAATGCTAACACAAGATACATGGGAGTATGTAGTTTCTTTTCTACTTATACAATTAGCTGCCATACATACGTAGTTATTGAGATGTTTTCATTTGGCACATGAACTGTTTGTGAACTGCTATACTGTGGATATTAATGTACTCACTTCTGCACAGTTTGTATTTTGTTTTTGTTGACATTAGCACAGGATGCTCATGAAAACTGGGCAATTCCAGTACTGAGTGTGCCTACCTACATCCTTGCTGGACCTTGAACACACAGGTATTTTGTACATTTGGGTGGGGATTGTCCTGCTATGATACTGTGTGGGGGTTGTAAAGTGCTGCTGTAACATTATTTACTGCAAAAATGGCTGGTTCTCTTATCACAGTCATGTAATGCAATTCCACAACAACTGTTGGTAAAGTTCCACAGAACAGGTTTTGTGTTATGGCATTCCTATCCTTCCTTTACATTCACTCATTCTGATGCATGATATATTATTTCAGCAACAAACTGCAGTATATCTATTGTGGCTTAGTGGTACTTTATGCAGTCTAGTGTGTACAAGGTCCAGGATTCGAGACTGACAGTGGTGTTTTATTTTGCTGCTGAGCAGAAAAAGGCCCCTCACATGCAGGGTGACTAAGGCACTTTTAAGCAATTGTAAGCGGGTTTGCGCGATGCTTAGCAATACTTAGCTAAGCGCACACTTGCGCAAACCCGCTAACTACTGCTTAAATGTGCTTACTCCCGCTAACCCCCGCGCTCATTTCTTTGAAAGAAAAGAAAATGGGGAAATAGGACAGTGGTGAAAAAGGGGCACAAAGAGGGAAAGAGAGTAGGGAAAACAGCTATGGATGTGCAGGACTTGTTTAGGAAAGGTCCATAGCTGCCCATTTCTTTAACAGCAACAGCTGTGCATATACTAGTAATTTGGAGGGAAATTTGAAACCTTTCACCCCTGACAGAGGGGTGAGGACAACAAAGTATGTTGTACTGCCAATTAAATTTCAGTTTATCTGCCCAGCGGACATGTGTGCAAAATGTGCAGCTATGTATGGGGCGTAATATTTTTGTGGGAGCAGATTGCCCATTTTTTTTTCAGGTGGGAGTGGAATGTGGGGTTGGGGAAGTAGGTATATTTTGGGAGATAGGTTGGGGAAGTAAACAGACAAGACAAACAAGATGCATACAGGGGCAAAATATGACACATGGGGTGGGTGAACACCATTGACGAGGAAGGATGTTTGGAAATCGCAAGCGCATGAGCCCACAGATGGCAAAAGTGGAACTGAGTTTCCCACCCATGGGCAGTCACCACTGCACCTTCACAGCCCAGAGGGTGGCTGTGCTGCAGGCTGCATAGGAGGGACAGGCTCACCCGTGAGTTCTGCCACTCTTGCCTCGAGCTGGCATAGAGGATCAGCAACTGAACGCTCGATCTCCCTACGCACCACAGCCCGGACCATTTGGAGGGTGATAGGTGGCCCTCCTCTGGCCATGCTTGCACGGGGGGATGAGCCCCATCCCCTGCAGTGCTTCCACCCAAAGGTGGCACAGGACCAACAGAGGAGGAGGTCCCAGGCTGGGCACCGGACCTGCTGGTGCCAGGTGCCATTGCCAGCTGAGGTGGGGCAGGTGGGTCCGCTGGGACCAGCCTTCCCATACGTTCTATGTTTAGGAGGATTTAATGACAATATGGGTTAGTAATAGCCAACAGCATTCCAATTTAGTTGTAACAGCATATAACAGTATTCCCATTAACCCAACACACCAGAGTTCCAACAGTTGAACAGCAAGCATAACACATGCATATATAGAACAACAGTGGACATTTCAACAGCATGCAGGATTGATTGGTGGCAACAGGCCACCAAGATTGTGGTATGTGAACAGGTCACATGCATCAAAGTAAATGCAGATATTTATAAACCAATAGGACATGTGTCCCAACAAATGTTATGAGATTAGACATACCCATTGAGGTGTGGAATTGCATTGTTTCTGCACATACAGTAGGGTGTAAAAATATACCTCCATTAACAACTTATATATACTTATAGTTTAGACTACATTTCTATTGACTGCAGTTATATATCCCCTACATGTATTACTACACTAGGCAAAGTCCGTTAAATTGTGAAATGGGTTTTGCTAGTTCTTGATATACCTGACCTTTATCTGACATACAAACTGTCCAGGATGCAGATGTTACTGCTACATATTTATATATTTCATTTATATTTATATATCTACAGATCTGGATGTGTTCAGGTGACATTATCAGGTATATTTTAACAGCCCCCTACATTTCTAGCAGCACACTGACATTTCTGGGGAACACAATAACAAGCTACTCATGTGCCAGATTAACCTGTACATGCCGGCCATGAACCGACAGTTGAGGACTGTATATATGCTTAACAGCTACTGGCACTCCCTTCATCCACTTTATATGGGCCTATCCATGTGTGGGTTGACTGCACTTCATACAACAGTACTATTTCTATAATGCAAGGGTACAACAACATATCGAAGAAAGTAACATGGACACACTCCAGGAATTATACCTTTATTAATTACATTACACACTTTTCTAGTGGCTCTCTCATTTATATGATATATCAGTGCATGCAGAGGACTTTTATTCAAGACGTAGTATACATTTATTAATGGGTTACAACACCTTTTCATGCTGTCTCACTTATTTTATATAACAGTACATGCAGAGAAGTTATTCAAGACTTATACCTTTATTAATGGGTTACAACACTCTTTTTCAGGCTCTCTCACTTCTTTTATATGACAAAACATGCAGAATAATTACTAACCTGCCTGGTGGTGCAGCCTTAGCAGCCTATCTGCGTAGGCTTGCTGATTCGCAGCATGGACACCTGCAGCTGTGAAGTAAATGAAGGGATATTGAGACATACCTATCCATAATATAGACTACAATAGCAATTCTTACATACTTCATTCCATGGCTACATACTCAGTAGTGGGGCATTTTCCATTTCACGGGCCTCCTGTATCCACTGGTTCAGTCGTTCCTCCTTGTGTCTCTTCAGGTCTGAGTAGTGGTGTCTGACCTGCTCACCAGTCCGAGGGACGCCTCTGGCACTGGTGAGATCATGTGCTAGATGGTTCCAGGCTTCTGCTTTGTACTCAGTGCCTTGAAACTGTCCTGCAGGAGTCTTGCATCATGATGATGGACGAGGAGCCAAACCATTACTTTTGAGTCCTCAATGCCCCACCGCTGCGCTCGAAAATGAGAGCCCTCTCCAACACCGACCATACTGTCAGCAGATGGTAGCTACAACCAGTTATGGCAATTATTCCCGCCTATGGAGCTTAAATATGCCTCATTTCCCACACTTGTTTGTGATTGGCCGGTTTTGAAAAATCTCATCTAAAAGCAAACCTTCTTAGCAATGGGTAAACTTCCATTGATATATATGAGTGTGTTGGAAATGCATCCATATGTAAAGTTGTCATGGCTTACTGGTTTAGTATTGTGATTATGGTGCACAGTATCCTGGGTTCAATGCCTGTCATTGCTTTTTATTTTACTACTGGCAAGACCGGCTAGGAGGTGTGGCTATGTTTAGCCGACTTTGCTCAGCTTTGCCCAACGTTGCTCTACATTGCTCTACGTTGTCTGACGTTGCGCTAGTTAGTGCGATGCACAGCTCTACGCAAACATGTTTTGTTTGTGCTAGTTGGCACGATGCGCAGCTCCGCGCAAAGCCATTGTGCTAGTTAAAGCAGTGCTAAGCTATGAGCAGTTATACTTAACTGTGTTTAATACTAGTAAACTTTGCTTAGCAGTGCTTCACATTGTTTAAGATATGTTACTTATTCATTTATCAGTATGCATGACCATTCCACCTTCATATATATATATATATATATATATATATATATATATATATATATATATATATATATATATATATATATATATATAATATCGTTCACTACTACATAGGCCATTTCAATGCATTTTATTAAAATTTAAAAGGTAAATGTCAGGAATTATTTTTATGCACAGATTTCCTACAGAAAATGGGAATGGGAGTGGTGGGACTCGAATCGGGAATGCCTCCTCTTTGTGCGAAGGCTCTACCACTACGCTATTGCTGTTTGGCTTAACTTGCATATAGGTAGTTTATTATCCTCTTCAATGTCTACACTGCTAACTGTAGCTAAGCAATGGGCAAACCCATGAATACATGCGCAAATACGGGCAGCTATATTGGGAATAATAAAAAAAAAAGGAAAGCTTTACATTTTAAACTTGTACAGGGATTTAGAATGTGGGGGAGTGTATTGTTGTGTATGTAGACATTTGAGCGGACACGCTAATTTCAGTTGACGTTTGCAGTTTAGGCATTTGCAGGGGCATGGATATTTGGACTGCTCAGCAGTCTGACACGCCCCCTGCAATTGTGCACGCTCTGTGTTAGCCTTAGAGTTGAGTAAGTGTGCCCTCATGAATATGCATGACGTGCTGACATCATACTCTTAGGCTGCGGTTTCCGAGTAAGACTTATTTAGCCTTGCACGGAGGATTAGTGAATCCTGGCCAGTCTCTTTTGAATGTCATTCTTATATGTTATATACTTCAGTTCATCCTGAGAAAAGATGTTAAGAATTATTATTTTGGGATGATTTTGAATGTTTTTGGGTTAATTTCATAAGACTTCAATAAAAGGGATGCATTGCTTTTGGCACCTATACTATTGCTTTTCTATTTTACCTAACAATTTTGATGATAATTTTCTTACAAGCATTACAAGTGTTTTTACTTATATATGTAGCATTTTATTAGGTCTTTGCCTTATGTATGTATTTATTTATTTGACATTTAATTACCAGGAAAGTCTGGGTATAATTACCATTTTTAACAGCTACCCTGGGAGAAAAGCACTATAAGACATAATACAAATTGTGTGTGTGTGTGTGTGTGTGTGTGTGTGTGTGTGTGTGTGTGTGTGGGTGTGTGTGTATATATATATATATATATATATATATATATTTATATATATATATATATATATATATAGGTTTATGTCAAATAATCGACTTTTTGGAAACTCAAAAAAAATATTGACGTGACCTCATCAAAAAACCCCACAAAAATCTGCCTTTTTTGTGTTTTTGCAGGGGGCAAGCCCTCCTGTACCCCCCCCACACCTCCTGAAAATTATATATGCTAACTCCAGGATTGCAGTACAGTGAGGAAAATTGTAAATTTCCTGATCCTCTTTGTACTGCAGTCTCCATTCAAAAACTTTGAATTTTCCATAACTCGATAATATGGTCTCAACCATATAGAGTTCGAGTTTCTGAAAACTTGATCACCTGATAGAGAACCATATATACATTTGTGTGTATATATATATATATATATATATATATATATATACACACACACACACACACACACACACACACACACACACACACACACACACACACACACACACACACACACACACACACACACACACACACACACACACACACACACACACATACACACTATCTTGGAAATATTCAAGTAGTACAATAAATTATACAAATGAGATAAACAGAAGAAAATAAACATGATTACATTAGGAAAAGGAAAAGAATATACACACATGTATATAAAATTATGTAAGTATATTTGAAGATTATGGAAAATGAAGAAGTAATAAGGTACAGGAGGTGCAGAAGCAGAAACTTGACAGTAAGAATGTTATAAGCTAATAAAGGTCAAAGGAAGGTGGAGAAGAAATAGAGGGTAAAAGAAGATTTAAGAATGCTGATATAAAAAGAAACGAGAGAGAAATAAGGTTAGGTGCTGAGAACAGTAAGAAAAATAGGCAGGTTATAAATGATTGCAAGGAAGAATGAGCCTAGAAGAGAAAGGGAAGCAAGGGAGTGTAAGAAAAAGGATATAGGAAGGGGAAAAAAGAAAAGGGTTTGTTTAACCAGTTGAAAGGAAAGCCTGGAGCTGAGAAGGTATTATTTTATGATATGCTTAACAATTGGACTTGTAGATGTTCATCTAATGTTCTTAGAAATCTTACATCATGGCTGAAAAGAATCCTTATACCAGTCCACCTAATAGATAAAAATAAGCAAACATGCAAAATAAATAAATAAATAAATAACAGAGAAGTGCAGGGTCATTGAAGCATGATCAAACAAGCCATATTTTACCCTAAAGCATTTTGAATTAGCAGATATAAATAATGTGACTTACACTCCCTGCTCATGATGTGCTACAGAGAATGTGGTGACCTGTGATTATACACTTCTGTGAATCTTGCCAATTTCATGATCTCAAAGTTTTAAAACTGTGTCAAACATGAGTAGGTACAACATATATCCATATTCAACAGTATGTTGGACATTTAAAACTTATTTTATCAAGGCAGAATAGGGGTCTAAGTCAAATGATCAAAGTCTCAGAACATTGATCATCAGATACACACCCACATATGCAGAGGTCCTTACCAAAAACATACCCAAACAAAAGAGACTTCTGAGGCAAAAACACACGCAAACTCCACTGCCCACCACACATAGTCCACATACTTGTGTCTCACAGCCACCAAGGCCTGAACATAAACCAAACATATTAGTTATAGGAGACTCCATTGTGAGACACACAGATGTGCCCCTCACCAAGCTGGATAAGGAGAAAGTCACAATTAGTTGTTTGTCAGATGCCAGAATCCGCCATATTACCCAATGCACTGAAGTCGCTCAACAACAGGTACTGTTATGACTCAGTCATAGTCCATGTTGGTGTGAATGACCTGAGACATACCTCCCTGGACTATATGAAGAGATACATGATTGAGTTCACTGAATATGTGTTCCAGGCAGGTATGTTCCTAGTCTTAAGCAACATTCTACCATCACCCAGAATGATGCCTCAATACAAACAGAAAATGACTGACTTGAACAACTGGCTTAGTTTCGCATGTCATTCCATGGGGATCCAGTACCTGACAGCCTGGGAAGACATGATCAACAGACCATGATGCTTTGCCAGAGATGGCCTGCATCTCTCTCTCCTTTGGGCTTCATACTTATTGCAAAGGCTCTTGCCTCTCCCATATTGCCTTTTTTTAGGCAATACCATGAGGTCAAAACTACCAACATGAAAATGTTATCAAAATGCAAATTAAAGTTCATGGTGCTAAAACTTAGGAGTCTAAACATTAAATTGCACTCATTGCAAGCATTCTTAATCCTGGAAGGTGCTGACATTTGTACGGTCACAGAAACCTGGTTCAAAGCTACAGAGAGTACCCCAGCCATACCATGTTACTCTCAGACCCCAAACCATGGGCAGCAAAGCAAAAGGAGGTGGAGTTGCAATACATATTAAAGACATACACACCTCCAGGCTGGTGAAACAGTATGATGTACAGGAAAGACTCCAGGTGCAGTTAATCATTGACTAGACCTCTATTCAAGTCATAACTAGTTACAGGCCCCCAACTTTGACTTAAGATGCCCACTGCACCTATCTGGACCTCTTTGAATCTATCAAGATTGACTCTTTACCCTGATCCAATGTGACTTTAACCATCCAACCATAGACTGGAGGAGCTACTCATGCCAAAACACAAATGCCTAGAGATTCCCCCAGCTAGGGTAAAACAAAAACTTCTCCAAAGCTGATTACAACCTCCTGAGGGGAGGTATAAACAGCTTCACAGCCCCCTCCCCCTCTACAGGAACTGGCACATATGTCCAAACCTACACCAAAGTACTATACAAGCATTTATATAGCTGCATGGAATCAGGAATACCCAACAGGACAAAATACTCCTTCTTAAGGAAGAGTAAACCTGTCTGGTGGACATCTGCAATAAATAAACTATAATAAAACAAAAAAAAAATGCTGTCCAGGACCAAGAAGGACCAGGTGCCTAATTTGAAGCAGTCTCTCCTTCACCTGAACAAGCAAATAAGAACACTAGTGAAATCCTCCAAAGCAAAATTCCAGCCCAAACTGGCAACAACTGCTAAAGATGATCATAAGGCCTTCTTCACAAATGTCCACAATCTCAAGGGAAGCACTCAGATCTGCTCAGAACTGGTGGTCAAGGACACCACATACACAAACACCATAGATATAGGCAACCTGCTGGCAGACATGTTCAGTGAAAACTTCAACCCTCTGTCCTTCTCATCGGTAAATAAGGAGATCCCCAGCACCTGCCCCCTCCCCTTATCTCTTTGGAGCAAGTCATCTCTGCCCTTTCAAAGGCAAACAATACATCCTCCGTGGGAACCGGTAGCATCTCAGGCTGCATCCTACATGAACTCAGGCAGGAACTTGCAGCACCATTAGACACCCTATTCAACCAAAGCTTGATTACCGGCTTTGTCCCAACTGAGTAGAGGACAGCCATGGTCATCCCTTTGCACAAAGATGGAGCTTCCACTGATCCACAAAATTATAGCCCATCAGCCTAATTAGCCTGATCTGCAAGGCCATGGAATGGATTATCATGGACCTCATTAACAAGGACATTGGTAGCCTCCAGACAGTTGATCCCACATTTGGTTTCATCAAGGGGAGTTCATGCATGATAAATTTGGTCAACTTCTTTGAGACAGTCACCAAAGCCATGGATGAGGGGAAGGCAGTGCACACCACCTACCTTGACCTGACCAAAGCCTTTGATACTATTCCCCACTTGGGTATAATAGATAAACTCTTTCAACTAGGCATCAATCCGTATGTTACCAGATGGGTACCAAACTGGCTCACTAATAGAACCCACCTAGTCAAAATAGGGGAAGCCACCTCAATCAGTAGACCTGTAATGAGCGGTGTACCCCAGGGATTAGCCTTGGGGCCTCTGTTGCTTGGGATATATTTATCTGAGGTGCAAGCCAAAACCAGCAGGCTATGGCTGTCCAAGTTTGTAGATGACTGCATGCTGGGCAATGTCATCACTTCCCCTAGTGATGTGTACATCCTCCAAGAGGGTCTCACCCAAACAAATGACTGATGCCAGAAACATGGCCTCAAACTGAATGCCAAAAATTCATCATAATCCCTTTTTTGGAGAGTGATGCCCCACAAATTATCACATTAATAACAAGGTCCTAAGCACACAATCTGTTGTGAGGGACTTGGGCACCTAAGTTGATAGCAAGCTGACTTTTGACTACCATATTTCCTCTGTTGTACAGAAAGCTTTCTACATGGCCCACCTCATTAGTAATGGTATCTCCTCCAGGGATAAGGAGGTCATAACATCCATGCATTCTTCCCTTATAAGACCCATTATGAGTACAGTGCCCCTTTTGGCATGTACCTCACAAAGCACTTGCAGCATCTGGAGAGACCAAAGAGATTCCTCATCAGGAGAATCTAGAGCCTCAAACATCTGTCCTGCACAGATAATGTAAAAGCCCTGTCACTCTACTCAGTCTCATACAGATGTCTCAGAGGTGACCTCTCTCTGGCATACAAAGCAATCTCAGACCCTGCCTTGATGTGTTGATGGGACTGCTGCATATCTGCAAGTCAAGCTACACTCATGTAATCTACATGTATGACCTCAACCTGGTCTATGACATTAATAAGACTTGGTGGGACAGATCTGTGTCCCAGAGACTCCCCTTTCTGTGGAATAGACTCCCTCTCTACGTCAAGCAGAGAACCTCAATAACCCTTTTTAAGTGCAAACTGGATAACTGGATGGGAAACAGAAATTATACCCCTGGAATTCTACTTGTGTCCCTGCTGGACAGGGGCATCAGGTGCTGACTTGTCTGAACATGGGTTAAATTCTTGACTAGGCTTGTAAGAGCCTCACGGCCAATAGCCTACTAACTTCCTATGATCCTATGGTCACAGACCAGATAGTCGAAGTTCTGAAGCATCGAACATCAAAAAAACACAAAAATCTAAAAAGAAAAAAGTCTTCTTTTACATTTTTGCTGGGGGGCAAGCCCCTCCCTGCATCCCCCCAACACCCCTTGCATCTTAAATATACCAACTCCGAGATCACACTAAAGTGAAGAAAATGGTAAATGTCCCATACTGTGCTGTATGGTGATCTCCATTCAGGACATTTGATGTTTCAGAAAGTCAATCATTTGGTCTTAGGCAATCTGATCAGTGTTCTGAAATTTCGATCATTTGAAGTAGACCCGCAATAGATAGTCATAAACTTTAATTATGCCAGAAAGCTATACTGTCAAATCATTAGTTTTAAACTTTTGATTACGTATATTAAGTAGTTACAGTTAACTAAATAAACCCAACAGTCATCTCACAGTAGAACTGAGTTTGTTAGGGCTAGAAGCTGCTGAAAAGCTTTACCTTAAAGTCCTGTGTTGGATTAATTTAGTTTCCACTTACATATTGTGCAGCTCAGAGCATTTTACCAGACTATTGCTCTGGGTTTACTCCTGGAGGTAAATATTTGAACCTTTATGGTTTTAACCTCATTAGAAAAGGAATAAAGAGATGAAAATGATTAGGTCATAAAACAATATAGCTTTCACAAAATTAAAATAAGCGTGCAGTATGTTACCCGATAATAAAATATTCTTGTAAGCACTAGCTGCAATGAATTATAGGCTTTGTTCTAAAATGTATGAAAGTACAGCCCAAATGCATCAATTTTAATAGCCTTTGCTAGAATCAATGACAATAATGTATTTATTATTTATTTATTTATTGACATATGATAACCGGGAAAGTCCTACATACTAGGGTACATTGGAGGGAGCCTGTTTTCAGTTGATACCCAGAAAGAGAGGCTTCAACGTATTACAGAACATTTTAAGACCAATAATTGTATAGTCTTTAAAAATAATACAGAAACCAAATACAGTTTAAGTAATTGTAACAAAACAAACATAATATGAAAACATTGTTCAAGAATAGATGCAAGTTATATGACAATAATTTAATAGTTAGAGAACTTTTAGCCAATTTGTAGAGAAATTAAAGGTAAGTTAATATAATGCAAACAGGAATTGCAATACAAAGTGAGAGAAAAAGCAGGCTTGGCTTATGATATATTTAGAGATGAAACCAGGAGAGAAAAATTGGCAGATGTAAGGAAGTGAGCAAAGAAGGGAGAATAAGGAGATTTAAAGTATAAACAGGTATTTGTTCACATTTAGGGATATAGTTTATCCTGGTGTTGAGTAAGAACAGAGCCAGCTTTTGGCTAGGAAATGTATTCATTTAAATCAGTGACTATAATGAGTACAGGCTACCAGGTTAATGCAACGACTTGAAGAAATCGGATCCCGTGACATTGAAACACCAGCCAAAGTATCATGATTGTACACTACAATTGATAATTGTGATATGCTAAGGACACAAGAAAGTTATTGGCCATACTAGTAATTTGTATAGCTGCTATGCAGCTACACAATGTCATCAGTGTCAATAAGGATTATTAAAAAAAAGAAACCGTCATCTGGAGATGTATGTACAGACACAATAAGATGCATACATTGATGATTGCTGCCAAAGATTGATCACTAAATCTCTTCACCCACGTTGATAGCAAATGGAGATATTTTACAGAAAGTAAAATTCTGAATAAAATATGAAATACAAAACATACTCTCAACAGCCTATAAATCTGATTAACATAGATTGTCATGGCAGTAAAGTATGCCCCACAGTTCTTCAGCTTGCAGTCAAAAGTAGCTGAGAATACAGTTTTGACAAGGTGAACTGATAACTGCAGTCAAACCTCCTCAAGTCATACCCAGCAGACTTGAAAATTCTAGTCACTGATAATAGCTGTAGTACAGAAAAGAATCAAGACAGACTTATTGTAAGTCTGCAATCAACTTCTCTTCATTTGTTATGATTGTGAAATATTTTCAGTATATCATAAAACTTCAGAACTTGAATGAGTTTTCTACATTTTACATGAGAGGAAGCAATGAAAAGAAAGAAATGCAATTATCAAAAAAACGATGCATGAAAATTTAATTTCTCTTGCAGTTTCCTCTCACCTGTCATATCCTTTCAAATTTCTTGTCACATTATCTGTCACTCCATTTGAACGACAAGTTGACAGCCTTTATCTTGTGCAAATCTCTCTTACTTGTTCTCTTTTACACATTTTCAGTAATATTTACTTTGGGCTTCCTGCTTTCCAAAATGCTTGTGGTCTAGATGTGCAAAATCTATTCCATAATAAAAACTATGCAACTAGAACTGTAGCAACATGCTATCACATCAACCTCAAATACTGTAACTTTCATAATATAATCACTACCACTGCAAATACTGCAAGTTATGATGGCTACATTGTGAGTTATGTATACAATTGTTTAAAGGGAATTTTTATGATCTTTATTTGGTGTATTGTATCAGGGAGTAAGCAGTAAAAGGAGCATACAAAGAAATACAAACACTTAATACAAAGAAACACAGTGAATGTTAAAACTCACTATAATGTCGTAAAACAATAGTTTGTAGTTACACAAAATGACAGGTATTCACCTACATCTCTGCTACTTAAATAAACTAACTAACTGATCATAGCACTTCAGAGGCAGTGGAATAGACTAAAGTACCATATCCTTGGATTTACTGCATTCCTTGGAGTTTCAGTAAGAGACGCTTTTCTAGCTATTCTGCTTATGAATCAGAATTTGTGTGGAGCACACAGACTACTAAAATTCATGACAACATGTGCTATTGTTGATTATTTTAAAATACAAGCAAGACAAAGATGTTTTAGAAATGAACACAATGGTGCACTACATATCTGACCTTTTGCAGATCAGAAAACACTGCCCAATACCTAGTACACAAATGCTGCCAGATCTGGAATCATTATACAGACCATTTGCTCTCCAAATTGCTAGACTTTCAATGGCTTTTATAACTTGATTCTATTCTGAGTGCTTGTTTAAACTTTCTGCATCCACATTAATAAAATATTGACTAAGTATAGCTTGCTGACTAGCATTGCATTATGTCATCTTCTGTCTTACACTGTCAGTAGTAACTTTATTTAATAACAACAAAAATAAGCATTCAGCTGTGTTCTGTTTTTCCTTAAATTTAAAACGAAGTCAGTAATGGGGTAACTTGGTGAACTCCATTCAAAGCCACCTATGTTTTCAGAAGACTATTCTGTGTGGTTGCTTGTGTTGTTTAACTTTCCTACATGAATTGTAGTTCATGGGGTTAATTCAATAAGCTCTACATGGAGGATTCTCCATGTAGGAATAGTGCCGTGGCCCGAAAATGAAGTCAGGAGGCCGAGTGATCTAGGAAACAAGGCTGGGGGCGTGCACAAGCCTCTCAGCCCTGTCCAGACATGGAAGCAACTGCATAATGCAAATCAACTCATTTGCTGGTGAAAACCATGCAAATGAGGTGAATTTGTAATCCAGGAAGCAGACAGGCATCCGTGTAGGAGACGTGTCTGCAGGAGAAATGTATGCAGTTACTAACTGTGTACCAGAATGTAAAAATAAAAAAGGGGACGTGACAACTGAAATAAAAGCATGTATTAGGTGCAGTAAGCATGCCAATGGCCAAAACTATGGCCATTGACATTTAAAACTGATGCAATTAATGAAAAATCAAAGTTTTTTTAAGACGTATGACATGTTTAAGTGGTGCACAGTGACACGCAAACATTATAGATAGTAAAATAAAAATTTAAATAGCAAAATGTGAGATATAAAGCTATACTGAAGTTTCCTATTATACTGGCTAGTAGGCAGAGTCATACAATGGTAGGTTATAGTGGTTGCTGATGACATAGGCTCTGGTGTAGTGCAGTAACTAGGGTATATGCATTTAGGTATATGTAAATCACCTAAGATTACTGAATAGCAAAATAGGCCACCGTGTCCGCAGGTACCTAACCATGTAAGGGCTGCAACATGGAAGTGTAGCAGAAGAGGCAGCTGACATGAAAAGGGTGTATGTCATTATTTGTGTTAGCACATTGGAGCTCAACAGCTCCTATTTGCGCTCAGCTAAGCACAGCTAAGAAGGGGGGTCATGTCTGAGGCTCCTAAGCTGTGCTTAGCTGGTTAAAGAAATGTTGAGCATGCTCATATACACGGGAGGGCTCTTTCTGCAAAGCAATGTTTATACTAGCTCCATGGGTTTGCATGGAGTGCCACGGGACTTAGAAGTGGAGGAAATTGAAAAAAAAAATAAAAGGATATAGCTGAGAAAAGGAAATCAACTATAAATGACTAATAAGCCCTCTGCCACTCACAGTGGCCCATTCAAACCCCTCAATAAAGTAGCTGGCAGGTGGAATGTATCATAGTAAGCCAATCACACAGGCTGCATCTGCGCTGCATCTGCAGCACACCAGTATAAAGTATGCAGAGACCCTTCAATCTGATTTTCCCACATACTCTGCACCATTGGAGTACACACTTGGTAATTTTAACTGACAAAATGATAGGGGCTGCTGCTTTGCTACATCTGTACATGCTACAGGCTGAGGGCAGTGATGAGGATGAGGCTTACAACTGGCCAGATGGAGGATTTCAGACCCAGGATAACCTTTCATGGGCTGCATGATCTGGAGATAGTAGAGTGCTACAGGGTGGACAGAGACATACTACAGGAACTCACCGAGATCTGCCACCCTCACCTCAGACCCATAGCCAACAGAGGGGATCCCATCCTAGTGGAAACAAAGGTATGTGTAGCCTTAAGGATACTAGCTACATGTACTTTCTAAAGACCTACTGGGGACATCATGGGGATCTCACAGGCATCCACATCCAGGGTACTCCACCAGTTCCTGTATGTCATGCTAACACATGCCAATGAGCACATTTATTTCCCCCAACAACCCTGAGGAGACAACCACCAATATGCATCTCTTCTACCTCATAGCACACTACCCCGAGGTACTGGGTGCCATAGATTGCACTCATGTGCACATCCAAGCACCACCCAGTGAGGAGGGTAGAGTCTATGTCAACCACAAGGGCTATCACTCCATCAACTGCTAAGTCATGTGCAATGCCCAGGGCAGTATCATCAATGTGTGTGCTGGCAGCCCTGGCAATTATCATGACTCCCTCATCTGGCATGTCTCACGGCTGTACCAGAGGTTTGCCAGGGGGAACATCCCGTATGGTCATCTAATGGGGGATGCTTGTTATGCACTGGAAATGTGGATGATGACACCCATCAGAAATATACACACACCCACTGAAGAATGCCATAATGAGGCACACACACAAACTAGGAACATCATAGAGTGTGTGTTTGGGTTGCTGAAGTCACAGTTCCACTGCCTTGACATATCTGTTGGAGCCCTGCAGTACTCTCCAGCCACATGTGCACACATGTTCATACTATCTGCCATGCTACACAATATGATCATATGGAAACAGCTCTGGCAGGAACATCACAGCGAAGGGGTACATAGCGCCCCACCATTGCCAGGGTCTCCACAGGCACAGGATGACTCGGAGAAACCCCTCAGACTGTCCCTGTAGGCAGACGTAGGCATGCCCAGTACTCCCTGGTCTTGGCAAAGAGACAATGCATAGCACATACACTAAGGGCCCAGAGACTGACACCTCACTTTGACTCACATACACACAGTAAAATGGATGCCAGCCACATCACATTACCTATACCTTACCATGTATAGGCTGCGTGCTGCCTGCATCCGAGAGAGTCAGCCCTGAAGCACTGTCCTCTCAACTGCTTCTGGCACAAGGTAAGTCACTCTTATTAACAATAAATGAATCGGCTAGTAGACTGTGGCAACATATGTATGGTATTGCTGCATGTATGCTTTGTAATGGAGTGGGTCACCAGGATTGCAGCAGACAGTGGACAGCTATCTGGGACAACAGGAACTCTCACCCAAATACTAGCTGACCTACAATATGCAGTAGGGCTTAAGCCAGCAAAATCTGCTGCACTATGTGAGGGACTTACAAACAGCAGGGTCAAAGGACAAATGTATGGACGTCAATGTTGGAGTCCCATACATAGCTCTAAACCTCTCACAGCAAGAAATCTGTACAAAGCTGTAAAGAAATGTGGGGCAAAGGTCCAAAAACAGGGATACATCATAAGTATTGCTCTTTCAAACATAGGAAGTTGACAGAATAACAGCTGTTGCAGTAGCATGGATTCTCTGAAAGTCAAAAAGTCTGAAACTCAAATATCTGCCATTACTTTCTAACTTCAGTCTGCAATGATTTCACTGGTCTATATAATAACATCGCAGTTTCAAAACTTTGAATGTTCTAATATCACCCCCTATTCAGCGAACGCTTACAACATCGAACATGCAGAACAGCGAATTTTTTCATAGGGAAAACATTTGCTGTTCCAAAACACATACACACTACACAAGCACACCAAACAAACAGCAATCCACACACATACACCTAAAATCTTACATCTAACCCTACACTAAACTGTACATACACCACTAACTATCCACCTACTTTAACCCAAACCCTAACCCTAAGGTCCGTCACTATCACACACTCACCTCACCTGCACCCTAACCCTAACTCACCTACCCCGCCCTAACCCTCATGTCCACACAATCCCACACATACCTGACCCACGCCCTAAGTCTAACTCACCTAACCCGCCCTAACCCTCATGTCCACACAATCGCACACATACCTAACCCGCACCCTAACCCTAACTCACCTAACCTGCACCCAATCGCACACTTACCTGAACCCGAACCGTAACTTTCCACCACAGTGCTGAAAATAGCAAAGCGACAGAAACGGATGACCAAATTCTTTCCCTAGGAAAAAAAATTGTTTTTCAGTAGCTTCGCTATTTTCAGTGTTCACTGAATAGGGGTTGATATTAGAACATTAGAAGTTTTGAAACTTCGATGTTCTAATATAGACCCTGATTTCACTATTATTTGCCCACAACCACATTTTTATGAAAAATGTACCCCAAATATGAGCTAAACATCTGCACAGTCTGTGAAGATGTGTACAGTTGAGAGGTATGCCCCCTCCCCTCAACACATCTGTGTCCACATAGAACTGCAGTAACATTTATATATGTAAGGTGATAGCAGCAACCCACACATTCCCAGGGCTGTCACAATCAACTTGATAATGTGTTCCATTTCTACAGTATGCAGGGGTCAATGTGCTATGTATGTTTGTGGTTAATAGTGTCAGCAAGTAGACAGCACTTTTGGTGGATGTTGTGGCTTATCGATCTAAGTATAGTATTGTAGCTGTCAGGGTCCATGGTTCAAGACTGGCCATGGCAACTATTTTGCATGTCAGCTACACCAACGGTAGGAGTTGTACACACTGGCAAGAACTGGACAGTACACATGTCTGCTTAACCTACACAGTGCCTACTACAACAGCAGGTTGCGACAAGTCAGTTGAGTGCCAAGATATAAAGGCTGCTGTGTCACTGTGCCAGTACTGCGAACAAGTCAGTGGGCACCATCCATACCCCTGGAATGACAGGGTGTCACAGAATGCCCACACATATGCCTCATATATCTGTTCTGCTTGTCATAACATTGCATTTGCCTGCCAGACTATTGGCAAACCAATAGAGGTTGATGTCAAAACAGCAATGACAGTTGAGATGCAGATGTCATACCCATAAGCAAATGCAAGCTAATAGAAAACAATTCTTCCAATGTATGTTTGCAAGAGCAATATTAAGAGCCTGCCCCCAAGTCTGGGCCTGTGTCTGACTGTTATATATGGGCCTGTCCAGATGTCTCTCTGTAAGAGTTTTTGAGCTATGGCCAAACTGTAGTTTTAGAATAACAGTGCAACACAAACTGCCTGAGGACCACAGCAGATGTATGGGGCACAATGATGGACAACCTGCTAAACAGGTAGTCAGATGTGTGAAGTCTGTAACCCCGTGTGTTATGTTACTTCTACCCCACTCACACCATAACTAAAAATACATAGCAGCAACTATGGCCAAAGGCAGTGACTGCACTACAGAAGGACAAAGAGACACATATAAGGGGGAGGGGAACCACTGCCAGACAAACATAGAATGTGCGCAGTAGAACAATTTCTGCTGTAACATAGTTCCCTGCAGTGTATGGGGTCAGTAAACAAATGTCTGTCAGTGCTCCCTCACATTACTCTATACTGATTTGCCACTCCCATACCAGGAAATCACAGTGCTATGTAGAATATACCACACATATTATGGAAAACTCAGCTCAGTCCAATGCACTCTGTACCCACACCAGGATATGACTCAGTTAATAAGGACAGCACACAGCCAAGAGATTCCTCACACAGTATATCACTGAGGTGCTGGACTGTTTACACAGGTTCATCAGCCAATCTGCTGTAGCACACAAATTCCTGGACCAGAGTACAGATAGCTCTGGAATGGAGTCAACCTCTTACTATTGAAGGTCATACTGGGCATGCTCCAACACTTAGAGAATTACAGCCCATGTCTAAACCCACATCTAACTATACAACTCTGTTGTCCAGATATGTCTTTGCATACAGACTCCTATATACACCTTAACTGTCTCCCCCCACCGCATCAGACAGGATTACCTGCAGCTATCTGGACGTGGCTCATATGTGATATATCTGCATCTGTTGAGTGTGATATATGTACATATATATAGGTAACATATACAAATATATCAATTATAGACAGGCAGAGACAGGGGAGGGAGAGACAGATAGAGAGAAGTAGACAGAGAGAGAGAGAGAGAGACAGAGACAGAGAGAGAGAGACGGGCATAGAGACACAGACACCCTGAAAGGCATAAAGTGATGTCTTGATGTAGACATTTGCACACCAACTGTAACTACTGGCACATGCCAGTATGAAGGTGAGCTCCATTGTATAATAACAGTGAGGTAGGGGTTGTGATCTCACCACCCACTGCCTTACTTTACAAGGCCTGGTGATGTAATTCAGCTTAGAAATACCTTTGGATACTCTTCATCCCTGTAAGCTCTGTAATGCACACAATAAGTGCATAGCACTATAGTGCACCTAACTAGGTAGGCAGGGGTTCTGATCCCAGCACTGGCTATTGTGTGTGTGTTTGTAGGTTAAAGTATTTTGAGGCTTTTTCCACCCAGTAAACCTCCCATTGCCCTACTTTACAAGGCCTTCTGATGTCATTCACCTTAGAAGTACCTTTGGACACTCTCTAGCCCTATAATCTCCATAGCACATGTGATAAGTACATAGCACTGTAGTACACATAACCTGATAGATAGGGGTCCTAATATCAGCACAGGCAACTGTGTATGTTTATAGGTTAAAGTATTTCCCACCCAGTAAACTTCCCATTGCCCTACTTTACAAGGTTTGCCAATGTCATTCACCCTAGAAGTGCCTTTGGATACCATCCAACCCTATAAGCTGCATGACGCACATGATAAGTATGTAGCATTCTAATGCACATAACTAGATATGTAGGGGTTCTAATCTCAGCACTGACAACTGTGTGCATTTGTAGGTTAAAGTACTTTGAGGTCTTTTCCTCCCAGTAAACCTCCCATTGCCCTACTTTACAAGGCCTGCTGATGTCATTTTCCTTAGAAGTATCTTTGGACACTCTTCAGACCTATAAGCTCTGTACCCACACCAGGATATGACTCAGTTAATAAGGACAGCACACAGCCAAGAGATTCCTCACACAGTATATCACTGAGGTGCTGGACTGTTTACACAGGTTCATCAGCCAATCTGCTGTAGCACACAAATTCCTGGACCAGAGTACAGCTAGCTCTGGAATGGAGTCAACCTCTTACTATTGAAGGTCATACTGGGCATGTTCCAACACTTAGAGAATTACAGCCCATGTCTAAACCCACATCTAACTATACAACTCTGTTGTCCAGATATGTCTTTGCATACAGACTCCTATATACACCTTAACTGTCTCCCCCCACCGCATCAGACAGGATTACCTGCATCTATCTGGATGTGGCTCATATGTGATATATCTGCATCTGTTGAGTGTGATATATGTACATATATATAGGTAACATATACAAATATATCAATTATAGACAGGCAGAGACAGGGGAGGGAGAGACAGATAGAGAGAAGTAGAGAGAGAGAGAGAGAGACAGAGAGAGAGAGACGGGCATAGAGACACAGACACCCTGAAAGGCATAAAGTGATGTCTTGATGTAGACATTTGCACACCAACTGTAACTACTGGCAGATGCCAGTATGAAGGTGAGCTCCATTGTATAATAGCAGTGAGGTAGGGGTTGTGATCTCACCACCCACTGCCTTACTTTACAAGGCCTGGTGATGTAATTCAGCTTAGAAGTACCTTTGGATACTCTCCATCCCTGTAAGCTCTGTAATGCACACAATAAGTGCATAGCACTATAGTGCACCTAACTAGGTAGGCAGGGGTTCTGATCCCAGCACTGGCTATTGTGTGTGTGTTTGTAGGTTAAAGTATTTTGAGGCTTTTTCCACCCAGTAAACCTCCCATTGCCCTACTTTACAAGGCCTTCTGATGTCATTCACCTTAGAAGTACCTTTGGACACTCTCTAGCCCTATAATCTCCATAGCACATGTGATAAGTACGTAGCACTGTAGTACACATAACCTGATAGATAGGGGTCCTAATATCAGCACAGGCAACTGTGTGTGTTTATAGGTTAAAGTATTTCCCACCCAGTAAACTTCCCATTGCCCTACTTTACAAGGTTTGCCAATGTCATTCACCCTAGAAGTACCTTTGGACACCATCCAACCCTATAAGCTGCATGACACACATGATAAGTATGTAGCATTCTAATGCACATAACTAGATATGTAGGGGTTCTAATCTCAGCACTGACAACTGTGTGCATTTGTAGGTTAAAGTACTTTGAGGTCTTTTCCTCCCAGTAAACCTCCCATTGCCCTACTTTACAAGGCCTGCTGATGTCATTTTCCTTAGAAGTATCTTTGGACACTCTTCAGACCTATAAGCTCTGTGCCACATGTGATAAGTATGTAGCACTGTAGTGCAAGTAACTAGATAGGTAGAGGTTCTAATCTCAATGCTGGTAACTGTGATATTGTAGGTGTGTGAGAACCATATCCCCTGTGTATTGGTTATACCAATTCGAGACCTGTTCCACTCTGGTGACCCCCCCAATTGCATTACTTTGCAGGGCCTGTTCATGTTATCCACCTTAGATCAATTGTTGGATACTGTCTAGCCATATAAGCTCTGTGGCACATGTGATAAATAGGTAGTACTATAATACATACAATTAGATAGATAGGGGTTTGAATCTCAATGCAGATAACTATGCTACTTAATATGTATGTGTGTGTTTGTGTGTGAAGCATATCCCCTTTGGATATTGTGTGTGCGTGTGTGTGTTGGTTATACCATCTTAAGGCCTGTTGACCCCCTCTTGATGGCAGTACTTTAAAGAGCCAGTTGATGTCATCCACCTTAGATGCACCATGTCAAACTCTACAGACCATACCACTCATCTCTACAGATGTATGCAGACTGTCCAGATGTTTGCAACATATAGGTGGTCTGTGTCTCATAACAATGGGATATTATGACAAATCATTGGCAATTATGTGACAGTTGCCATAGTGACAGACATGTCAGCTTCAGATGTCATACCCATCTGAAATGTCTGTTAATGCAAAATCTGTTACCCTATCACTTGTCTAAGTTTGTAAGAGCAATATGTGGAAACAGTCCCTATTTTGGGTGGTTTATCTCACCATTCATGAAGGCATTCCCAAGATTAATTGGCGTAAGAGGTTGTGAGTTATGTCCCTGGCATATAATCTCTGTGGCCCATGCAATATGTATGTAGCACTATGGTACATACAAGTAGATAGGTAGTTGTTCTTATCTGACTATTGACAACTGTATGAGTTTATGTGTTTCTGTATGCATATCCTCTGTGGCTGTCTTGTCTGTGTGTATGTGATGGTTATACCATTTTGTGTGCCTGTTCCACCCTGTTAACTCCCCCATTACCTAACAAGTCAGGGCCCTTACAGATGTCATCCACCTTTGAAGCACAGTTACACATTTTTTAACACAAAGGCAATGTGCCGTGTACAATAGTCATGTCAGTTTGTAGTGTATGTAACAAGATAGGTAGGTGAAAAGTGTCAACTCTGTGTGCATGTATGTTTCAATGCATATCCTCATGCAGCTGTGTATGTGTGTGTGTTTCTGATGGCTGCACCATGTTATGGGCCTGTGAACACCCCATTGGCAATCCTAACATATCCTGCAATTGTCACCCACCTGAATAGTAGTGGCAGACACTGCAACGCTATTGTAGTTCTGTGGTGTTTGTATGTATATAGCAGTATTGTATGTAAACCTACATAGGTAGAGGTTCTACTGTCAACAAGGGCAGGTCATGAGTGTGTGTGTGCATGTGTGTGTGTCTGTGTGTGTTTGTGTGTGTGTGTGTGTGTGTGTGTGTGTGTGTGTGTGTGTGTGCGTGCATGTGTGTGTGTGTGGATCCCCTTGCAGCAGTCTGTGTTACAGCCACCAGCATACCTCTCAAACCCCCATAGAAAGACATCTGGTTAAAGCCATATAGATAAGTGGGGAAAAGCCAAACATTGAGCACAACCTTCACATGTTGCTGTGACATGCATGGAAAGTAGATGCACTTTCCAAATGGTATGTGTTGTGACATGACAATCTATAATGTTAGTCTGTCATGATTTTCAAACAACTTGCCAGAAAACCACAATGTTATGACAAACAGAAAAAAATGTATGTGGCAAGCATCAGGAAATTCTGCAGACATATGTAGAGGTCAGAGGTATGGCCACCATCTGTACCACCCTGCAGGTTGCAGTCCATGTTTGGCAAGGTGTGACCTGTGATGACAACTCAAACAATACAGAGGTCCCAAGAGTGTAGGACAACAAACATTCAATAAAGTTGTCTACTAATTGCATAGAGCAGTTATTGCACATCAGAAGTACCTTAGTGTTATGACAAATAGTGTAAGTTAAGGTAATGTCACACAAAGAAGGTATCATAGTAGCACACCAAAGGAAGTCACAGCTGTGTGTTGGACTTGTCGTGGGTATGGTATGTCCTGCCAACTGTCACGTTACTACAAGATGTGTACCACAGTCTACATTTGATAAGGTGGCAACCACAATCTGTGTTGCCTATGTGCATGCAATATGTACATATGTGAAGGCCCTATGACTACCTGCTGCCTCCAATGACCCACATCTATATAGGCATGAATTCTAACTGCCACCACCCACATATGTAGGTACTGCCTAAGGCCGTGTCAACTGTAACTATTGTGCAGTCTGTCATTGAGACAAAACCTGCTGTTAACACACTGCAATAGGCTATACAGTAGGTATGGAATGGTGCCAAGGTAACTGGCCTCTTGCTGAATGCAGACCACAGTGTAAGCATACAATACAGCAAAGACATAGCCCCAGTATTCTACACATCAGCACCAACTCCATAAACACACAGACGGCAATGACAGACCTGGGTACTCAGGATGCCAACAATGTTGCATTCAGGCAGCAAGTAATGTTAGTGATCATAAAAAGCTTATATGTGGTTTACCACATAGGTAAATGGACCGCATCCAGACAAATGGTGGACATTACCTCTGAATAGTCCTTAGTCAGTACAATAATACATTAGCAGTGTGGCTGGTCTGCTATGCACCTATGGAGACATCTGCAGAAACTGTAAAGGCTATGTTAACACCCACAAAGGTCAGCCATGACCCTCAACACCTGTTCCATGCAGACAGCCTGTAATCAGTACTGCCCTAATGGTTATCGGTCAGGTTGTCCACAGGTGTCTGTGGCATGCCTAGATGACAATCATGTGCTCAGCCGTTCAACAGCTGCCCCATATACGAGAGTATAACTCTGCGCACATTACCAGCACAAGAGGCTTGCATCGCATATGAGATAGCAAAAACACATGCTGGGAAGTCAGGTTTGGCTCCCAGAGGCTGCCCTGTGTCAGAACTACACTCCCCAAACATGTTAAACTTAGTAAAATGCATACCCTCATCAAATGCGGCAAGGTTGAGTGGATGGGAAAAACAACATCTATCCCTGGGGTTCAACCTGTTTCCAGCAATGCCAGGGGAAACAGGTGCTGATCGATGATTCTGTTGCTATCATCACATGCACAGGGTGTGGTGTTGAGTTAGCAAAGGCCTAGGCTGGGCCATACAGTTGACATCATGTGTGTGTGTCTGGTGGGGTGGTGTTCAGCTGGGCCATGGAGAGGAGCTGTGTGTGTCTGGTGGTGACCTGCATGTGATAGTGATGTGTGAATATGTGCATGCACACAGTCAAGACATGTGCTATCCCTACAGGGGGGTATGTTAGACATCCATGGACCATACATTGCATGTTGTACAGTTCACCGTCTCTGGCCATGGACACAGGAACTGACCCTGCCAGGAGTGTCACTGGCACCACCATGCCCAAGGCCAGATGTGGTAATACTTCCTGATGGTGGCCGCTGTTTGCTGGGTCCGTGTCCCTTACAGGACCAGCCAGGACCACATGCCCATGGCCTGGTACATTGCACCCTCCCTTTGGTAGTGCTGATGGTGCTGCCCCTACAGGAGTGTGAATGTACATGGCCACGTGGGCTCTTAGCTGATGTTGTTGCTGACCTACGCCCATGTGTCCAATGCCCTACTCCCACCACTTGTTCAAACACAGACATTGCACAGTTAAGGACTGACAATGTCTCACCGCACCATCTATCCATGACATCAGTGAAATGACGTACAGCATCACCAATGCCGTGTATGGTGTCACGCATGCCAGGAAGTCTTTCATTAGTGACCCTGAGCATCCATCTGATGTACCATTCACAACGTGCCTGTGCCTCCATGATGGATTGAAACATGTGTCGGATGACACATGCTGTGACACCTCTTATATGGGCTGGATGGTCAGCAGTCCTCCTTTGAGCATGCCTGTCACTCTGCCTGTGTGAGACCTTGCCAGTTCTCTAGCTATGGCTAGTGTCTACAGTCACAGATGCCATAGTCACCACACTATCCTGTTCGATGTTACCACCCTCTGCTGTCCAATATCTGTGGCTGCTGGGGACTGGGTATGTATGGGCATACTGACCATATGCGGGAACATTGGGAGTGGAAGTGGGATGTCAATCAATGGTACAGATTCAGTCCCCAACAACCCCAACTGTGCCTCAGTGTGGCCACCATTATCATCAGAGTCCGATGAGACACTGACATCAGGTTGTAAGGGGGAGAGACCCGAATCCCTATGTTCAACTGTGACGGGAAGACAACATAGGTAAATTGCTTCCTGAATTGTAATGTTTGCTGACACACACACACACACACACACACACACACACACACACACACACACACACACACACACACACACACATGCACATACACCCACACACACACACACACACACACACACACACACACACACACACACACACACACATGTGGGGTGCCACAAAGGCATTATACAGACCAGACCTTCTGACTGATGCCATGCACGATACACAGCCAGACCACAGCAGACACACTCTGGACAGGCCCTCAACAGCATGCTGTGCAGCTACTTCCAGTTAATGTTGCTACTACTATACACCTGTGAGATACATGAGAAGTGGGGGGTATATGATGGACCTTCACCTAACACATAGTGCACCCATGTACACAGTGGCTACACCTACACAAAAGTACATGCCAATATGTTACAGCTCCTGTAAATAGGCTCCTGTGATGAACAGTGTGATGCACTGCAGTCAACCCCAGCACAAGTGAACATGAACATATTGCAAAATGGCTAAGCTTAACAGTTGTGTGCATGGGAAACTGGCTGCCCTTAACATACCTAGGGTATAGGTGAGCCACAACATGACAGTTCCACACTCACCAGTTTCAGGTTGCTATTCCCCAGCCACACCAAGGTACCTATGGGGTTATGGGGGAGAGTTATTGTCAGCATACACACATGTGGCATTGGTACAGGATATCATGTGCATTTATGAATGTGTACACTACAACCTGTGATACTACACAAATTGCTGACATTCACATTATGTGTGCACATATGCGCATTACAAATCCCCACCCACAAATGCAGACTGACCTGACATATGCATACAGGTATGCAAAGGCTGCCACTATGAATGCTACAGTATTAATGTGATGCCCACTGGGGCCTTATCTGGATGCTCCTTGGCTGTGTAATTTGTGCCCCCCACCTCCACATCATGTGTACTCATGGTTTCCTGGCAGGTGGTGGCTGAACCAATTTTTGCGAGAAACTCCTCAGTGGCTGAGAGTGGTGCTTGAGTAGCAGGCCCTCCACCTGTGCCAGCACAGTCCCTGGCCACAGCTGCAGCCCTTTGCTATGTATTGTGTATGGGGTTTGTGGCACAGTGTCGGACCTGTTCATAGCTCCTGTCTCGGTGGCCCACGTTGTTGACTGTTGCTACTAGTTTTGCCCATAGGGCAGTGCGTTGTTGCAGGTTTTGTCGGCTCCTTCTCAACAGTACCTGGTGGGGGAGTCTGAGGGCATTAATGATTACAGCAGTCTCCGTTTCTGAGAATGCCGGGTTCCGTGTTCGATACATCCCACCTGAAAGATGTGAACAGGAGAACACATCACAGGACCATATACATTGGCCACCATTATGTACAGACCCTACACATCCACTTTTTCCAGCACTATCCACCACTAACAACCACATCATACCCCTGCCATCTATCAGCACAGTATGTGTGTGGGTTTCAGCAACATACTGGTATTACAGCATGCCTTGGCCCCCTGATCCTAATGTTTTATGTTACCCCCAATGAGGACCATTAATGAGCATAATTCTCTGTTTGTCATTCACATCACACAGCACATGCAGCAGCTGGTGACATTACAGAGGTTCCCCACCAGGGAATGGCAGGCCATCAAACATCTTCCGTACATATAGGCTATAAGGCTAACCTTCTACCCAGTTTCATGCATACTCCTCAGGAGTGACCTCACTCTGGCATGCCAGGTATTCACAGACCCCACATTGCTGGGACTGCTGCACGAGTGCAAGTCATGCTGCACTCTGTTAACACACACACACACACACACACACACACACACACACACACACACACACACACACACACACACACACACACACACACACACACACAAAACCTCCACCTGGTGAGTGACCTGAATTGGCCTTCTCGGATGTGTATCCCACACAATCACCCTGTGGTGGAATGGGCAGTCTGTCCATATCAGGCAGGGTAGCTACCTATCCTTTTGCAGGTGTAACCTGGTCAACTGGATGGTTAACAGCACATACACCCTTGGGATACCACCTGGATCCCTGTTGGATGGGGACATTAGCTGCTGCCTTGCATACACATGGGGCTAACATGTGGCCTAGGCATATGGCTGCTCAGGGCCCATAGTCTAGTATCCTTGTATGGTATCAGGAATACCAGAAATGGCTTGACTGCTGTGACAGACTGTGTTGGTATGTGTCCACACAAATCACTGCCATCGACTACTGGGTGTCCCCTATGGGCAGTGTTACAGTACCATGTCATCCAGCCTACATCCCAAAAATAGGTGAGTGCTACTACAGGTGCATGTGGACATTCCTGGAACATCTGAGCTACACGATAACAGATAGCAGTGTATATGTGCTGTAGGGTGACCTCCTCATAGGTGTCTGACATCTGCAGTACCCAGATGTTTGTGGAATGTGTACATGTGCCTGATAGATGTAGACCCCCCCTTCCAGACAAATGTGTATTTCCGGACACCAGATGGACAATACGTGATGGTTGTTCACATAGTTTGGGGAACGTGTCTGTGACATGCCAGATCCCTGGGGACACAATAATGGTACATGAATATCTGGTACTGTATCCATTCCCTTGCATTGTATGCTCAGCATATATGGACTGCTGCTGAGCCAGAACCAGCATCCCCCCACTACTAGTACCTATAATCTGCTGTCCTGCTGCAGAGGCTCACCAGGTTGCTAGCCATAGGTGTCAGGCAATCAGATACAGGTGTGGAGTACACAGTGACCTAGCTAGAGTATGTCAGGAATGGTCAGGGAGACCTGGACAATCTGTGAAATAATCCTGTATGACATTGGCAGACTGAGAGGGGCTCAGTGATGGCACATGATGTGATATGTCAGCTGTATCCACCAGGATGTACTGTCAGTGTGACTCCCCTGCACTGGTCCAGTAATCAAGGAGCCTCAATCCTCACCACTACCACCAGTGAGGGATGTACACAATGGGAGGATGACAGGTACACACACATTAAAGTACAGTTACCCTTCAGTGCATATAGAGATCACAGTCAGTCTGGGGCTGGTTTCTCCCTCTCTCTCCAGATCCCTAACAAGATCCCCCATTGGCACAGCCATATGGTTAACATCTCAGCAGAACAGTCAAGCCGAAACATCCATTACCCTCTCTGTCTGACCAGTGCTTCATGTCCCTGCCCAAGTAGCTGACACACACATTTTGAGATTTGATTTATGAATTACAACACACACACACACACACACACACACACACACACACACACACACACACACACACACACACACACACACACACACTCCTGGGAAAGGCTGGCACAGGTTTACTAGCTATGGCCCCTTTTGCCCAGACTTAAAGGTAGTTCCAACTGCCACAATGCAGCTGTTTATCAGCTACTCTAAGGCCCTTACCAAAGGGTGATGAATCCTAATGTGTGATGTGCCTATTAGCCAGATGGTAAGTGTGACCAACACCAAGGCTATTGGAGTGGGCTATACATTGTCAACAAATACATATACAAGTACTGTAAGAGCTTACTTAGTTCTACAGAGACCAGACACAATTACAAGGTTTAACTATAACTAATAAAGGAACAAGACAATACTCAATCAATACAGTAACTACAGAGTTCAGACTCACATGGAATAATTTAAGACAACATTGCAGGACAGTATGAAATAAATACAGCAAACATCTAAAGTAATAGGTTCATAGGATGATACTAGGCTATTGGCCCAGAGGCCCTTATAAGCCTAGCCAAGAATTTTGCCCATGTTACTTCAAAATTGGCACCTGTTTCCCCTGTCCAGCAGGGGCACAGGTGGGATCCCAGGGGTGTATTTTCTGTTTCCCATCCAGATGTCCAGGTTCCTCTTAGAGAGGGCTAGAGAGGTACTCTGCTTGACATGGAGTGGGAGTCTATTCCACAGATGGAGGAGTCTTTGGGACACAAATCTATCCTGCCAACAAGTTCTATTAATGTCACAGACCGGGTTAAGGCCTTGCACGCGGGTTGTGTGAGTGGAGTTTGTCTTACAGATATGCAGCAACTCCATCAAGGCTGGGTCAGAAATGGCCTTGTATGCCAGACACAGGTCACCTCTGAGCAGTCTATATGAGACTTAGTAGAGGGACAGGGCTTTTAGCCTACCGGTATGGGATAGATGTTTGAGACCCTGGATTTTCCTGGTCAGGAACCTCTGTGGTCTTTCCAATTGCTGCATGTGCTTGGCAAGGTACATGCCAAAGGGGGCATTGTACTTGAAAATGGGTCTGATATGGGAGGAGTACAGGGATGTTATGACCTTCTTGTTCCTGGATGAAATACCCCTGTTTATGAGATGGGTCATGTAGAAAGTCTTTCATACAATGGAGGCAAGGTCAAAACTCAGGTTGGTATCAACCTGGGGTGCCCAAGTCCCTCATGATTGATTGCATGCTTAGTACTTTGTTATTACTGTCATAACTAGTGAGGATGACATTTTCCCCGAAGGGGATAATGATGCATTTCTTGGTATTCAGTTTGAGGCTATGCTTCTGGCACCAGCCATTAGTTTGGGAAAGGCCCTCTTGGAGAATGTTCACATCACTAGGGGAATTTAAGACAGCGCCCAGCTTGCAGTCATCTGCAAACTTAGTCAGCCACAGGCCACTGGTTTTGGCTTGCAGCTCAGAAAAGTATATCCCAAACAGTAGAGGCCCCAAGACTGATGCTTGGGGTACACTGCTCGTTATGGTTCTACTACTAGAGGGGACTTCCCCTAGTTTGACTGAGTGGGTTCTATTAGTGAGCCAGTTAGCTTCCCATCTGGTAACATACGGGTTGATGCCTAACTGGGAGAGTTTATGTATTATGCCCAAGTGGGGAATAGTGTCAAAGGCTTTGGCTAGGTCAAGGTAGGCGGTGTGCACTGTCTTCCCCTTGTCCATGGCTTTGGTGACTGTTTTCAGAAAGTCGACCAAATTTAACAGGCATGATCTCTCTTTGACAACACCAAACTGTGTGGGGGTCAAGCATTTGGAGGTTGCCAATGTCCTTGTTTATAAGGTCCGTGATAATGCATTCCATGGCCTTGCAGATCAGGATAGTTAAGCTGATGGGCCTATAATTGCCTGGGTCAGTGGATGCTCCACCTCTGTGTAAAAGGATGACAGTGGTTGTCCTCCATTCAGCTGGGATGAAGCCGGTGCTCAGGCTTTGGTTGAATAGGCTATCTAATGGAGTTGAGACCTCATGTAGGATACAGCCAGGGATGTTATCGGGTCCCATGGAGATTTTATTTTTTCCCTTTGAGAGGGCATTAAGGGCTTTCTCTGTGATGATGAGGGGAGGGAGGCAGGTGCTGGGGATGTCCTGGTTTACTGATGGGGGAAACAGGGGGGAGAAGTTTCACTGAACCTGCCTGCCAGCAGGTTGGCTGTATCTATGGTGTTTGTGTATGTGGTCTTATTGACCACCAGTTCAGAGCAGATTTGGGTGTTGTCTTTGAGATTGCGGACATATGTGAAGAAGGTCTTGTGATTGTCCTTGGTGAATGTGGCCAATCTGGACTTGAAATTAGCCTTAAAAGATTTCACCAGTGACCTTATTTGCTTGTTCAAAGGAGAGATTGCTTCCAACTTGGCACCTGCTCCTTCTTGGCCCTAAACAGCAATTTTTTTCCTTCCATTATAGAGTTTGGTTATTGCTGCTGTCCACCAGACAGGTTTGCTCTTCCTTGAGGAAGATGATATGGTCCTGTCAGGCATTGCTGAGTCCATACAGCTATGTAGGTGCTCATATAGTTTTTTGGTGTACGCTTGGACATTAGTGCTAGTTCCAGCTGAAGGGATGGTGGCTGTAAAGCTGCTTATACCTGCTTGGAGGAGGTTGTAGTCAGCTTTAGAAATGTTTTTTTTGTTTGACCCTGACGGGGGGGGGGGGGGTCAGGGGAGATGGTGACTTTAAAAGTGATTGCTTTATGGTCGGATCTTACCAAGGAGGATGACACTGTAGGAGTGCTACAGTGGCTATTCATGTTGGTTAGGACCAGGTCCAGGACATTTTTACCTCTCATAGGGGTGTAGACCAGCTGATCCAATGCATTGGCATTGACGAGGTCGAGGAATCTCTGGATGTTCATGTTTGGGCTGGAATAGGTCTTGCACTCTATGGTTGGTTAGTCAAAGTCACCCAGGATCAGGATAGAGGGATGAATCTTGATGGATTCAAGTAAGTCCAGATAGGTGGAGTTAGTGTCCTGAGTCATGGTTGGGGGTCTGTAGCTAGCTATGGTTTGTATAGGTATTTTGTCAACAGTTAACTGCACTTGGAGTGTCTCCTGTGTGTCATACCATTTGACCAGCCTGGAGGTGTGTATGCCTTTGATAAATATTGAAACTTCACTCCTTTGGCTTTGTAGCCCTCCATTTGGGGTCTGAAAGTATGTTAGGATGAGTAACCTAGTAAGGTTGGGGTGCTTTCCACAGCTTTGAACTAGATTTCAGTGACTGCATAAATGTCAGCATCCTGCAGAACAAGGAATGCTTGCAATGAGTGCAGTTTCATGCCAAGACTGTTAGCGTTTAGCAGCATGACCTTTAAATTTTGTTTATAAGACTTTTTCATGTTGGTAATTTTGTGCTTATGACTTTGCCTAAAAAAGCCACTATGGGGGAGGCAAGAGCTTTTGTCAGAAGCCTAAAGCCCAGGGGAGACTGATGAAGGCCACCTCTGGCAAAACATCATGGTCTGTCAATCATGTACTTGCTTGTGACTGAGACAGCAAGGATTCTAAGTTCTTAATGTGATTGCATCTCTCACATATTGTGTTCCTAGGTGGTAGCAGTAGACGGTTGTCTGTGTACATAAGGCAGTTGCTGCACTGTCTCAGGATGCCCATGTCAATCAGACTAGCAGGAAAAAAACACAAGAAATTGTCCATCCATGGTTATCAGAATCTGTGGAAGAGAGATCAGTGATAGTAGAGTCGGTACTATCTGAGGAGAGTACCTATAGGTGTGAGTATGGCTGGATAAAATCAATACAGTAGCTGCAGGCAAGGGCCTTATTCACACAGGAGTGCTGGTAAAGGAAAAAATGCAACTGAGATACCTCGCAAAGGGATAAAACAGCGCAGTGGCGGTGTGCAGTCGGCAAACAAGCACAAACCCATGCAAATGCTGGATTCAAATACCACAAAAACTAAGGTAAAATAGAAACACTGGCACGGACCAATCAACCCTTGTCCCTGAACTCTTAGCTCAACATCCTATGCTAGACCAGGTCCAAACAGTGCACTTACTCCCAGTAAGTGCAGTCAGGCCCTGGCCAACACAAGATGGCGTAACGGGAAACACAGGAATCACACAGACAGATCTAAATACAGTAAAACTTGTAACCAGACTACGCTAAAGATATTTAAACTCTGTTTAGGTCAATTTAACACAGAACAGATACACCCTTAAATATGACATTAGCAAACAAGAGCAAACTGAGTTAAACAAATTAACCAATAAATAATCTCAAAATTGAGCCCTGTTCCAGTAGTCTTCTATCAAACTTCTAACTGCATACTCCTGCCACTAGGGTGCAAGGGGACCCTCTCCAAAAAAGATGGCCTGGATTAATGCTCAAGTTATACAAACAAAGCTAGATTCAGCAGGTCTGAATCTAGTCTATGTATGCTACAGTTAACAAGGTGCACCAATTTCAGAAAGAAACAGATCAAATGAGCAGGCACAATAAGCCTTTAACCAGCAATTCCCAGCTCAGAAGGGCATAATCTACCCTCTTCTCACAGAAGAGTGCAGTCCACAAACATACTTAACGTAAAATACCTGGCCTGAAGCCAAAGTTCTTAAACCAGAACTAAGACACTGTTAGAATAACAGACACTAAGTCTTCAACCAGCAAATCCTAACTTAGAAGGATGCAAGTTACCTCTCCTGCCATAAGACTGCAGACCACAAACCTTCTTAATGTAAAACAACTGGCCAGAAGCCCAAGTGCTTAAACCAAAAGGCTTAGAATAACAGTTACAATTTAATCAGGCTACCAGCAAGCAGTAATAAATGCAGTAGAATATGTGCAATCGAGTACTTGTAAGAACAGGCAGCAAAAACAAAATAAAGTAATAAAGTAGGAAGAAACACAAATGCAGTATTTTTTTAGGTTAAGTGGGAAAGGATGAAACAATAATTTAAGGTTGAGAAACTAAGGTGGTGGGCCTTTCCAAATGATCTCTCTCTACTCAGTAGAATAAGCTGATGAAATGGGATTGGGAGGAGTGTCCAAAATGAGATTTATAGTAGGGGTGGGCAACTCAAAAGCCACCAAATTTAATAACACAACAAGGACTGGGCAGGTGGTATGGATAAGTCTTAAAACTCCAACAGAAGATAAAACTTAAAACAAAACAAATGTAATACTAGAATAAGATACAAAATAGAAGTGATCAAACCTTAAATAAAGAGCTTCAAATCAAAATTAAATGCAGAGATGACTGGCACTCAGAGCAATGCAGACCACAAAAACACTTAGCTAACTACAGATATTTCTAAATAAAAGAGCAATGCTGTCTCTCAGCTCCTCCCACTATTTAACTGATGCTATTCACAATTTGCAAAGGAATTCTTTGGTAACTTTTTTTAACTGACCCAAGCCAAGAACTCTTAAAACTCCAACAGAACAGAAAACTTAAAACAAAACAAATATAATACTAGAATAAGATGCAAAATAGAAGTGATCAAACCTTAAATAAAATATTCAAATCAAAATTAAATGCAGAGATGACTGATAGAGCAATGGGGACCACACAAACACTTCAGCTAACTACAGATATTTTTAAATAAAAGAGCAATGCGGTCTGTCAGTTCCTCCCACTAATTAACTCATGCTATTCACGGTTTGCAAAGGAATTCTTTGGTAACTTTTTATTAACTGACCCTAGCCAAGAACTCTTAAAACTCCAACAGAACAGAAAACTTAAAACAAATCTAATGTAATACTAGAATATGATACAAAAATAGAAGTGATCAAACTTTAAATAAAGACCTTCAAGTCAAAATTAAATGCAGAGATGACTGATACTCAGAGCAATGCAGACCACATAAACACCTTAACTAACTACATATATTTCTAAATAAAAGAGCAATGCTGTCTCTCAGTTCCTCCCACTAATTAACTTATGCTATTCATAGTTTGCAAAGGAATTATTTGGTAACTTTTTAGCTGACCCTAGCTAAGAACTCATAAAACTCCAACAGAACGGAAAACTTAAAACAAAACAAATGTAATACTAGAATAAGATACAAAATAGAAGCGATCAAACCTTAAATAAAGAGCTTCAAATCAAACTTAAATGCAGAGATGAATGATACTCAGAACAATGCAGACCACACAAACATCAGACAGATATACTATATTCCCATTTATATGTAAACAATTTTATATTTCCCTAGTTACTTACTATTAGCAAGGCTAATGCAGATGAGTGGATGTTGTCAGATACAAAGACGCATACAAAATGCAAAGGTTTTTCTCTGAGACAGGCCTCAAAGTAATAACATTAACACTGGGTTAGCTCAGATTACATCAGTGTTTGTCACCTGCCTTCAGTTCCCAGGCTAACAACAACTAACATACATTTTAACTTCTCTGCATCAGAAGTACATATCTGTCTGATGTTTGTGTAGAACTGGAAGTTATAACACAGTTAAACACTTTTACATTTTCAACCTAGTGATTATTTATGTTTCAAGACAATACAAAAACCTCTAGTTGTTAACCATTTATGTCTGCTTGCTGCACTGAAACTGAGATAACACATTCGTAAAACAAGATCAGCTTATTTACTTGAAGTTTTGCAACTTATGTCTGTATGTTTGAGGCTTCCAGCTTCTACTATTAATACATACATTTGCACAGGTAATACTTTGTATACATTTCTGTTCTTTGCCAGTACAGTACACTGTGGTTACACTCTTGAAGCTCAGTCATACTTCTCAATCTCTTAGAGCAAGACATCTGGACAAAGACACATATAAAGGGGAGACAAAGGTGCAAAATTAGTGACACTTTATAAATATTGCTCTTACACACCTAGTTGATAAAATACCAGGTTTTGTGTTTGCATGCATTTTCCGAAGGACATGACATCTGACTTTCAAATGTGTGCTATTTTATGACTTCAGTCCTTAATTATTTACCAGTGATTTGCCAGACAAAACACAAATGTATGAGAAAATGACTAAAAATATGAGGCAAACATGGTCAGTCTGCAAAACTATGGACAACCGAGAGGTATGAGAACATAACATATAGTTCAGCACACACTTTTGCACTAGTTGTTTAATATTCACATCACATATATAGGTCTCTTACATTTTTAAGACAAGCATATGTGTCATATTAATATTCACAAATGACATATGATTATTTACAACATATCAGTTAGCTGGACTGGCAGTGTCACTGTCAACATTGTACAACAGACAATCCAGTGGTAGTCTTATGTGCTGACCATTGTTGGGGTGACTCAGGGGCTAGAGATATGATCTGTGTCACTGCAGATAGAGCCATCAGGGATGGCCATAGGTGCTGGACAGCAGACTAACAGCAACATGTTAGTCCAGGAAGTGTTGAGACCTACTGTTTAAATTATTATTTCCAAAGACTGCATCCCCCTATCTGCATTCCATTATGGGCTTAATTGTATGACATACATGGTATAGTGCTGTACACCTTTGTCAGAAGAAATCCACAAGAGTGTTGTAAAGAATCACAGTCTTTCTTCATGAAGAAAGTATTAGACCTGTTTAGCATAGGGAGCAGCTTGCCTTTTGTAGGTAATGCTCATGAACAGGTGATGGCCTGTGCACCAGCCTGTGTCTCCCACTTGCTAATTGCATCCAGAACAGCTGTGTTGCCTTTCCATTAGCCAATGGCATGGCAACACAGTGCTATAATTAAGGTCTTCATGTGGGCCTTGCCCCTTTTCCTGGCCGGTGAAGAGGACATTATCGAGGTGTGGGAGCTACAGCATCACAGATCATAGGTGGAAATACTGTCCACTTTTTGGACTGATGTATGTCCACAGTTTTGCATGCTATGTCTGGCCATTGTTAACAGACTTTCAGATTCTGTAGCAGTGCACTGTGTAAATCTGTATTGGGGTGAGTAAGGAGACAGGCAAATGTGAGTGTCATAGATCCTTTTCTATCTGACTGTGCATGCTGCTACAGTTAATGCTGATCTATCAGCTGTGTATGTTTGTAGGGGCAGACTGAAACATGTCCCTTAAAACCGCAACATCTCCCACAGCCCTTTATGTTTGGCTGTTGTGTGGATGTCCTGCTGTAGGGAAGCAATGTTAGGTTTGTAGCAGGTAGCTGGACATACTACTGCATGTGTAGCAGGCCACAGCTGCTTCATTCTGGCCAGGAGAAAGACTAGGGCTTGTGAAGACATTGGGGAAGAGTAACCTGTTACTGTCAGTGAGGGTGCAGTGTCAGCTGTTGTGTCACACATGGCCTGGTTGAAGGTAACCACAACAGTCCCGGTGAGGCAAACGTGTGGTGCATATGTTACATAACAGTGCCATCCAGAGAGTGGTAGGCAACATTTAGTACACATATTCATAATTGTGAAATGTGTCCCACCCTGCAGGCCTTTAATGTGCTACTGCGGGTGACAGTGACTGCGGTAGGAGCAACCAGTTTTGCTGGACATTGCAGGGCTCCATTATTCCAATGTTGTATTGACATGCATATAGTTGTCATGTCACACACACTGGGCTGTGGGCCAGGACTGTGGGTGTCTAGATGTGACAGATGCTAGAACTGCAACAGATGGAGCTACCAAGTCATTTTTATAGCAATTTTATAGCAAGTGTATTTGTAAGACATATGTGCATGCTTACAGTGTGCAACACAGGATTAGCATGGACGTGTGTTCTGATGCGTATGATGTGTGACACTGAGCTGTCTGTCATGCTTTTGTAACCCCAGTCTGCACTGCCTTTCCAGTATGTGAGCACAAAGATTAGGTTTTATGATGGATATTCAGAAACAGTTTGTGCAGTTGTCAGCTCTACCTGATATTGTAGACCTCCCATACATCCAGCAGCAATTATTTGTCTGTGTAATGGTTCTGTGTCCGCATCAGAAGCCCATGTACACTGTGGTTTTGGCCAGTATGTACAGGAACAGTAAATGTGACTGGCAATCAGGATATGTTTGTAAAAACAATGGCTATACTGTAGAGGAGAGGTGGCTTTGTGGTATGTTGCTCTAATTGTAGTTTAAATGGTTCTGGGTTCAAAATTTGTCACTGATGACTTTTTTTCCCTAAAGTTACATCCCTCTAGTCCATGATATATTTACAAATGCATTAGCAATTCCTCATAGCTGATTTGGTGTACTCATGTGTTGCTATGACTCTGGTTTAGAAGGTCCTGTGTTCAAGACTTGGCAACTTTATCTTTTTTCCCTAATGTTATATGATTGTAATGCATGATATATTCACAAAAGCATTTCTAATGCCCCCAGCTGATTTGGCTTAGTGATACGTTGCTCTGACTCTAGTGGACAGGGTCCTAGGTTCAAAACATGGTAGTGATGTCTATTTTTTCCCAATGTTAAATGACTGTGATGCATGATATATTTACAAAAGAATTAACAATTCTCACAGTTGATTTAGTGTAGTGGTATGTTGTTATGACTCTGGTGGATAGGGTCCTGGGTCTGTTATTTTGTGGCTGGGCAGAACAGTGAGTGAATGAGATAGAGTGATTAAAGCTGTTTTAAGTGGGTTTGCACAGTTTTGTGTGACACTAAGTGATGCCAAGAGATGCTAAGATTCCCTTAGCTTCGCTTAGCGGTCACTTAAACCCATGCTATTTTCAAAAAAGAAAAGGAAAAAGGGTGATAGGAAAGTGGTGAAATGGGGGCAAGCAGGTGAAAAAACATTAGGAAAGGCAGCTAGGGATGTGCAAGATGGGTGTAGGAAAGGGCTATAGTTCTTCATTTCTTGTGCAGCAACATCTGTAAATGATGTGGACAATTTGGAATTTAGAGCTTCACACCCCACAGGGAGGGATGTGGGTGACATACATTTGCTGAGTAATTCAAGGGTAAATTGATTAGCATCAGTATACTTGGCAGTGAAATAGAGAGCTATGTATGGGATGTGATTTGGGGGGCAGATGCCCCCTTTTTTTAAGGTGAGACTGGAATGTTGGGGAAGGGTTGCAGGTAAGTTTGGGGAAGTAAGTTGAGTAAGTTAGGTTGCTTTTGTAAACAGACAAGACAGACGAGACAGCAGGCAAGGGAGGTGTATGACACATGAGGTGGGTAAACCCCTTGGACGGTGAAGATGGTTGGGAATCAGAGGGCCATGTGCTCCCAAATGGAAACAGTGGGAATGAGGTCCCCACCCATGGGCAGTCACCACTATCTCTTCATGGTCCCAAAGGTGGTTGTGCTGGGGTCTGGACATTAGGGCCAGCCTGTCACTCGAGGTGCTCCAGTCTGCCCTCGATCTGGCACAGGTGGACATCAATACCTCTGAACTGGTGTCAGGTAACAGGGTCCTCTCCATGCCCACTCCCAGAGGGAGACAGGCCCCATCCCCTGACACAGTTCCACCTGAGGGTGGTGCAGGACCAGCGGAGGAGGCAGTTCGAGGTTGGGTCCCAGATGTGCTGGGACCCAGTGCCATGGCCAGATGAGGTGGGGCAGGTGGATCCACTAGGATCTGCCAACCCAAACTTGCTATTGTGTTGAGGTATTTCAAAACGTATTGGCTAGTCATGAACAAAACATTTGAACATTAGTTATAACAGCATGCATGAGTGTTCCAATTAATGCAGAACAATAGAATTGGAAAAATTGCATGGCAAACAGAACACATGCATAAATGGAATAACAGTCATTATTGTAACAGCATGCCAGTAATAGTTACAGCAACAGGCCACCAACAGTGGAATTTGAACAAGGTGCAACCATTTAAATATATGAACAATAATAGAACACAAGTCCTAACATTAGGTTTTGAGAACAACATACCCGTAGTATATGAATAATTATTACTGATGCAGATAAGGGGTGGGGGGAGAGAAAAACAGTCCATTACCAACTGCATAGGCTATATTTTTCACAATAGTACTGCTCAATACTCTACAGATCTGACCTCACTTTACATCTACCTGAGGCCTATGACTACTGTAGCATGTACATACCTGTTAATCTGTTGACTTGGAATGCTATGGGGTAAGTTGTGACAACTCAAGGTACGTGAGTAGGGGGGACTCATACATATCAGGGTTACAAATATGACTAACAAGGTGTACCCTGCACTGATGTGTGAGTGTGCTAATGGCATACTTCTACTGGATTTTCATCTGTGTGCAAGGTTATTGACAGCAGTCATCACTAGCCGTGTCAGCATGACACTTGAGAGACATGTATCGGGAAGAGTGCATGGTGTATATAGCTATCCTGCTCTCATTTGTAGGCATGGGGATGGACACTGGAACATTTGTACACAGTTTATTAGTATACTCTTCATACAGCTAATACAAACATTTCTTTACCTGTGAGCCCTGTGGAGACACTACCTGACAGTTTCTACAAATACTCATGATTACTTGTGTGTCCCTATGAACACATCTTCATACCAGTCCCTGGATTCAAACCATGGTCTGTGTGTGCAAAAATGAACAACATATATCTATTTCTTATCACACTGAGCTACTGGGGCACTGCTGTCTTCTGCTTGACTGATTTGTGCCTAAAACTCACTTGGTTACACAGTCTAACCTTGTAATATAAGTGGAGTGACACAGAAGACTGTAGTGACAGTTGAACATACATGCCTGAGATTCATGCATGACAGTGAACTGTGTATTGATACTCTGAATGCAGGTGTACACATTTAACCCCTAGTGGATGTGAATATGTGTGATCTCTACAGACCATAGCAGGGTGCTGGGTTGCATACCCGATCCATATACATTTGCACATCATATATTTGCAGTCTCCACCTAGTACAGTCTCATAGTTGCCTGCATCAGCATACCTACATTCAGGAATACATGTAGATGAAATGGAAAGGTTAACACAAGACAATGTTACAGGGAACATGGTATAATACATTACACATTACTATTCAATGTTCAGACGTTAGTGCAGACCATATATCAGTTTTCCTTGTATCTTGTTTTACAGCTCCACATGTACAATTTGGCATAGCAGCTGCTTAGCAGACAACTCTCAGGGACTTCATGCTCTCATAGCCATATTTACTGTGTAGCACCTGTACACTTGTATTTCTTCAACAACAGACCAGATTAAATACAACAGTTTGTGGGAATAAGCTTTATTTAGGGTGACACGACATAGTGGTTAATTACATTCAAAATTCTAAATTCAGTTGTACTGCATATCCTGTAGATAATGAATGTATGTCAGTTACTTTCAGAGTAGCAAGCACAGTATACTTTATTAACAGATTAATTTCTACACAGTATTACTACAGTATTGGCTTCCTTTCATCAATAGTAGCTTGTTTGCTACCTTCATCTGTATTACACAGTACATGACATTTGTCACTTATATCAATGCTGGTCTAAAAAAAATTATTCAGTACTTTCAGAACACAATATATCTAATGGAAGTAAGCAATTACGCTTTCTTATTTATTGGACTATATGTATTGCACATTATATCTGTACTCACCACACTGTCGGTGCAGCTTCATCAGTCATCCAGTGTGGGTCTCAATGTTACAAGCCCTCTCCTCTGCAGCTGTGGGGGGAAACACACCATTATGCATACCTATCTCTCAGATATTCATACTACAATTTGATAAAGCAACACTTAATATACTTACAAACTTCTGGGGCATTCTTGGTGCGAGCATTTTGGATCCATTGGACCAGGAGCACCCCCTTCCTCCATTTCAGGTCATCATAATGATGATGGACCTGCTCACTAGTGTGGGGGATGCCAGTGGCATTGGTGAGCTCATGTGCCAGATGGTTCCAGGCCTCAGATTTGTAATCTCAGCCCTGGTACTGGCCCTGAAGCAGTCTGTCATTATGATTCTTTACTTGGAGCCCAGCCATGACCCCGGACTCCAACATGCCCTAGTGCTGCACCAGAAAGTGCACTCCCTCTCCTGCCATAGTTCCTACAGGGATCAAACTTTAACAGGTTCTGCCTGTATTCCTGCCTGTGTGGTATAAGTAAGGCCATATTCCCATCACTTTGCCATCATCGGACCATTTTTAAAAATGCTGAGCAAAGCTCAGCAGTGTGCAAACCCGCTAAGCTGAGTTGAGCAGTTCTTAAAGTGGCAAATGCTGAGCAGTGCTTAGCAGTGTACAAATCCACTTAGATGAGCTGAATACTGCTTAGAATGGGACTTCTTAGCAATGCTCAAACCAGCTTAGTGGAACTAAGCACTGCTAAGAATTGTTCAGACAAGTCCTGTTAAAGCATTGCATAGCTTGGCTTAGCAATGCTTAGCAATACTGAGCTAAGGGCAAACAAGATTTTTCATTAAAAATAGGCATTGGCTATTAATTACTCATTACTGATACATTATTATTAACTGTATATATTATACTTTACATGACCTCCCCCATGTGCTTTCATTACGTTACCTTGGGGTGTGACTGTACTATATTGGACACTTGTGTTTACATGGTGCTTTTCACCACATATCTTCACTGACTCTGGGATTCTGGACCAGCTACACTATCCTGGTTAACAAATATCACTAATTACATCAATAAATAAAATAAAAATTAATATAAAAATGCTTTCCCATGTAAAAGCTGAATGGCCTGTCTTGGTATTCGAACTGTGCACCTGCTGCACACAAAGCCATGACACTAAACACTCAGCTATGAAGATTTCAGCAATACATTTCTGTATAGCTTCTTCATATGTTTAAGCATTGCTGAGCAAAGTGCCGCACCATGCAAACCTGCTCAGTTATGCTTAAACTTTGAGGAAAATGAAATAAAAAAAATAACCATTAATTTAAAATGAGACTATTAGACTTCACATTATTAAATAAGTGTCTGAGGACACTTTCTTTATTGTTTTAATGCCATACAGCACTTTTACAATCAGAGGATGTATTCCAGATACTGTAACACACCTCCTACATGACATTCAGTACTCAGTATTACTTAAGTTTCTGAGGACTCTTTCTTTTCATTTATTTAGTGCCATATGGAACTTTCACAATGCAAAGGGCGTGTTACAGACAAGTGTCTGAGGACACTTTCTTTATTTATTTAGTGCCTTACGGCACTTTCACAATGGATGGGGTGTGTTACGGGTACTGTAATACACCTCCTACATGACATTAATTTCACATCTTACATTTAAGTTTCTGAGGACATGTTCTTTATTGGAAAGTATAGTACGGCACTTTGGAAGTGCACAGGACATGTTACAAATCTGCGAGCACTACTGTGACACCCCCCCAGCAATGATTCAGTATCCATGTACATGGCTCCCCCTCAGTAACATACCTTCATTAATATGCAAGGCATGTTGCCGAGAGGGAGATGCGGACATGGACACCATTCACTCTGTGTAGGAATAACACTATTCCTACAGGAAGTTTATTAAATCTGAGGACATATCTTAATAGCTGATTACTAGGATTATGACTATAGGGGGTCTTTTTAAGCCTAGCCATGCTTCCTAAATGTATCTGACAAGTTGTGATGCCTTAGGGTTATTTTAAATGTTATTTTAAACAGTATATGTAGGCTTGGTCTTGGGTGGCCAAGCATTTACAGGTTGCCAGTGTCTACTAGGACAAAAATTTCCCAGCCACTGGTTCAAAGTTTGCTTGAATTTGGTGAGGGAAGAACTCTACTTTGTGTGGATGAGAAGCTTGTTTTAAAGAAAAGAAAGGGCTGTCTCTGAGACTCATAACTGTCCTTCTAATATGACCTATTTAAGTTGCAGACAAGGCTTAGGCTCCTAGATAGGGCAGCTCTAATGCTGCCTGTTTTGCAGATGTGCAACAGGCTCATCAGAGTGGGATCAGAGTATGATTTGCAGGCCAGGCATAGATTGCCTCTTGGCAGACTTTGTACAGGGACAGGGCTCTAAGAAAGCCCATACAGGACATGTTGTTTATGCCTTGTATTCTTTTAGTGAGGAACCTCTATAGGCACTCCTGTTATTGGATATGCCTGATCAGGTACATACGGAATGGGACACTACACTCAATGACTGGTCTGATGATAGCTGAGTACAGTGGAGCAATGACACCTTAGGACCTATATGCCATTCCCTTGTTAACAGGTTGTGCAACATAGAATGATTTTTTTTTCTACAGAAGACACATGATGGCCTAAGGCCTGGTTACTGTATATTTGCATTCCAAAGTCACTGACCTCTGGGTTTATTCTCTGGGTGCAGTATCAATGTGGTAGATTCCAGGGGTAGCCATCTTCTCAAAGGATATTATGATGGATTTATTGGCATTGTGTTACAAACTGTGGCTCTGGCACCAGTTGTTAGTTGGTGTCAGGCCCTTTTGGAGGGTATTTGTGTCTTTGGGGGATTCTATGACTGATCTTAGTTTGCAGTCCTCAAAACCAGTCTCACAGAGGCCCCTGACTTTGGCCTTGACTACAGAGACGTAGGTGCTAAAAAGAAGCGGCCCCAACACTGAACCATTAGGGGACTCCTGTAGTGACTGATCTTATTGTGACGATAAATGCCAATATCCTAATTTCTTGAGGCCTACCTGTAAGCCAGCTGGCTATCCAATGTGTTGACATAGGGGTTTACAGCTTATTTTTTGAGTTTGCCTACAGTGCCCAAGTGGGGCATTCTGCCGAATGCTTTGGCAAGGTCATGGTAGACAGTATGCACCATTTTGTCCTATCAACCGAGTTTGTGACCTTTTTGAAGAAGTCTACCAGGTAGAGTAGGCATGACGTGCCTTGATGAAACCAAATTAGGATGCATCCAGTGTTTGAAGGTTTCCTGCATCATTGTTTATCATTTCCATGATAATTCTTTCAGTGGCTTTGCATATGAGACTTATCAGACTTATTGGTCTGTAGTTAACTGGGTCCATAGATGGCCTGCTCTTGTACAGAGTGATAACAGTTACAGTCATCTATTCACTTGGCATGAAGCTTGGCTAGAGGCTGTGATTAAATAGTGATTCTAATAGTCCTGATAGGTTGTATTACATGCTATTAAGGAGGCATTCTGGGATAATATCAGGGCCAATTAATGTGATTTTCTTGGCCTTGGACAGTGCATTAAGGACCTGCTCCCCTAGTGATATTTTGGAGAGTTTTGGTTGTGTTTTTTTTCCTGAGGGATGTTTGGGGGGGGGGTGTAACATTTTTGGCCAGTAGATTTGCTATAACTTCAAGCTCAGTATATGTGGATCCATTTACAATTAGTTTGGCGCATTGTTGTGTATTGCTTTTGAGGTTGCAGACAAATTTGAAGAATGCCTTGTGGTTGTCTTTGGCCCGGGAGGCTATTTATACCTTGAATTTGGCATTGGTAGACTTGATTAGCCTGCTGAGTTGCTTGGTTATGTTGATGAAAGATTTTTACCTTGCTGGACATTGCACTTCACAATTTTTGTCATGATTATCTTCATATTATTATACAACTTACTGATGCTGGGAATTTGAGATTATTGAATGTTTATTCCTGCTAGGTACAGCTGTCTCTATGCAGCCATTAATCTGCATAGGTTGTAGTGTTCTCAGGGTTTGGCTAGGCTTGAAATTTTGCTAGTGTGTCATTTAGTAGTAGGAAATTTGCCTTAGAAGAATTCTTCAAAGTTTCAGTGTTAGCTGGTGTCCCGGGTTTTATTGTTATTTCAAAGGAGACAGCTTTATTGTCTGACCTGAGCAGTGAGGACATTACACTGGGAGTAGGGTAGGGGTGCAGCATTCTCCTATGTTTGTGAGGACCAGGTCAAAGATATTAGTTCCCCTAGTGGGCCTACAGACTAACTAGTTCAGAGTGTTTGTGTTTACAATGTCCAGGAATTTCTTGTCCTGCATGTTTGGGGTCATGTATGATTCCCAGTTTATAGTGGGGTAGGTAAATTTGCCCATGAGTATGGTATTTGGGGCAGTGTCTTCAGTACATTTAAGTATGTATTCATAGGTTCATAGGTTCATAGGTTCATACTAGGCTATCTGCCCTGGGGCAATTATAAGCCTAGCCCGATTCTGTATGGCTTACGCCACCCCTTGATTTGAGTATACTGTGCCCTTTTTAAGGTTTAGTTTACTGTGCCTCTGTCTAATAGTGACACAGGAGTAATCCCTGGGACAAACCTACCATCCCCCATCCACTTATCGAGATTCTTCTTGAAGAGATTCAGTGAGGTGCTCTGCCTCACATGAATTGGAATTCTATTCCAGAGCGAAGGGAGCCTCTGGGTTATGAACCTGTCCCTCCAGCAAGTTCTATTTATTTCTGTGCTGAGGTTCAAGTCCCTCGAGCATGTGGCTCTAAGGGATTTAGATTTACTGAGGTGGAGCATGTCCATTAATTCTGGATTTGACATAGCTTTGTATGTCAGGCATAGATCGCCTTGAAGTAGGCGGTATGCAACTGAGTAGAGCTGGAGTTTTTTTAACCGAGCAGCATATGGCATCTGTTTGAGACCCTTGATCCTCTTGGTGAGATACTTTTGGGGTCTTTCTAATTGCTGCAGGTGTCGGGTAAGGTACATCCCAAAAGGGGCATTGTATTCTATGATGGGCCTGATGAGGGATGAATAAAGGGGCACGATTACCTCTCTTGATCTAGATGTGAAACCCTTCGTGATGAGGTGGGCTATGTAGAAGGTCTTTCTAACCACTTTGGCAATGTGGTTTTCAAAGGAGAGATTGCTATCAACTTGGGTCCCCAGGTCCCTAATAACTTTCTCTGTGCTTAATGGGTTTCCACCTATGTGGTAATTTGTGGGCACATTGTTTTTGCCAAAGGGTATGACTATACATTTTTTGGCATTTAGCTTTAAATCATGGCGCTGGCACCAGTTATCCGTCTCTGTGAGACCTTTTTGAAGGATGTTTGTGTCAGCTGGAGAGTTGATTATGGCGCTCAGTTTGCAGTCGTCTGCGAACTTGGTGAGCCATAGTCCTCCCACGTTTGCCTGTACCTCGGAAAAGTATATACCGAACAAGAGTGGTCCCAGGACAGAACCCTGTGGGACGCCACTTGTGACCGGTTTCGAGTATGACATGGCTCCAGCAACTCTCACTCTGTGGGTTCTGTCTTTGAGCCAGTTTGCGACCCATCTTGTGACATAGGGGTTTATATTTAAGCTGGATAGCTTATCTATGATGCCCGAGTGGGGTATTGTGTCAAATGCCTTTGCAAGGTCCAGATAGGCTATGTGGACTACCTTCCCTTCATCTATGGCTTTGGTGACTGTTTCAAAGAAGTCAACCAGGTTCAAAAGGCAGGATCTGCCCTTGACAAAGCCAAACTGGGTAGGATCTAGTGTCTGTAGGTCCCCAATGTCTTTGTTTATGAGCTCCATGATGATCCTCTCCATAGCCTTGCAGACTAAGCTAGTCAGGCTTATGGGGCAATAGTTTCCAGGGTCCATAGAGGCTCCGCCTTTGTGGAGTGGGACCACTGTTGCTGTACGCCATTCTGTGGGCACATATCCTGTAGTGAGGCTGAGATTATATAGCTGTTTTATTTGAGGGATTTGTTCCTCTTGGAGTTCATGTAGGACGCAACCTGGGACGCCATCTGGTCCCATGGAAGCAATGTTTTTTGCTTTGGAGAGGGCAGCCTTCACCTGAGCATCAGAGATGTTTGGGAGGCAGCCCTCTGCCGGGATAGATACTTGCTCTTTTGGGAGGGAGGGGGTGGAGAAGTTTGCACTGAACCTGTCTGCCAGGATATTGGCGATGTCTGTGGGTTCAGTGTATTTTTTGTCGTTTAGAATCAACTCAGAACAAGTCTGGGAGTTGCATCCCAGGTTTCTAACATAACTGAAAAAAGCCTTATGATTGTCTTTGGTGTCCTGTGCAATTTTTCTCTCAAAGCTGGCCTTGGAGGATTTTATGAGGGATCGTAATTTTTTGCTAGTACTGAACAGAGATGCCTTCCCTATTAGGGATTTTGCTCTATCATGTAGTAGCTTCCTCCTTCTGTTGTACAGTTTATTTATGGCAGGGGTCCACTAGACTGGACGCCTGCCTTTGGATGATTGGGTCTTGGTTTTGTTTGGGGTAGCATGATCCATGCATTCCTGGAGATGTCCGTAGAATGCGTTTATATAGGATTCTGCAGTTTGGGCCATAGTTTCCACTGGCCCTGGGGCCTTGAAGGATTCCACTTCGGTTTTGAGAAGTGAGAAGTTCGCTTTTGAGAAGTTTTTCACTGTGGTTTTCTGGGCTGGGGGTGGGGTCAGGATGTGGACATCCAGTGAAATTAGTTTATGGTCTGATCTTACCAATGAGGGATATACTTCTGGTGTGGAGCATAGAGTCCGCATGTTGGTAATGATCAGGTCTAGTATGTTGTCCCCTCTTGTGGGAGTGGTGACTAGTTGTTCCATAGCATTTGAGTTTATAATTTCCAGGAACCTTTGGGCTAAGGTGCTGGGGCTTGAGCAGTGCTTCCAGTCAATGCTTGGGTAGTTGAAGTCACCCAATATAATGGTGTTCGGAGAGATCTTCATGTTCTCCAATGTTTTCAGGAAAGCCGAGTGGGATGCCTGACTTTGAGAGGGTGGTCTGTAGGATGCTATAAACTGAAAAGCAGTCTTGCCCACTGTTAGTTGCACATGGTTGGTCTCCGATACTTCGTGCAATGCCACTAACCTGGAGGTGTGGATATCCTTGATAAATATGGAAACTCCCCCTCCTTTTGTGGTTCGGTCTGGGTTTTGGGGCCGAAAAGCATGATATGAGGTATAGCCTGGTAGTGCTGGGGTGCTCTCTAGAGCCTTGAACCAGGTTTCTGTCACTGCACAGATATCGATGTTCTCCATACTGAGGAGAGCTTCAAGTGCGTGCATCTTGAGGTTAAGACTTCTGGCGTTTAGCAACATTACCCTTAGTTTCTTGTTCCTTGTGCTGTCTATGGGGGTGGGTTTGACTTTTGAGCCTTGCCTAAAAAGGCACTATGGGGCTGGCAAGAGCCTTTGCCAATATCCGAAAGCCCAGTGGTGACAGGTGCAAGCCGTCCCTAGCGAAGCAACGTGGCTTGTCGAGCATGTCATCCCAGGCTGACAGACATTGGATCCCCTTTGAATGACACCAAAATTTTAGCCAATTGTTAAAATCGATCATTTTGTCTTTGTACTGTGACATCATTCTAGGTGAGGGTAAGATGCTGCTCAAGGTCAGGGTCATACCAGCCTGGGCTACATGATCAAAGAGCTCCTCTATGTCTCTTTTCATGTAGTCCAGGGAGGTACATCTCAGGTCATTCACACCAGCATGTACAATGACTGAGTCATATTTGTATTTGCTTTGGATTGACCTGAGTGATTGCGTTATGTGGCGGATCCTAGCACCCGAAAGGCAGCTCACCATGACCTTCTCTTTATTCAGCCTGGTGAGCGGGATGTCAGTGTGTCTGACAATAGAGTCACCTATAACAAGAGTATCAGATGTGTTATTCAGCCTTAAGGGCTGTGGCTGCTTGGCACACTGACTTTGTGGGTTATGTGTTGTGTGTGTTTTGTTTTGAGGTAGCGTTTGCTTGGATGTCTGCTTTGGAGGTCTCTGTTGCTTAGGTAGATTTTTATTTAGAGTCTCCAAGTATGTTTTTGTGTATTTATGTGTTTGGTTCGGTGATGTGGTGGGACTATGTGATACTGGAATTGTGTTGTGTGAGGTTACCTTCTCCTCCTGACTGGTTACACCAGTTTTGAGATGAGAGAGCTCAGCCTCCAGTTTGGCTAAATAGTTGCATCTCTCACATATATTTGAACCTGTTTGGAGGAGGAGAGGGTTGTCCGTGTACATGAGACAGTTGTAACTATTATTAGTTTCTTGGATAATAGAGAGGGACTTACAGCTTACAAGGACATGGTATGGAACTTTGCTTAATGCTAATTTGCCATGTGTCCTTTCCCAGAAATGCCTGTGGCTGCTGATTTATACTGCTGAGCATTTGGCTCTGTAAATTACCATGGTCAGCTGAGAATTTTAACTTGGCTAAAAGATGGCAGTCATCCACTGAAGGCAATGGATGAAGCTACATTGCAGGTAAGTTTAACAAAATTCAGCAGAGATGTAAGAGCGAGGAGTATGTTTGTGTGTGTGTGTGTGTGTGTGTGTGTGTGTGTGTGTGTGTGTGTGTGTGTGTGTGTGTGTGTGTGTGTGTGTGTGTGTGTGTGGGGGTTTTATGTGTGTCTATACATGAGTATGCATTCTGTATATCTGTGTGTATGAGTGTCTATACGTGAGTATGCATGTCTATATGTGTGTGCGTGCATTTGTGTGTGTGTATACGAGAGTATACTTGTCTGTATGCATGTGCATTTTTGTATATGTGTCAAGTGCGGATGTCCCTATCATACCTATTTACATTGTTGCTGATGAATTCTGGACAAATCCAAAAATAAAAAGAGGCAAATGGCCACAGTCAGGGAGATTGTTTAACTGTCCCTATAATTCACTTAAAATGTCAGTAGAGAAAATCAGGTTTTGAATCAGCATACATTTTCTAAACAATAAGAAGTGCAAAACTTTAAATCGTGTCATTATTTGCTGATTGTAATCCACAGCGATTTATCAGAACATCTAAAATTTTATGAGGGACAGAGGAAATGCATGAGGCAACATAAGAGATATTCTACACACTTCTACACAATTGTGAGGTATAGTGCTATTGTCAACATGACGTATGGGCTGCCAGAGGGCACTATCATTGCAGTGTTCTTTTAGCATGAGCAGTAAGAACACACGATTCAGAAAATGCAAATTAGCTGATAATGAGATCTGCTTCATTGTGGCTAAAGCTGTCTCTGAATTGCTTTTTTCATGATTGCATAAACTGAACTACCTACAATAGGCATTTTACATGACCTCAGCCAATTTTTTCTGAATCTCTGAGATAATTTTGCACCCTTCTTTTATATACTGACTGTATGATCAGTTACATACTTAGTGTGTCAATACAGTGCTCACTTCTCTTCCTTGCTACACAGGATTCTTGTCTTTATGTCTTCCATACTGATAAGCACTATGCATTTGAATGATTGGGTATAAACGTTCTAAAATGTTTTTGCCAAATTTCTTTTTATTAAATGCTTCAAAAAATAAGTAACTCAAAAAGCAAGTAAACCAGACAGTAACAGGATCCCCGGTATGATAATTGGATATAAAATAAAATCCAGGTTCACATTGTGGCATGTCCATGATAGTTGGATGTAAAGTTTGTCATGATGCTTTCAATTTTGGGACCTTTTCTTGAACTTTGAAGACAGTTTACAAACATTTAAATATCTGGTCATATAGGGAAAAAATATTGAAGACATCTCTGTAAGATTAGTCCACTGAGTTGTTATATAGAACTTTTCTAAATCAGATATTGCTATAAACAATGATACATTATCTTTACATGTAAGTCCAAACCAACATTAAAAAAACACTGCTACCAGAACAAATTGTGTGCTAACAGCAGTATTAGCATCAAGTGTATGTAAGTGTTAAAAAAACAAATTTCTTTGTATGAATGATTTGAATACCTTTAGTATACCATGACAAAAACAGAAGATTTTCAGCAAATTCCAAGAAATGCAGAACTACTGTAAACTTGGTTAATTGACTTGTATAAGGAAGGTCTAACTTATATTGTGGTGGTATTTAGAAACAAACATTATGTTGTGTTAAGAAGATATTGCAGCGAGCACTGAAATGCAGGTAAAGGATGACTCAGAAACACAAGTAGGGTGTCCATGCTAGTAGTAAAATAGATTGGTGTGCATCTTATTCAGATGAGAAAATAACATGCATGTGAGAGTTATGTGAGAGCCATCACATGAGCAAATGACAAAAGCAATCATGGTAGTATGATTCAGAAGTGGATAAATGATGAAACGCTGTGATATGCCTGAATGATCACCATAAATGTTCAGTCTAATGGTGTGTTGTTTACACTAAGATGCTAAGAGTAGCATCTGCTTTTGCCAGCCAATGTGTTAGTGACTACCTGGGGAAACATGGTTTGTAGTGCTGCATACTGCTGAACTCCATGCCATAAAAGGTCAATCAGCTTCACAACCAGTGCATAGTTAACCAGTACTATGTGGACAGCAACAGCATATAGAAGCTGCTAGACATATACCATTCTCACAAGAGATCAAGAGGGAAGTGTGGACTATCTAAGATTTATGTAGCATTTGCCACATGAAGATTTGTGCAGCATTAGCTATCCTTTCTGCAGAGACCTTACAGTGACCGACAGCGATACGTTAGGGCTTTGACAGAAATTGACACTAACCTCTTAGTTCAAGAAATCTGGACAAAGCATAACATAATGAGAGAACAGAAGTCCAAAAATAGAGACAGATTTTAAATAATTGCTCTTATAAACTGAGAAAGTTGATAGAATGTAGAAAAAGCACACTTCACAGCATTGAATAATTTAATAAAAAACGTAGGCACATACAAAAAACAAAGCTTTTGGACAACAGGTCCTTCCTGAATGCTACAACATCCTAAATGAACAACCATCTTTTAAATAATTTTAGATATTGTAACACTGAGGAAGGACCTGTTGTCCAAAAGCTTTGTTTTTTTTATGTGCCTACGTTTTTTATTAAATTATTCAATGCTGTGAAGTGCGCTTTTTTACATTTGGATTATTCTGCTTTACTTCCCTTTACCACATTGCTCACTTTCTTGCAAAGTTGATAGAATAACAATATTTGTATTAGCATGCATTTTCTTAAAGATATGACGTCTGAAACTCAAATTTATCTCATTATTTAGTGACTTCAGTCCTGCATGATTTGCCAGAAAGCCACACATTTTATAAGGAAAAGACTAAAAATATGAGTTAAAAGTCGGACATTCTGTGAAAATCTGGACAGTTGAGAGGTATGGGTGATGCTGCATAATGTGGAGGAGTATATTCAGTTTCCATGTAGACGAGAGGACCAGTTCTATATGGACAGTCTACAACAGAGCCCATTTCACTGATGTCCTTAGGGCCAGAAACCACACCTACATGGCTAACAAGGCCCCGCCTGATCCATATGGTGTCTGGTACAGATACCAAGGGTAACAATCACGTCAAGTTATGTATTGGAGTCATAGTGATGGCCACCTGCATGCTTTTAACCCAATGCTGTGTGTGTGTGTGCGTGTGTGTGTGTGTGTGTGTGTGTGTGTGTGTGTGTGTGTGTGTGTGTGTGTGTGTGTGTGTGTGTGTGTGTGTGAGCAAGTGCATACTTTGCATGCAGTGTCACCCTCTGATAAAGTATGTAATGCTACTGCCTGTGTATCAGGCATGGAGTTGACATGAACAGGATGAGTATCATCAAACCCAGATGATGCTTGAGGTTCATTCTGGATCTCAGCATTCACTTTAGCTGTAGGCATGTGAGTGTACCCTCTACAGTTAGCATCACTGACAGTGCCACTGTGTTATCAGACTGTGACATGTGCATGGAGCTATCATCATCAGACTCTACAGACAACCTTACATCAGACATGTGATGACGTATTGTGCTGGATCTTCTTTAAGTGGAACCTGTGAATGTATCGATAATACACCTGTGGCAATGCAGGTACTTTTATGACTCCCACCATCATGATGCCCACTCAGTGATATATGCTAGTTATATACTTATCCTATTGGCATATATGTACTCTGTCATGAAAGCTCTCTTTTACAGCACTGATGTCCCTAGATGACATAAGTGCAGATGTGTTTGTGTGATGCACCTTGCAGAGGTGCAAGGCAATGTCCTACAGTAATGGCACATGCCACATCTCACCTGGGAGCATACCCAGAAGTCTTACAGACAGTCATCCCAAGCACAGCTCCCACATCCAGTCAACTACCAGGCATGAAGGTTCTTTCACTTTTCCCACTAATGGACACCTGAAATGTCTGTAACTCTGTGAGATACCTCTGTGTTAGTGGTTTTCCTAAGTGGTCGGCCTATCTCTGGCAACTTCCTTTGACTTGGTCTTGGCATTTGCCAGAATGTCAGTGATCCTACAGTGCACCTGTAGCATTTTCTTACAATGGCTGCCCAATGCATCAATGTCCTGTAGAAGTCCCTGCCTCACCTTAAACTGAAAGTATTGTGTGTTTTACCAGTCTCAAGGATATGCCTGCCACATGTGTGGAAAGGCTATTATAGCAGCTCTGTCTCCTGTGTTTAGATGTTCACAGGTTTTTAATAAGATTATGCCCAAGGAGATCTTCAAGTACGTCAGCCATGTAACCTGATATTGGTGGGAGACTAACAATTCCCCCCATTAGGTAGACTTTCACCACATATCTCTGGTGAAAATTTCCAATTATCCATCCAGTCATCCATATCAGTTTTTGCTAGGGAAGTACCCTGCTTGATAGGTAAGAGTAGCCTATTCCAGAAATTGGGGGATACATTGGGATAGGTATCTGTCATGCCATCCTGTGTTGCTGATGTTGTAGTGTAGGTTTATGTCTCTTGAGTGGGTGTTTGCTTTACCACTAATTTTATTTAGGTGAAGAAGATCAAAGATTGCTGGGCTATTTTTAGCATGGAAGGCTAAGCAGATATCTCAATGAGGACAGGGCTTTTAATCTGTAGCAGTAGCTAAGAGTACTGAGACCTTATATCTTTTTGGTGGGAAACATTAAGGGGCCTAATAAGGAATTAATAAAGAGGGACTAGAACTTCTTTGGATCTTAAGGAGATAGCATGGATAATAAGTTGTGCATGTTAATGACAATAAGGTCTAGAAGATTAACACTGCTTGTGGGGACGGGAACAATTTGGTCAACTGTATTTCGATTTTATAACCACCTCAGAGATTTGGTGGCCAAAGGAGAATCGGTTATCAGAATATGCACCCCAAATCCCTTATGACTGTTTCAAACTTAAGTGGAATGTTATCTATATGGTGCACAGTCATAATGCCTGATTTACAAAATGACATTATGCTGCATTTCCAGATGATGAGGGTAAGCCCCTGATTATACACTAATAATAACTATATATTTAAATGTCAATTTATTATGAATAAATACACCAAGCGCTTGTTTGTTCTTGCGCTTGCTGGAGAATTTGAGTATCAGAATGGGATAGGATAACCACTCTCAGTATGCCATCATCAGCAAACTTGGTTAGCCATAATCCCTTAATACCAACTTTTATGTCAGAGAAAAATACAGCAAAGAGAAAGGAGCCCATTCAGAGCCCTATGGGACACCACTGGTGGCATTTTTCTGTGTACTGAAAATACCCCAAGCTTAACAATACAGATTCTGTCATACAACCAGTTACCTATCCAGCAAGCTATGTATGTGTTATTGTGGAGTTGTGAAAGTGTGTAAATGTTCCCAGCATGAGGAACAGTCACAGGCATTGACAATGTCCATATAAGTAAAGAGGACTACATGCCCCTTATCCATAGCCTTAATAGCCCTTTCAAAGGACTCATCTAGGTTGAGCAGGCATAATCTACCTTTTACAAAGCAAAACTGGTGTGTCCCCTAGGATATAAGATCACCTGTATCAGTACTTATTAGTTCAGCTTTAATATATTCCATATTCTTGTAAATAATACTAGTGAGATAAATAGGCCTTCAATTCTCAAGGTCATTAAAGGGACAGCCTTTATGAAAGGGCACCACAAATGACATTTTCACATTTTGGGGGCATAACCACTGGAGAGACTCAGGTTGGAGAGTTGATGGTGGGGTTTTGCTGGGTGAGACATTATGCTTCACTGCAGACATCTAGGGTTTGTCAGCACTCATGAAAGTAGTATCTTTAATTTTAGAAAGTGCCAAAATGACTTGTTGTATATTGATCTTAGGAGGGGGTGCATGAGGAAGAATGGAAGGTATGGAGGCAGGGTGAATAGAGTGAAGCTGGATGAGAATTTGTCCACAAGAATATTAGCGATGTCCTTGTAAGTCAGAGAAGGATTTGCCATAGAAAATATGTTCAGTACAAAATTGTTGATTTTTTCCAAGCTTCCTAATTTAACTGAAGAAAGAATTATGGTTGTCTTTTAAACTAGTTCTAACCCTAAGTTTGTAGATAGACTTACATTTCCTAATGGTAAGGTTAAGTGCTTACTTCCATTTTTAAATCCCTTTTATAGTGAAGAAGTGACTATCTTTTAGAGATGACCAGGACGTTTTTCCTTTTTATTATAGTTTGCTGATGTGGTTGTTCCACCATATGGGTTTAGCTTTAAACTTGACACTATGCTTATGCCAGATTGAGATGGATGGAGGATTAGGAAGAAGTCTCACTTACAAGGTTTAGGGATTACTTCAAAAATCAGTTATTTTCTATTTACTGATTTACTGATAATCACACATGGTATAGATTCCCAGCATGTCCAACAAGATGCATTCCCACCCTGTTCACAGCAATGGAGCATGTCGTTGCTCATGCATAGGCTAGGAGGTCATATATGGTTTGCATGCCTGTGAAACCTAACCATGCCAATTATTGTCACATGATGTCTACAAAGTATGGCCGTGCACCCTGGCTACTGTTTTATCTCTTTGAACTGACGTGTCAAATGGACATTGTTCTCAGTAGTATCAGACTCTGGCAGGGCTCTTGCCTGATGTGACAGGGATTATTTTTTACACCTTCCTAATACACTGGCATTAGGGAAGCACCTGCTGGGGAATTATGAGGGTCTCCTGTATATGGTAGATGTTTTGCATGAGATTGCCAGGTTGTTGACTGATGTTTCTGATATCTCTCACTCTGGTGAACAGTGTGACCAAAACTATAGTGACCTGAGGAGGCACAATGCAGACCTTCTCAGCCAGTACGAAGGCAAGTTTGAGCAGAGAGAGTTCCGGTATTATAGTAAATCTTATCTGTTTTTGCAGTATTACTATACAGTAGGATGTCAGCTCTCAGGGATATTCTGCATTCATTACATTTTGTTTTATTTTTTCATTGTCTTTGGAGACTGAGGCTAACAAGACAGCCTGGCAGAGGAGGCTGCCTAGATTCTTCAGGTGGCACAGAAAGTGTAATACATTGCTGGCATTACTTTAATTACTGAAATAATATTGTGTACCACACAACAATGGACATTTGGATTTCAGTAGTTTTGTCCTTTGATATCTATCTAGTGCTTACACTAAATGGTACCACGTATACATGAAGTGGTGTACTTGTATTTAAATTTTGTATGGGTTATAATTTGCTTTATAGGCAGTGTTCTATTGAATTTCTAATAGCAAAGTCAAAGTGAACTTTATTGTCAGTCAGACTGCACAAGAGTGCAACTGAATGAAATTGTGTTACTTCAAACTCAATGTGCATATAACATATACTGATATTAATACAACAATGACACATATACTAAAGCTAATCCAACAATAACAACAGTAAGACATGTATTCAATGCAGTAGCAAGTACAATGACATGCACAAATACTATTCCACTTAGATGTCTTTGTCAGTACCCCAAATATTGCACAGATAATATATTGAATATATATATATATATATATATATATATATATATATATATATATATATATATACATACTATTGAATAGTATGTGGTATGCTTTTCTTCAGTGCAGGTCCTGATCTAATAAACTGTGCCATGTTTCACTGACATTTAGTATTTGTGTCCTATTTTTCACATTTTCCATTGCCTTTTTATTATGTTACTTTGACATGATGTTTTTCTCTCCTTATTTTTTTTGAAGATCAGTTGTAAAGCAGGCAAAGGTAAGGAGGTGCCTACAAGTCACCCCACCAACTGCTAGATTTTCAGCAGTCCCCAGGCCCACCTCTCTGCAGGTTGATGAAAGCCACCCTGTGGAAGGTGACCTGGAGGGCATGATGGTGGCTTCCATTGCTCTTTTCTAGTCGGGTGGATAGGCTGTTCATCATAATATGGCATGGAGGGTACCTTGTGAGTTTCCTGTCATAAGGTGCAGTGGCTGTGATGGACCAGCAGATCAGTGCCCACATCAACACCACGGAGCACCTCCTTATGCAGCTGATAGAATCACATTACTGGAATCCAAGACGATGGGGCTATGACAGGTAGAGCCCACCCATGATATCATTCACTGAGGTTCTGGTTGGGTTCTACTCTTGGCAAGCTTGGTAGGCCCTCCTAACCCCTCAGTACCCTCATCATTGTGTTTCCCTTTCTTGTGTGTCATTCCCTGTCCCCCATTTGTATTGCAGGTCCTTCCCATTGCCAGCTGTCTACCATCTGTCAGTATGCATCTCTCTTTAGTGCTCCCTTATGTGGCACTGTCTCACTCTGTCAGAGATTACATTCTATGTTCATTTGTATACTCTGGCTTCTTTCCCCTATATCCTCCTTCTGCTCATCTGTGTTCATCAATCTATTTGCACCCTCTAATTTATTTTTAGAAAAAATGGGCAGCTGTTAAAAAATATGTCTTCCACATCACCAAACCACTCTTCCCTTCACATTGTCCAACTGTGTGTTCCCCTGCTTGCTCTTCCCCATTTCTGATTATCCTATCACCAAGTTTCTTTCCTATTTATATAGTAACATATTTTAACATTTTGCTATGGAGCCTTTGTATGCTCTGTAATGTACCCATGTTGCAGTTTTGGAGAGCTTCAATGCACGTGCAAATATTCATGTAGTGTTAGACATGCTACCTGCATGTTAATGTCCTCTGATCATGTGATAACTCATAGCACTATAAACTTAGGTAAACGGTGATTGTCCTTTTCATGTATGTGGGGCTTCATTATGTAGCACTATTTCTGGCATGACCACGCTGTGTTGGTGTTTATGTATACCCAGTGCCTGTCAGTCTGAATTGCACTATCTTCTCTGAGCTATTTATTACAGCACAGTCATACAATCCTTCTTTCTCAAATACCTTCACTATTGTTGCAAAGAAAACACTTGTATGAATAAAGCTGAGTGAGAGAAGGCTATCCTGATGGACCAACAAATAATAAGCTCAAACCTATTACAGCAATAATGAGTCTGTCTGGACACCTTCAAGGTCTAACCAATATCTCCTATGGTCAAAAGTCATTTGAAACAGAATGAATGTTTCCATAATAGAATACAAACTACCAATGCAAATTAAGCTAACTAATCTGGTACCATAACCAACAAAATTAAAGCATGAAGCTCACTGAAAATGTAAAATACAGTAGGATAGTTGTTCAAATATGAGGAAGGTTCTATAAATGAAAATGTTTAGCTGAGAAGACTGATATAAAAATCATCCAATATATATATATATATATATATATATATATATATATATATATATATATATATGGTGCATTTTCTGATTAAGATCATACAGAAGAGATTATGAATATTGGATATTAAAATGTATGGAAAAATATACACTATTAGACCTAAAATGTAAATATGCAGGGTATACTGAGAAAATGAAATCTAAGAATACAGACAAGTGCTGACGTACTGGCAAAAGAGTTAGAAACAACTCTATCAGCAAAGACAATAGTAACTAAGCATCTATATTACATAATCAAACTTTTAAAAGTTTGAACGTCATATGGTTGACCCCATATGATCGAACTTTTAAAAGTTTGAAAATGTAATAAAAAAAATAAACCAAAGAAAAAAACCTACCTGAACAGTTTAAGTAGGGGGGCAAGCCCCCCTGCATCCCCCACCCTCCCACTCTTTAAATATACAAACTCCGAGATCGCACTACAGTGCACAAAAGGGAAATCTTCCCATTGTGCACTGTACAGAGATCTCCGTTGAACAGATAGAACTTTTAAAAGTTCGATCATATGGTGTCAACCATATGATGTTCGAACTTTTAAAAGTTCAACAATGTGATATAGACCCGTAACTAAAGTAAGATAGCCAGCTATGTAGTTGAAGCTGCACGTTTAACCTAGCGTATGCTTGCAAAGTAAATAAAATATTATGGTAATGAAAGCACAACAAAATAATTAGATTATTAAATAGATTAGTACCACTGTTTTGCTTCTGATGAAAGAAGAAGTACAGGAACATTAAGTTCTAGCAATGTGAAGCTGTGGTGAGACCAGCACTTGTAGTAGCCAGGCAGTAGCCCATTATGTGAATCCCCACTATTTCTCATTCTTGACAAAGCTAGTTCTTTCTTTTCCATAAGTATTGCTCGAATAGCTGCTGTCTAACCTAACTTGAGAGTATCTCCCTAAATACTTTATCCATAAATCTTCAGGGTCTACTAAGTTGTTTCCCTGAAGTATTTGATGGTGCTCTGTATAGATGCAGACACATTGAGTCGACATTTTCATTGAAAGGTATTCCTGAAATTTCACAAATTTGCGCCCAGGGCAACAAAGTGACTAGCACTGCCCTCAGAGTTGCAAATTAGATAGTACTGACTTTACTCATACCTCTGAACTGTACAGATTTTCACAAAATGTCCAGATGTTTGTCTCATATTTTTGGTCCGTTTTTCATAAAATTCTGATTTTCTTGCAAATTAGTGGCAGATCATTAAAGGATAAAGTTAGAAAATAATAATAGATATTTGAGTTTCAGGCTACCTACCCGTCAGAGAATTCATGCTAAAGTTCAATAAACTATTGGTATCAACTAATTGAACAAGAGAAACTATTAACAAATGATCAAATAATTAACGAGTATAGTATAAATAATGATTCATGGTTACTCTAGCAAAATCGAAGACAATATCTTATAAATAAAGGAGAAGAAATGCAAACAACAGTTAGACAAAATGTTCCTAAATTCATTGATTATTTTATTATAATCACAAAACAACCTTATCAAGGAAAAGGCTGCCTATCTAATATTTACAAACTTATTAAGAAAACAAAAATCTATTATCCAGACACATACTGGAATTATTACTTACAGATAAACAACCACCCTTCTAGTGAAGAAGAGAAAAAGATTATCTTAAGATCCTCAAAACAACATTATCAATATACTGGCAATTATTTACTTGGAGATATTTAAACAGAAGTTTTTATACACCACATAAATTAACCAAAATATTTGCTAGTGAGGACCAATGTTGGAGATGTCAAATCAAAATAAGAGCTGACTGGCATCATATTTTCTATGAATGCAAGTGTCTCACTTTGTATTGGGAAAATAGTAATTATTTTCTCCAAATTGCTTTTAATGATAATTATCAATTAACAAAATCAATGATTCTATTCAACTCTCCCATCCCGGATTGTGTGCCAAAAAATATTTCAAGATACTATGGTCACTGATGGCAGTAGCATGCAAAATCATCCCCATCCATTAGAAAAGTACGACTTCTCCCACAATTAAGGAATTTAGAAACTTGTCATCAGCAGTTGGACATATGGAAATATCTACAGTGAAGAACAGAACTACCAGACCTACATTACTTTATAACTCTTGGATGAAAATATTAGCAATATTTGAAAAAATGGAGAAAGATTTATGAAATAATTTATTGTTCTTTATAATGTATTTAAATGTATTCATAGCTTTACCTGTATAGACACTAATGTATATAGTTAATGTTAAGAGATTATACATTGTAAAATTGTATATATGTTTTATCCTTTATTTTGAATCTATGTAATGCTTGATGAATTATCATATTTAAAAATAAAAAAAAAACTATAGTAAAAAAAAAGAAAATTCATGCTAATGCAAAACCTGCTATTCTATCAACTTTCTAAGTTTGTAACAGCAATATTTAAAAATTGTTCCTATTTTGGGGCCTTTGTCCCACTTTTATTCATGCCTTTGTCCAGATGTCTTGCTTTGAGGTTGAGCGGTATGACTTTACTCAATATTTTCACAACTTAGTCTTGCTTGTTGCCATGGATATAAACTTTCCCACTCCTTCTGTTGCCATTATGGTGGAAATGGACATCTTGAGGCAATGCAGAAATTTCCTCATGTTCACTGACAACCAGCTAATTCTCAAACTGATAAGGTATGTGAGAGATGCATTTACACAATGTCAATAGAGGCAAATATTTCACATAAAAGTATTCATAGTGTCAATCAGGTTGTCAACAGAACACATGCTGCACCCATCAGACACAGCATGAAATAGACACATAGACCCACATATGCTAAGGCATTTAATACCTCTCAACCTATCAGAGCAAAAAGTCTGGACAGAGCCATAAATAAAAGTGGGACAAAGGTCCAAAAATAGTGACAATTTTTAAGTATTACTCTTATAAACTTAAAAAATTGATAGAATAACAAGTTTTGCATTAGCATAATTTTTTCTAAAGGGTATGAAGTCTGAAACTAAAATGTCTGTCATTATTTTCTAACTTCAGTCTTTAATGATTTGCTACTAATTTGCCAGAAAAACATAATTTTATGAAAAAGGGCCAAAAATATAAGGCAAAAATCAGGACATTCTGCAAAAATCTGTACAGTTGAGAGGTATGAGTAGAAGGTTAGTTTTAGAGTAGTTCCTGAAGCTTCCAGGGTAAGCTGGGGTTGCAGGTTTTATATTTACTTCAAAAGAGACTGTTTTGTAGTCTGACCTTACCAGACTGGATATTGCACTAGGAACTGAGCAGTGCTTTACCAAATTAGTGAGGAGCAGATCCAGCATGTTTACACCCCTGGCCAGTACATTAACAATGTGGCCGAGTGAGTTTGTGTTTACAAATAAATGGAACTTCTCTGCCTGCATGTTTCATGTTGTATATAATTCCCAGTTAATAGTGGAGTAATTAAATTCACCCAGGAATATTTATTTATTTTTATTTTATTTTACATTTGTTAACTGGGAGAGTCAAACTGGATATATGTCCATTTTCAGTGGAGGCCCGGGGAGAAAAGTCCCAGAGCAGTAAAATCATTAACAAGAGAAAGACAAGTTAAACATAAGATTCATTAGACAATATATAGAGTATACAATTTTGATACTTCATGTAGAAGTATAGTACATATAAGATAGAGAGTTAAGCAGAGAGTGCATTTGCTAACATTACAGGCTGCATTAATATATACATGTCACAGAGGTGTTTTACAGCAAGTATGACAGGAAGATAGTATAGATAACTATAACTATAACTATAACTCTAATATATGATACTGGATTGGATGGTGAGTGCCTCTAGTAAGCTTAAATATATGTTATGAGTTTCCTGGTTCATAGAGGGACGGCCTACAGCTTGCAAGGAAGTGTTATGGGATTTTGCCTATGGTGATTTGAATGTGGAAAATCTCAAGTGCATCATCCTATTTGATCAGGGTGGAGGTGCACTTATTTTTATTTAAACAGAAAAACCTTCACATTTAGTCCCTGCCTTTGTAGTAGCTGGTCTAAATGTGTGGAAGGCATTACAGCCTTGTACTGCCATGGTGTTCTTAATGGCTTTAGACAATGTCTTAGTGACCGCACAGACATCAGCATCATTCTCTAGGGTGAGGACAATTTGGATTTTCTTGTTTAGACTCCTGGCACTGAGAAGTAACATGTTTAGATTTTCATGGTTTTGATTTGCTATGTTGGGAGGATTATCATTTAGTTGGACATTACCTAAAAAATCCGCTATGGGGGAGGACAGTGTTTTAGCTAATATTCAGAAGCCTAGATAGACAGGTACAGATCATCCCTGGCAAAGCAGAGTGGCCTGTTCACCATCTACTTCAATGCTAAAAATAATGCACCCCTTAGAATGACACCAGAAACTAAGCCAATTATTACAGTCAGTCATGTTCTATTTGTATTATTGCATTATCCTTGGTGAAGGTAGAATGCTGCTCAGTGCAAACCTTGTACCAGCCTTGAGCACATATTCTGAGAGTTCCATCATGTCTGTCTTCATATAGTCTAGGGAGTTATGCCTCAAGTCATTTACACCCACGTGGACTATGCCACTATGCCTGAGTTATAATATCTCTCTTCATATAGTCTAGGGAGTTATGTCTCAGGCCATTTACACCCACATGGAATATATCTGAGTCATACTGGTACCTGTGGTGCAATGACCTGATTGCATGATCTTGTAGATCGTGGCCCCTGATAAGCAAGTGATTGTGACTTTCTCCTTACTCAGCCCAGTAAACGGGACATAAGTGTGTCTCAAAATAGATTCTCCAATGACCAGACTGTTTCATTGTGTGGTGGCTTGCCTTATGGGCTTAGAAGTAGAGGCTCCATGAGATGTAATAGTAGTTGTTGATGTGGTTGTTATGCCCAACAATGAGAGGTGCAACTGTTTCCAAAATCTTAATTTTTCTGTTTCTCTCACTTTTCAACGGACCTTGTAAACTGACATACACATAGCCTACTGTCTTGGGTTGCCATTATTAACGTTTCTTCTTTTGGTTTCAGTGCACCTCTCCTTAATTATTCCGGCATCAAATCTTGGACATCTCAAGAGTGTTACAGAAATTCTCTATAATTGCCACTGTATTTATGGGCTTTCCAATTTTCTCTCTTTTTCTTCTTATTTTCATTATATCCTTTCTTTTTGTTTTTGGCACTTTCAGTTACTGTCTTATTCTTGACTACTTCTGGTTTAATTTCCATTCTCACCTTATTCCAAAATACTTCTGCCAAATTAACCAAAGATGTTATCTTAGACTTTTCTTCATGATTTAGAACTTTCATTATGTTTGAATATGATGTTTAGCAAATATGCATGCAGTCCCATGATTGTAGATCTATACATGTAGTCAATTTCATGGAGGTGTCTACTTCCCACAGAATCAAAGATATTTTATTTTATTATTTATTTATTTATTTATTTATTGACATTCGTTTACCAGGAAAGCCTGTCTGGGCCAGAAAGTACCCATTTTCAGCAAAGGCCCAGGCAGAAAAGCTCCACAATCACAATATTTCAAACATCAAGTACAGATTCAATCAGAAAGTATCATGTTACATTGCAAAAACAGCAAATATAAATATTTTAAATCACAAATTATCATGTTACAGTACAAAACATAAGAGTGAACACAGAACATATGTTTCAAAGTAGAGTGCAATGAAAAACCATAACACGAGCACAGGTTGAACGGAATGTGTGAGGAAAAATTCAATACCCATATTATTTGTTACATAAATGAGCATGTGATAAATGAGACCTGAGATAATTCTAATAAGATATTTAAAGCGCTATCAGAGATTACATGATTAGAGACAGTGACTTGAAACTGAGCGATGTCTTAGTATGAGAGAGGTGTTCATATTATGGTTTTAGATGGAAGAAGGAAGAAGGATGGAGAGAAGGAAATTATAAGAAGAGTGCAGGGTAGGGTGTCTTTAGGTAGCTTAGATGAATAGGGAGGAAAGAGGTAAGGAAAGGTCTGCAGAGATTAATGAAATAAGAATAGGTAGCGGGGAAAACAAAATGGAGTGGAGTAGGAGGCTGGAGAGGATTGTGAGTGTGATCTAGGTTGAAGGGGGTGAGTGAAGTATAGTGAGTAAATTCAGCAAACAATGACACAGGAGCAGGTCCAAGATTTTGTAAGGTATTATTTTAGGGAGCATTTAAAGAAGGATAGGTTAGAAATAGTTCTGGTGGTTACAGGTAAGGAGTTCTATTTATGAGTATAGGCTTTGTCCAGGGGATTTATTTGGTTTATTCATGGTGAGAAGTTGTTTGTCTTCCGATCTAAGAGTTCTGTTTGGAAAATACATATTGATTAAAGGGGTAAGAGATGCACAGGCTAATGGTTTGTGTATGATGTTCTGTACTAGTATTTGTTGAATGTAGGAGAAGAGAGCCAGCTAGGGGTATGCAGACCTTTGTAGTGATGGGTAAAGGAGGATGAGTTAGTAGCAAACTTGTCAATTTGTATGCATTTTTTATATATTAAGCATTTTTCTTGTTTTCTTGTGCAACTGATTCCTTACTTTTGGGGGGCAGTCAATCATACCCAAACTGCAATTTAGAACAGGAAGAGCAAACTGATCACTGGTTTACACTGTATTCTTAGATGTCAAGACAGTTTTCAATATAAGTTTTAGTCTTCTGAAGTATTCCTTACTGAGCTTTATTCACATTTGTCCATGTTTTATTGTTGATCCTTAATCTAGTCCCAAATATTTATATGCTCCCTCCTGCTCAAGTTCCTTTATATCATATTCCTGCTGCAGGTTGCTATTTTCTTTATGCTGTAGCTTTCCTATTTTGCTATTGCTTTTGCTGATTTATCAAGATCAAATTCCATTCTTATATAATCTGAGAAAATTTTAACCATTTATAGTTGTGCTTTCAGATCCTTGTCTGATGAATTATGCAATTTTAAATAATTCACAAAAGGTAGATGTGATGTCTTTAAACAAGATTTTTTTGGGAGGAGTTAAGCTATAACCATAACTTAATATATTAAGTAAACAGCTTAGTGGGATAAGGGCAACATAAAACTGCAGTGGTGAGAAGGAATCACTCTGGAATATCCCCCCTCTGAATTTTTATCCCTGAGATATTAATTTGGACTTTGTCAAGGCTTAGCTGCAAAGTGGTTTGCTACTGTTTTATAGTCTTTGCAATGCAAATGGTCAATGAAGGGTGTATCTTATACATTTGTAAACAATTCCATTATCCATGAATGTGAGATGATATACATTTTTTCTTTAAAAAAATCAAAAACAGAGAAACTAGTGGTCTTAAAACTTAATTGATAAGCACATATATGTACATTCTACACATTATTTTAATTATTATTTGGTATATTTTTAGTACATAAAAACTATCAGTTTTATTATTTTTTCTTTTGTAATATATCTATGCCATACTGTTTAACAATAGATGATACTTTGCTCCGTATGCCTTTTCTTTTATAACTGTTTGTTTTATTGATCTAATTTAATTTTCTTATAGGAAGCTATAAACTCTTCATCAATTCCAGAATATCATTTATATGTTGTTAGAAGGCAAATTATTAGTTTGTAATTTTTAGGATGGCTCTCAAGCTCACTCCTAAGGAGGAGTATCATTTCCCTGTTGTTAACCAGACTGGTGTTTGTTTGGGATTTACCTATAAGTAATTGTTAGTTAGGGCTAAATCTTTGTGTAAAGATGTTAATATCTTTAGCAGATATTAGGTACTATGACTGCGTCCAGGATTTACCATTTTACTGCTTTTCTTAAATTTTGTCTCAATTTCTCTGTTACTTAATTTAATTTCATATTGTATACATTATAGTTCTTTAGCATTTATTTTAATTCTTCTATCTATTCTTCAAAAATACTTCTCTGAAATGCACCCATTTCTTCTTTTTTCATGGTGTTGCTATTCCTTTTGCATTGTTTCCCAGTTCTCTGTAAAGCCTTGTTTTGGATCGTCAATGAATTGCTCATTTTCTTTTTTACTCTTCCTTTATACTTATGTGCATACTTTCTGTTTGTGCTGATATGTTTAGTTTATTATTGTAAAAAGTGTATGATAAACCCTGGAATGTTTTAAGCCTGTATGTTGCTTTTACCACATCTATTGCTCTTTGGATTTTTGATGATTTGCTTCCTTTTCTATATTCGTCAATCAGTGCTGCTTCTTGTCCTTGTTGGTCTATAGTTTTCTCTATGTGATGCTTTCATTGTGGCATTCTACTTGTTCTCTTCCCTTTTTTGGTAGTCTATGTTTTTGTGGTAGCACTTTATCCACTCTTTAGTTTTGCTGCACTGTAACATATCCTATTTATTTCTCTTCTATCGCACACATTTCTTTTACTAGACCTGATTACTTTATCTATGTTAAGAGTCTTCTGTCAGTGCTGCCACTGTTTTCTGTTCCTTCTCTTGCCATATAACTTCAACTAGACTTTCATGTGAGTTGCCTAATAAAGGCTAGATTAAAAAACAAAAAAAATTGATAAATTGCCATCAGTAAAACAGCCAATTAATTTTATTAAATACACAAATGATAAAAGCTAAGCACTTTCATCCATACAATTCTCCAGACTTCATCAGATAAGTCCACCCAATAAAGTTCAATCTTTTAAAAATTTCAGACAAGTCACATAATACTAATTAACAGCAGGAATTCATTATTAAAAGCATAGTGCCCTAAGGTTGAAGTTGTATTACATTGGTCGAAATAAAAGCATTAGTGTTTAAGAATAAAAAATGCATGAATGAAAATTTAACATAAAAATAAAGATGCATCACCTATATGTATCCCACTCCACTTGATGCTCCTCTATATGGGGACCCACTGGTCCATCATGTTGTAACACTGCCTGTTTTGGAGATTCCATACTACACCCTTTACTTCACCATGGTGTAGCACTTCACTTTTTCTTTAATTATTTTTGCTTCATTAATCTTTTTTGCATATATGACCCAGCAGGAGCATGGGGGATGGGATGAAACACAATATAAAAGTTTAAAGAGTAACTAAAATTTTAGTAATACCCCCACCAAAAAAAAAACAAGTAAAGAAAAAAATAAAAAACAGCATCTTTGTCTGGTAAATCAAGAATGATATACGAAATGGAAACCTTTGAGTAATTTGTTTTAATTGTGGCTTATTACAATAAAGAGAATGTGTAACACAGGTTGGATCAATGAAAGTGTAGTGCAGAGCCAGTGCTTATACTTGCACTGGAAGAATTTTGTCTATTACATATATCAAAATTACAAATGTAGAGAACTTACACAAGGGCAGGCTTGATGGGACAGCATCACAAAAGAATATCTGCTCCCTGCTCAACCTGCAATAAAATTCAATGATGTAATATTAAAATGAGGTTCTGGTTAAAACCTATTAAATACATAGTATACCGATATGTGTCATTAAATCATGTTTACATTGCCAAGTCAACGCGAATAAAAAGCAACATACAGTGACCACAGAAGAAAGGAGAAACTGGCTTTCCAAATATAGAAAGCTACACAGTGACAACTAATATTAAAGCCAATATACACTAGATTAATAACGATTATAAAGCAAATCGGAAAGCCTTAGATCTATGTCTTTGTAATGAAAGAATACTTATGATATCAAAACAAAGCTTAGAAATAATAGATAACTTTTTGGATAATGTCAAATTATTTTCAATACATGGAGAATATTTTGCAGAATGGAAAGAAATTATATTAATTTTATCCCAAAATAACAAAAATAAAGATAATAACCATCAATCACAGTTAATAAATAATTCATTTATATGGAACTTGAGAGATTATTTTTCTAATTATTCCACTCAGATGTTTAAATCTACTTATGTAACTTTAATTATAAAGGCTTTTAAAAACTATATATTTAGGTATAGAATCTTTGAGAATTAGTTGTTTCTAATATTCTCTATTGTCTATACACAAGGGATAATTTTCTCTGCAGATTATACTAAAATGTTGCTATTTAAGCAAAAACAATTAATGTTTTGGCATCAAATGCTAAATAAAAATGAGGCAAAATCTATTAATCTCTTATAGATGAATATAATCTTAACACTTTACTTTGGTCAGATTTGCAAGAGTTTATAAAATATATTCTAAATAAGCTAGTTTTAATCCCCTCAAATGCTACAAATTCACTACCCAAACTTATTCAATATTTGATTTTATATACTTATAATACTTTACCAGTTAAAAAATAGTATATCACATATTTATAGAGGAATTCAACAAGATCTAGATGTATATTCAGATAACTATTGGAATTAATCAATAATTTTATTCCCTCAGAAAAAGATAAAGTTAATTTCCTTCAGTCAGCCAGCAAAACCACTTCTTCCATTAAATGGATAATCTTCACGTGGAGATTTTTACATAAAATCTTTCTTCACACCACAGAAAATGAGTAAGATAACTAAACAAGATATTGTTTGCTGGAGATGTAATGCAGAAATAAACGCTGATTGGAACCATATATTTTATGACTGTGTACTATTAAAGAAGTTCTGGGAAGAAGTTAACATTTTTTACAGGCAATTTTTATAGACAATTTTATGCTTACAAAATCACTTGTATTATTCAATACACCTGTTCCAGACTGTATAAATAAAAACAAATATTCTTTGCTCTGGTCTATATTGCCCATTGCCAGGAAAACAATTTAAAAAAAATTGTAATTCCTCATCTGTTCCCTTAGCTAAAGAGTTTAAGGGTCTTCTCTTGGAAATATCTAAGTTAAAAATGCTAACTATCAAATCTAAATCTACGAGGAATACAAATTTATATTACAGATAGGAAAATATACATGAATTATTAGTTAAAGAACTGGATAAATGATTAATGCAGAAATCTTTCTTTTTTTATCCTTTATTCTTTACCTTTATTTTTCTTTTGCAAAAATTAACTTAATTGATCTTGTTGTTTGATAAATAGTGAGCATCATTGTATATAGTTTTCTGTGTTATTATGGTTATTGTATTAATATTTTCTTTTTTAAATATTGTACTTTAAAAAACCAATGTATTCAATCTTTTTTCAAAATATGTGTTCATTATATTAATGTTTTCAATAAAGCTGTTTTAAAAAAAATATTTTCAATACCATCCCCAGGATTCATGAAGCTCGGCGCAAGGATGGTTTTAGCCTTGCGCCGAGCGTCCTCCTTATAGATGGTGCAGCAGCACCATATGAATATTTATGAGGGCACACTGCTGCACCCTTGACATGCACAGGAAACATGTGCGAGTGCAGGGGGCATGTTTAAGTGCTCTACGGAGGCTTAAACATGCCCCCACAGTTACACAACCTACAATGCTTACTATTAGAGCCCTCCTCTAATAGTAAGCAATTAATTCAGTGTCCGGGGATACTGAAATGTATGCTAAGCATACAAGAGTGTCCACGAACACTGAAATAAAATCAAAGTAGTAAACACACAAGCATGTAGTGGAATGTTGAGCTCCGTCCCTAGAACTATCACAATTAGATTCCCCGTGTCCCTATTTTACATTTGTATTGCTTCATTACTGAAAGTGTAAGCAAAGCGCAGCATGTTTGTGTGTCGTTGGCCTCTGCTTAGCGTAGCTTACACATCAAAATCATCCAAATAGAAAATAACATGTAAAATCAATGTTAACATCAATAGTGTAGTGGTGAGAACATCAGCCTAATAAACAGGCATGCACGGTTTGAATCCCACTATAGCACATATCATTTTCTATGTAGACTGTGTATATGAACATCCTTTTGCTGTATAACCTACATAATAATATGCAAATGTGAACTGGAGTACTGCTGAAATGTTTAACTAATGTCACTCAATCAAAGTGGTAGTGTCAAAATGAATAAGGCACTAGTAACCAGGTGTAAGCACAAATAAGCAGTAGTAAACATATATAAGTACCAGTAAGCAAGTCTAAGTGTGTTTGCATGGGTAAGCAGTGCCCACACACATTAAGCATAGTAGAAGCTAACCGAATTTAACAAACAGTAATTGGAAGAGAGCACAGCCTACCATCGCACAAAAATGGACACACCCGCTCACAACTGCTTAAATGTGCTTTAATCACTCTGTATCCAAATGCCCTTGTTCTGGCAGCAACAAAATAAATGGCCTCTGCAAAGGTCAAACCCAGGACCCTGCACACCACAGCCAATGAGATTTACCACTAAGCCATGGCAGATATACATAAATCTGATGTTATCACAAACATATCATCCAGCACAGTCATGCAACAGCATAGGAAATGTATATAAATTCAACAGCAACCCCAGTATTATTTAGTGCTGTCAGTTTATGTCATATCAAGCTGGGCAGAGGTGAGCAAAGCACTGCTACTCACACCACAGGCAGGACACTACCAGTGGGAGCAACATTGTCGATTTGCTAAGTCTACTTTACAAACAATCACAGGGTAGTCCCTGGTGGGACTACCCAAAAATTGCTAGGCGGTGTGGACTTCCGACCAGTACACAAGCAAGGGCAGGTATGTTCAAGGACCAAATGGTGGGAGAGCCTGATGATACATGGGTTGAGACAACATACGTGTAGGGTCCCTAACGCTGGGGAGAGGGCAATGTGTGGAGGTGTGTCATGGCTGTGATAGCAACCGGAGAATGGATGGTTTGTGTGTATGTCAAACTTGGGTGGGGTGGAGGAACCATGGGTATGAAATTATGGATCCAGGCGTGTCAGGATTGGATGGCCTGGTTTTATTTGGACCGCCTCGTGGAGGTCAGTGAGTTCGTTATAAGTATATATGCATACACACATGCATACATGTATGTGTAGACGTACATTCCCTGTAACACATGCATTCTTTTTGCAGACATAAATTACATGAAAGTGCCCCTACAAACCTCGACAGTAGATATAATAATAGGTTGTGCATAAGAGGGAAGGGACAAATCTGCAAGAATGCAGAAGTGTGTACTTTGTCTGAAGTCAGTGTTGTTATCAAAAAAATAAATTGTGAGGACTTACTCACTATGAAATAGTGGAATCATTCCTGTGATCTGCCTGCTACGGCAACGCCAATCACTAAATCGGTCCTATTTGTAATATAATGTCGCTGAACTCGTACATTACTAGCTCTCATGTGTAACGTGTGTAAAATAACTCGTTTTTTAAGTTTTGTGGAAACAGGGTAGCGTGCACGAGGGCTTGTAATCCCTCTGCGTCATTCTATCTCCGCCAAAGGGTCTGGCAGCTTAAACTCATATCTCCACCTTAACTACTGATGGAACGCTGAGTTTCTATAGCGGGTTATAGTGTATACATTTATTTAAAACTAACGTAGCTAATTGCGTTCTTATTATCTATTTAGTTCACAATTCCATCTCTACTCCCCTAGACTATCAAGATACGCTACCTAATACTAATGTACTGTTCTCGAATTACTCTGCTGTGAGTGTTAAGTTGAACCCTAACTTGATTCTTAAACTTTTTCAGTTTATTAGTAACGCTAGGTGCTTAATGCATCTCCTCATTGTCGCATTCAACTGACCCTGAAATTTTTACTATTACTAACAAGCGTTTTAATTCTTTAGGGACCCAAGTAGCGTGAGCATGGGGGCATGCTAAACTTATAACATCGCTGAATTTGTATTACGCGAGTGTGGCTGCCTAAGCGTAGAGCCCCAACTATACCCTATTTGAGTATACTGAGCTCTGGTGACTCGATTTAACGGTCAACCCCTTCTCCTCAAATCTGGAATTATCTGTTAACACCTAGTATTCTCTTCTGGAATTCCTGAGTCCCATCTCTGATCCCTAATTGCTTGAAAAAACAATAGTTATTTCTTTTACCAAAAGGGTTATATGTTGAGTCCTACCTGGATTCTTTACTGATTTATGTACAACGCCAGGCGCTGGGAGTGATATCCCCTTGTACTTCTCATATACAGATATTGGATACTCTAGTGTATTCTACGTGGGTATCCATTGTAATTAGCCTTCGTAATACTATAATTAGAGCCCCCTCTGATAAGTTTACTTGGCAATGTGGGATGTTTGGTCACACTAAAGGACAACTATTACTTGTTTCTCACTTCAACAATGATTTTTATGTTTCTATCCTATACTTGTGAGTATAATAGTGTAAAAGAATGTTTAGCTATCTATATTAATCTATCTGTTTTGTTAAGTATTATATGTTCTTGAGGTGTTCTCTGCCCTATTGCTTGAATGATTTGTATCAAGAATGAAACGCTGATGTTACTAATGATTTCTGGTACATTGTAACCTATTTTTGCTTTCAGTCCTTGCTCTATTTCACTCACTATCTCTCTCTCTCTCTTTACCTTATAACAGAGAGGTCAATTGATAAACTGAAGTAGAGTGTTTCCTGCCTACCAACCTCCTGGAATTTCCGGAACTTCATCTACTGTGGTCATACCCTTCACCACCCAGTGAAACCTAGTTAATAAGATATTTTAAGTATGTCCTGTTTCCTTATTTGACAAGACTATATCTACTTTTGTATCTTTAGTTAAGCATCCCTCCTGAACTACCAGCAGCCAACAAATCCCCATCCCCCATATATACCACTATTTATTTCTTATACATATTTATTCCTCAATCATTTTCTGTTCGCCTGCACATCACAATTAATCCTCTTCTCCCCATCTGTGTCGAGCCCCCTGATCTGGTGACTGTCCTCTGCAATTACATAACTGGCCACAAGGTGGCACCCTTATCATTTCTTCTGCTGCTACTCCTCTTTTCTCCACTCATATACTTATCTTTTGAATCCCTCATCCTTTCCCATTTGTCCTTTAACTGTAACTTCACCCAGATCTGCTTTTTAACCTACCCTCTCCTACCTTACCTTGTTACTTTAGACACCAGTATTTCTACATATTATACATCTACACATTAGCTACCTCACACTATCTCTCTAACCCACTGACTTACCTGTTAATTCTTCCCATTCACTGATTGTTTCCTGCTGTACTCCACTTTCTGGTATCTTCCCGCTCCGTTCGCCCTTCAGGCTCACTCCGCTCCCCTACCCTGCCCCCATTTCCCACCCGCCCCCAGTACGTCTACCTTTATACCCTCTTAACCACTCCCCCTCTATTTTCCAACCAACCACTCACTTGCTACTAGCCACACCTTTCTCATATCTCCACATCCACTAGATATAGCTCCTCCCCCTATTATCTCATCTCCTTCTCACAGGTAATAGCCCCTTTTTCATCCTATCTCTACCTATACTTATTTTTACCTCTTCTTATCATGCCTAACCTATCCCAATATGTACTAGCATTCTCATTGCTGACTTCTTTTACCACAACCTACTTCCTTACTTTCTATGAACATCCCCTTCTCAACACTCTGTTTATCCCATCCAAAGGTGCAACTATATCTCTTCCTGTCTCTCACATAAACTTCTCTAATTCCACCTCCAACCCCTGCTACACCCAAGCTAAATACCATCGACTTACCCATATTAAATATTCTATTCTTAACAATCGAAAGTTACTTAACTATTACTCTAAAACTATCCGATTCCAATATCACACTTTTACTCTATTCCACTCCCTAATAGATGGAGACATTCATCCTAACCCAGGCCCTAAGTTTCACTTATCCTATTCTAACAGTAAACAGTCTCATTCAACCCCCTGTTTATCAGCCCAATCCTCTAAATCACTCTTAATTGCCCATCTTAATATTCGTAGTATCTGCAACAAAATTACTCAAGTCCATGCTCTCCTAGAAGTTCACCATTTCGACATCCTATGCTTAACTGAAACATGGCTTAAACCAACAATACTAGATACAGAAATTATTCCCCCGGGTTACAATATCATTCGACAGGACCGCATTAAGAAAAAAGGTGGGTGGGTAGCAATACTTTATAAAGCAGGATTACAAATCAACAAAATAAACCATAAATTACATTCTGATAACAATGCAGAAATAATTATCTCAAAACTACAACTAAACAACCAGAAATCAGTTAACATCATTTGCACTTATCTCCCACCAGGTAACAATCAAAATAACTTAGAAGACCTACTAAGTTGTCTTTCCCTCAATTACCCACAAGAAACCTTACTACTAGGAGACGTTAACACTGATTGGAACCTATGCAATAATGCCAATCTATCCTCTCTGATCAATTTGCATGGTTTTACACAACTCATTAATTCTGGAACTAGAATCAACAAATCTAATAACAAAGAAAGTATCCTGGACTGGATACTAACAAATCGTCCACAGGATAATTATATAACAGGAACCCTACCTGATGACCTTAGCGACCACTCTCTAATATACATAATTAGACATAAGACAAATGTTAATATTTCCCCCCCCAGTTAGAACTGCACGCAGTAAAAAACACTTTGACCAGAAACTGTTCCTAAATGAACTTAAACACTGTAACTGGGAACCTCTCAAGTCCCTTCCAATAAATGAAGCAGTATCCTATTTCAATAATACCTTCCTTACAATCCTTGACCATCATGCCCCTATCCGTAACATCAGAGTGAAAAATAAACCAGCAGTATGGCTCACAAGCCAGACTAAAAAACTCATCCTATCCAGGAATAAATCCTGGGCAAAATGGCACACCTCGAAACACATAACTGATCATCAACATTTCAGGCAACAAAGAAACATAACAAAAAAAGCTATCCTACAGGACAAAAAGAACTTCTACATCCAACTACAAAAATCTTCCCTTCAACAACCTCAGAAGTTCTGGACTTCTATTAACAGGCTCATATCCCCAGGTAAACTAGACACACCACATCCACTTGGCTCTAACACTAATGACCCTACACAAACAGCAAATGCTTTTAATACTTTCTTTACTTCAGGTGTACAAAATTTAGCTAATCAACAAAATCCAGATACTGCCAACTTGCCCGCTACCAACCCCACACCCCCTCCATTCCACCTAGAACCAATATCCACCTCCTATATCTCTTCCTTACTTCAAAAACTTAAACCTTCTACCCCCTCAGCTGACAATTTACCAGGGGAATACCTCCAGCTAGGTGCCACAGCTATTGCCTACCCCATCTCTATACTTATTAATAGAACAATTAAAGAAAGTACTATTCCATCTATCTGGAAAATCTCACATATTATTCCTATTCACAAAGGAGGTGATTCTGCTGATTACTCAAACTACCGTCCCATAGCTCTACTATCTCTACTGGCCAAAATTATGGAAAAATGTATCCATAAACAATTAGTTTCCCACCTTATCCACCATAATCTCTTATCCAACTGTCAGCATGGCTTTCGTCCTTCCACAGTACTACCACTGCCCTTCTTTCCTTTACCAACTGTATCAACAAAAATCGCAACAATAATTCCCTGTCGTCAGCACTCTTTGTAGACCTTTCTAAGGCCTTCGACATGGTCAACCATAAACTTCTACTTCACATTCTAAAGTCCCTATCTCTTGATAATTCTGCCCTGAACTGGTTTACATCCTACCTGGATAACCGAAAACAAGCTGTACTCTGGCAGAATAATCTTTCTGAACTTCTTCCTACATCCCTAGGAGTCCCACAGGGCTCTATCTTAGGTCCACTACTATTCTCCATTTTTATCAATGATCTACATCTCTCTGTTCCTTCTCCACCTGCATACAATATGCTGACGACTCCACAATCATTTGTTCAGCGTCTTCCCAAACTGAACTTCTTTCTCTCACGCAAAAATCATTCACCACTATAGAAAATGGTTCTTAAACCATTGTCTTCTCCTCAACCCCAAAAACAAATTATTACTCTTTACACCCTCACACTCATCTCCCCTCTTCAGTTTACCTTGAAATCTAATAATGGTACCATTATATCTCCTGAGACTACCACCAAACTCCTTGGTATCACAATAGATAACCAACTAAAATTCAACACTCACATACACACTACAATACAATCTACTAACAAAAAAACTAGGATCCCTGTACAGAATCAAACAATTTCTTACTCCACTAGCCAGAACTACAATTGCAAGAACTCACTTAATCTCTACCCTATTATATGCCTCCCCCATTTACACCAACTTGTCTCAAAACAATCTTAAGAAACTAGCCAAATCATATAATAACATTGCCAGGTTTGCCACTAACTCACCATATAGGACACATCACTGTCAGAACCTTAAACAACTAGGTTGGCTAGAGTTACCTCACCTTTTACAATTCAACCAACTTGTTATTGCCCATAAAGTCCTTCATCAACCCAATAACACCCCAATTCTCTCCACACTCATAACACCATATTCTAACCTAAAAAAGTTATGCTCTACTAATAAAATGCAGATGCAAACATCTTTCTCTTATAACTCTGCAGGAGACTCTCTCTTTTCTAACTTTGTTGGGAAAATATGGAACCACTTTCCTACTGACCTTACAGCTATTACATCTCTCCCTCTATTCAAATCTAACCTTAAACATTTCCTCTCCAACCACTGGTTATGTTCTTGTAATAACCCTGACTAATCTCTCCTCTCTTGCTTTTCCTAAGTACTACCCTGTTTTCCTTCATACTTTCATTTTAAAACCTATTTCTTAGAACTGCTTTACTCACTGTCCTTTTTACTCTTTAGCTTCACAAACTAACCCACCTACCTAACTATCCTTATAAGTCTTGTCTTATCCTGAAGATGTCTCTACTATCCTTAATTTCCCTACCTCCTCTCTAGTATTTTCCTTCTTATCATTTGAATATAATTAAGTCCCATTATGCTATGTACCAATCTTATTTTTCCTAATGTATTGTGATACATTATTGTACTGTAGATCTAACAAACTTGTGATATTAAATGTTTTGTGTACTTGGAGCTTTTCTCCTCGGGCCTCCACTGAAAAGGGACATGTATCCAGTTGGACTAGCCCGGTCAACAAATGTAAAATAAAATAAATAAAAATTACCACATAGTCATAGTTATTAATTTATTGTAGTGTCTTGTTAACGGGAATAATGATGTAATGAAGTATAGAGTCTAATCTTGAAATAAAGACATGTGTGTCCCAGGTGGGAGAACCCAAAAATTGTGAATAGTGTCCTATTGGTCACTCATTTCAACACTGTTTGTGGACTAAAAGTTTGGGATGTCTGAGCATACGTGGAGTGAGTCAACCCATGGGATTGGTCTACAGGAGTAGGGAGTGGCCAATGTGTAGTGGTGTGGATACACCGTGTATCCAACTGGAGAATGGATGACTGCTGTGTCAGTGAAGTGTTGGGGTGGGTGTTTTGGGAACTAGGATCCATGGGTATATGGGTATATATGCAAATGAAGCAGCACAGCAATAGTGTAGTGGTTTAAGCATAAACAAGCAGTAGTAAGCATATATAAGCACCAGTAAGCATGTTTAAGTGCATTTGCGTGGGGGTATGCATTGCCTACACAGATTAAGCAAAGTAGAAGCTAACTGAGTGTAAGAGACTGCAACCGGAGGTTACAGACACACAAACACACACACACACACATATATATATATATATATATATATATATATATATATATATATATATATATACAGCTATGATAGGAAACAGTACACAAGAATGACATATGTTCACAGGCTATGCCAATGGAAGTGAGGGGCCCAAGCCAGAAATGTGTAACATGTAGCATGACCTCCCCCCCACTAGCCGCACAGAGGAAACATACACACAAACCCACAAACAATGTAAATAGTCCACTGCTCCCCAGACCACAGGCAGGATAGAACCAGGAGCAGGGTACAGAGTGCACCTGAGAAATCTAATCTTGGAACACAGACAGGAGCGTCCCTTGCGGGACACCCCATAAACTGACATATAACCAAAGGAAGGTGATACAATGACCATTCTGGCTGTGGTGGGTACATACCAGGAATACAAGGGTGGGAAAGCCTGATGACCCATGGGTCGAGACAACGTACGACATGGGTCCCGTGAAGTGGAGAGTGAGCAGCGTGTAGTGGTGTGTTCCGACCCGACCTGCACCCAGAGGTAGGATGGGTGCTGTAGAGGAGGTGCGCGTGGGGGAACTATGGGTAGCTAGTTATGAGTCTAGGTGTGCAGGTGTTGGCTGATGTGGGTCTATATGGACAGCCCCAGGGATGCGAGCAAAAGTGTTCATTGGGCAGAGGCATCGCCCAACGAGCAGCCACACCCGTTACGAGTCCCACTGCAGCAAAGTCTAATCTACATGGCAAAGAATAGAATAACCAAATGTAGATGTATATATGTAGAGGAATGTGTGTGTATCTCTACCCATAGTTACATGGAGATATACCTCTCCCTCTCTGTAGTACAAATGTATAAATACAGTGACAGAATACATATACATACCCACATACAGATATATACATATGCAGACACCCATACACCCATATGTTGTTAGATATACATAGACAGCAATATGTATGCATACATATACAGATATATCTGTATATAGTAATGTATATATATATCTATCTATATATACACACATATATATATATATATATATATATATCTATATATATATATGTGTGTGTGTGTGTTTGTATGTGTGTGTGTGTGTGTGTGCAAATATACACATGTAAATAGCTAGGATATGATACAGCAGTTATGAATTATATATGTTCACAGGCCATGCAAATGGGGGTGAGGAGTCCAATCAACAAACGTGTAACACATAGCATCAACCACCCCCACCTAGGCAAGTGAAACATACAAACACACGATACAAGTAAACACACCACTGCTTCCCAGACCACTGGCAGGATACTACCAGTGGGAGAGACCTGTCAGGTCTAATCTTGAAACAAAGACATCAATGTCCCTTGTGGGACACCCCAAAAATTAATGATCATCGGAGTCAGTCCCTGTAATGATTCATCCAACCAGGCAATATAAGTACACAGACCAGTAAGTTGTGCAAGCCTGATGACCCATGGGTCGACACAAAGTACGACATGGGTCCTGACACGTGGAGAATGCGCAGTGTGTAGTGGTGTAGTTAGACCCCACCTGCACCCACACTAAGGATGAGTGCTGTAGAGGAGGGGCAGGTGGGGGAACTATGGGTATGCAATTATGGGCCTAGGATTGCAGGTGTTGTCTGGCACAATTGTATTAGGACTGCCCCTGGGATGTAAGTAATATTCCGAAATGAGCAGAGCTTACGCCCATACCTCTCAACCCCTAAGAGCAAAACCACTGGACAGAACATAAACCATTGGGTGAACAAATAGGGGCAGAAAGCACATATTCCACTTACAACCTTAGAAAGCTGATAGAATAATAGGTTATGCATTAGCATGGCTCGGCTGAAGGATGTGGGGTCCTAAACCCAATTACCTGCCTGTATTTAATGGTGACAGTTCCCAGGTATTTGCCAGACAGGTGCAGATTGTAAGAGGAACACACCAATAGTATTAAGCAAACTCTGGACAGGCCGCGGATTCTGTACAGTCGACCGGCATGTTTATGCCTAATGGGCAGCCATTCCCAATATGGGTCCCACCACAGCACAGTCCAGTTTATATGGCTAAGTATGATATAACCGTATCTGTTGTTGCATAACCCACTACACAACACTTACGAACACATGGTCGCAACACTCCACTGTAGGCATGTAAGCCAATGTAATAGGCATCACGAGGTATTACTGTAGTCCTCACCTCCACCCAGGGGTATGAGTGTCTGATGCAAACACCAAATGCAATGCATTTGCAAGTGCGGGAGCAAGCGGGTGTAAGCCTGTTTGGCCGACGGTATGCGAGTACCACACTGGTGAGGCTAACTGAGTGTAAGAAACTATAACCGGAGGTTAGCATTGCTTAGCTCTGCACAAACCCATGCACACCCGCTCACAACTGCTTTAAAGTGCCTTAATCACTCTGTACCTAGCAGGCCGTGTTCTGGCCAGCAACAAAATAAACAGCCTCTGCAAGGCAAGAACTCAGGACCCTGTACATCACAGTAGTTAGCCACTACACCATGATAGCAATACATATAAAGGAGGCATCAGAAAACTAATCCTCACCACAGGGAAATCTAATAAAACATATGAACTGAATCTATGTACAGTGTAATGTTCTATAACCCACCACAGACCATAAATATGTGAATTGGAGTACTGCAGTAAACATAGAGTTGAGGTGTCACTGTAATAATGTTATGAAGTCCCCAGGACCCCATAGAGTGTATGTACACATGAATCACGGATACCAGACACATATATAACCTGTAATGAATAAGACTTAGCTTAGCCTTTTTGAAACCGGCCAATTACAGAAAAGTGCGGGAATCCGGTCCTACTTAAACCAAATAGGCGGGAATACAGCTCATAACTGGTTGCAGCATCCCCCTGCAGGCAGAATGGCTGGAGTGGGAGAAGGTACTCACTTTAGAGCACAGCGCTGGGGCATCCAGGAGTCCAAATTCATGGTATGGCTCCTGGTAAAGCACCATGACAGGAGACTACTGCAGGGCCAGTACCAGTGCTTGCAGTACAAAACGGAGGCCTGGGACAGTCTCGCCTGTGACCTCACTAGTGCCACAGGTATCTCCCGGACTGGTGAGCAGGTCAGGCACCACCATGCAGACCTGAAGCGGCAGAGGGGGAATGTCCTGGAACAGTGGATCTGAGAAGCAAGGCAGATGCAGAATGCCCCAGAACTGAGTAAGTACTCCTTCCTCTACATAGTTAATAATTGCCTAGCTTGTGTATACTATGGATAGGTATGGCTAAATATCACTGTACTTCTCTGACAGCTGCAGATGAGGGTGCTGCAAACCAGCAAGCCTATGATGCTAGGCTGCAAAGGATTCGTCGCGAGGCAGGTTAGTAAATAGCCTGCATGTACTGTCATAACAAATAAATGTAAGAGCCTCAGAAAGTGTTGTACCAGTATATAGAATTGTGTAATATGCTGTAAATAAAGGTGTAACCTCTGCATTGCTTCTGTTTACTCTACAGTCATATGTTGTTGTACTGTTGCAGTTATTAAATAGTACTGTTGTAGTAAGCAGTGTTACCCACACTGTGGTATTCAGATAAAATGTGTATGAAGTGCTGTATAACAATGTTGGAAGTGCAAACAGGTCAGTCATATTAAACTAAATAAATTGCAAAGCCTTACAATAATTACCTGATAGCATAGTGTACAGTGATCTTAACTGTAATGCTTTTGTCACACACAGCAGGGCTTTGGATCCCAGGAGCACCAGTAAGCTGTATGCATGATCATTCCACACAACTGCACACAGTTTGTTAGAATGTTCAGAGAGAAAGCTGTATGCATATATACACTTAACAACTGTAGAGATTTTGCTAGAATGCTCAAATAGAAAGTGGTATGCATATTCATACCCCTCAACAGTTCCGATCTGCCCAATATGTCCTGATAAATGGCCCACATCACCTGCCTTTTCCCTGTTCCCCTGACAAATTAATGTGATGATCCAAGAAATGTAGGCAGCTGTTAATGACATATAACTGATAGTCAGACTTGTACATAGCCAGAGAATGTGCATGGAAACATACCCGTCATCCCAGCATCTCACCCAAAGTGTATGACAGCAGTCTCAAAACATGTTGCATTAACACCTGCATCTTGTCAAGTCTGTGTGTACGACACAGGTCCTGTACATACTAATCTACAAACATACCATTGTACAATATAACGCCATTGGGTAGTGTAATAATACATGTAAGGGACAGATCACTGCAGTGACTACGAATGTTGTGAAAACTACAAGGATTTATTAGTTGTTAATTGAACTGTCTCTCTCTCACCGATACCATATGCGCAAAACTAACCGATTTACACAGCTCATTTGGTATGTCTACACTCCTAACCTTTGTTGGGACATATGTCTTATTGGTTTATAAATATTCACATCTGTTTCTATGCATGTGCCATGTTAAAATACTACCATATTGGTGTCCTGTTGCCATCAATGAAACCTGCATGTTGTTGTAATGGCCACTGTTTACCCATATATGCATGTATTCTGCCTGCTCTGCAACTATTTTATATCTGGTGCGCTGGGTAATGGGAATAGATATGCATGCTGTTATAACTAATCGTGAATGCTGTTGACTATTACTAACCCATATCTGCCTTAAACATGCTACAACATAGCTCGTATGGGAAGGCCGGACCCAGCAGACCCACCTGTCCCACCTCAGCTGGCCATGGCACCGGGCTCCAGCACATCTGGGGCCCAGCCTGGGACCTCCTCATCCGTTGGCCCTGCACCACCTTTGGGTGGAACTGCTGCAGGGGATGGTGCTCAGCCCCCCCCGGGAGCAGGAGTGGACTGGAACCTGTCACCCATGGTACAGTCCAGGCCATGGTGCGTAGGGAGCTCGACAGGGAGATTTGAGACCGCCAATGCCAGCTTGAGGGCTGAGTGGTGCAACTAGAGGGTGAGTCTTCCTTCCTATATAGCCCCCAGCACAGCCACCTTTGCGGCTGTGAAGGTGCAGTGGTGACTGCCCATGGGTGGGGACCTCAGTCCCACTGTATCCATTTGTGGGATCATGGGCTTGGGACTTCCAAACACCCCTCCCCGTCCAAGGTGTTTCCCCCCCTGTACACATCTTGTTTATCTTGTCTGTCATCCTACCCAACCTATCCTCCCTGATCATACCTACTCTCCGCAGCCCTCCCCCCTGGGAGCGGGAGTGGACAGGAACCTGTCACCCGTGGTACGGTCAAGGCCATGGTGCGTAGGGAGCTCAACAGGGAGATTTGAGACCACCAATGCCAGCTTGAGGGCTGAGTGGTGCAACTAGAGAGTGAGTCTGCCCTTCCTAGACAGCCCCCAGCACAGCTACCTTTGTGGCTGTGAAGGTGCAGTGGTGACTGCCCATGGGTGGGGACCTCAGTCCCACTGTATCCATTTGTGGGCTCATGGGCTTGCGACTTCCAAACACCCCTCCCCTTCCAAGGTGTTCCCCCCTGTACACATCTTGTTTATCTTGTCTGTCATCCTACCCAACCTATCTTCCCTGATCATACCTACTCTCCTTCGCCAACATCCCACTTTCACCTAAACATAAAAGAAAAGAATGACAATCTGTTCCCGCAAAAAAAGCATGCCCCATACATAGCTGTCCATTTTGCACACATGTCCACTGGACACATGTAAACATTTCTAATTGACATCACAACATACTATTGTTGTCCTTGCCCCTCTCTCAGGATTGTGAGTGTCCAAATGTACCACCAAATTTATTGCATATGCACAGCCGTTGCTGTTGAAGAAATGGACAGCTATGGACCTTCCCTTCACCCTTCCTGCACATCCCTAGCTACCTTGCCTGCTGTCTTTCCCTCTTTGTGCCCTTTTTTCATCACTTTCCTATCACCCCTTTTTTCTTTTCTTTTAAAGAAATTAGTGCGGGGTAAGCGGGAGTAAACACTTTTAAGCAACAGTGAGCAGGTTTCAGCCTGTTTGTGCGGGGGTAAGCACTGCCTACACAGGTTAAGCAATCAAGAAGGTAACTGAGTGTAAGCAACTGTAACAAAAAGGAACCACTGCTTACCATCCCACAAAGCTGAGCACACCCGCTCACAACTGCTTAAAAGTGCCTTAATCACTCCATGTCCATTGGCCCTTGCTCTGCCCAGCAACAAAATAAACGGCCTCTGCAAGGCTCGAAACCAGGACCTTGCACACCAAAACAATGCGATTTACCACTAAACCATGGCAGATATACAGACATTGGATGTTATTGCAAAAATATCATCCAGCACAGTCATTCAACAGTATAGGAAATGTATTTCATTATGTAGCTGTATGTGTGTGTGTTTATGTCCATATATATATATATATATATATATATATATATATATATATATATATATATATATATATATATATATACATACATAGATATAGATATATATAGATATATCAAGAACATACCATGTGACAACAAAGCATTAAAAAAGAATGAAAAGGGAAACACCAGAAACTCCTGTATTATGTAGTGGTATTGTCCTATGTAATATCAAGAATCCCTCAGGCAGACATGTGTCATTAATACACGCAGACATTTGTACATTGCCCAAATACATTACTTTGAGCAGTTTGTTTACATTAACAAAACAGTTCCTGTCCAATCATAATGTGAGAAGAGTAGTCTTTCAAGTTGCTGTGTGCAACATGATCATCATTAAAAAGTTAAATGGGGTAACCATAGAGGAACTGGTAGTGTTGTGTGTACAATGGGGTGATCTGCATCACGTGTACCTGGAACCTTTAGATGTCATGTGCATACCAGGATCGTGTGCCTGAGAGAGGGGTGAGGACAACAGTAGTATGTTATGATGCAAATTAAAAAAGTTACATGTGTCCAATGGACACGTGTGTGAAATGGCCAGCTATGTATGGGGCAAAAGTTGTTCTGGGAACAGATTAGCTTTTTGTTTCCATTTTCGTAAGGTGAGATTGGGATGTTGGGGAATGAGAGTAGGTATGCTTGTGGAGGATAGGTTGGGTAAGATGACAGTCAAGACAGACAAGACAGCATACAGAGGTGGTATATGACACATGTGGGGGGATACTCCTTGGATGGGGAGGGGTGTTTGGCAGTCACAAGCCCATAAGTCCCCAAATGGAAACAGTGGGATGGCGGTCCCCACCCATGGGCAGCCACCATGGCACCTTTACAGCTGCAAAGGTGGCTGTGCTGTGGGCTGTCTAGGAGGGGCACGCTCACCCTGTAAATGTGCTACTCTGCCCTCAAGCTGGTGTAGCTGGCCTCAAAACCCCTTATTGAGCCCCCTACACACCACAGCCTGGACTGTACGATGGCTGACAGGTTCCTGTCTGGTCCTGCTCCCAGGGGGGCAAGCCCCATCCTCAGTGGTGGTTCCACCAGAAGGTGGTGCAGAGCCAACAGAGGTAGAGGTCAAAGGCTGGGCCCCAGATGTGCTGGAGCCCAGTGCCATGGCCTGCTGAAGTTGGACAGGTGGCTCTGCCAGGACCTTCAATCCCATGCAGCCTATGGTGTTGCAGTTTTAACACAGATAAAGTGTAGTAATAGTCTACAGCATTCAGGATTACTTATAACAACATGCATAGATATTACCATCAACCCAAGACAACAGATGTCATACATTTGCAGAGGGAGCACAACACATGCATATATACTACATGACATCTGTCCAAAGCGTAGATGACATGTGACTGCAGCTATGAACAGTTGCCCATTATTGGCATGTCACTGTGATAACCTCAGACAGTGACTGTCATACCACTGTTTCATGTGATGTATGTCCAATCAGGGATGCGATGGCAGTAATTCTCATCACTGTCACCGTGTACTGACTGCAATCCTCACACTATGATTATGCAGTTCACAGATGTGTGTTCTGTGAGTAACACAAGAAACAAATGGTTCCACACACTGACCAGTCCACAGATGACCCTGCAGATGGGGGGTTTCTTGTCAGTTATTAAAACCTGCAGACTAGCTATTGCCACACACAACCTGTTAAACTGGCAGTAGTCTGAATGAAGGATAGCTACACTTACATGCTGTTGTCATGTCCGGCACATCACCCACCTGTCTTTAGGCTATTTTCCACTGTGTATGTTGTTTAAGGAATATCCAGATTTCATCTGTGATGCTGTTTACCAAACACCAGATCCAGGTTCCACTCACAGCGACTGTCATGGGCAAACACCAACATGATGTTCCTAGATATTGTACTGTGTTTCCATGCAACTGGCTATGGGAATGTCACCACAGCTGTTCCACATGCAATCAGCTAGAGGAGGACTGCAATAGATGCAGAGGCCATCATCTGATCATGACCATCACTTACAAAATACAAGCTGCTGCTGAGCAGGTGTATATCTCCACACCCGCCAGAGAGTGTGTGGGAGGGACAGACAGAGGCAAAGTACATCAGAGAAGGTCTGGGAGACTAAAACCTAAGCACTTTCTGTCACACACCTAGCAGTACAGGAGTTCAAACACCTGACTGACTAGCCATTACTATTACAAGTACATGCAGTTACTCCATATGCCACATAGCTGACATGTTGGTGTGCTGTAAGAACATATATGTGTGCTGGTGAGTGACATCTGCAACAGAGATATAGTAGACATACATTAGTTGTAGAACACATGGCTGTCCACATGAGCAGATGTCATTGTCAACACAACCACACTCTCTAAGGGACTCAGACACATTGGCACACTTTGGCAGACTCACAAATACACTTCCTAACTACTTAGTTTGCCACACTACAGTGATGCACAGGTACTACATGCACCACAGGGGTTATCCTGAGGTTCTATGGGCTAGAGCATGTGAACATGTCTGACATCAGTCACTATGGCAATGGGAGTTATACTGGGTATGACTGTGGTTGGGAACATCATACCCCCACATGCAGACACAAGGTGCCAGTACTGACATGCATGTGTGCATTGCTTCATTAGGTGTGTAGTGGTTGGCTGTGCAAGATGGCTGTACATGGCTGGATGAGGGGTAATCCTTGGCATCAGACCATCTGACAATGGTCTGCAGTGTGGTTCAGGGGTGTAGTGTCTGCAATGTCCCACACAGATGGGTATTGTATTAACCATCCTGTCATCCTGGTTACTATTGTGTGTGGCCATTGCTTTGCAATGCATGCCATGTCTGTGTTAGATAGTCCTTGACATGAACTTTGCCTGGGATGTGCACGTCCCACATTAATGTACAGTGACATGTTTAAGTGTACCTGGTTTGCCTGGCACATGTTATGTACACAGACTGTTATCATCAGATGTGCAATCCTGGCCTGATGTGGCAGGAAATGCTAATAGACAGCAGGTTGACCCTGCACCTGCATTGATAGCATGATACAGGTATTCCCTGGTGTCAGTGGAATCTATCCATACAGGGCATGTGTGTAAGGCATTGTATGTCCTTTGTGTACCACATTTGATGGCACCACATATGTTGCAGACTTCCAGTTGGGAACATAGTGAAGGCGCATTTTCTGCAATTATGTGCCTATTGTACTGGTGGACAGGGTGCCATGCCCTCTGCAGCCCACTGCAATCACACCATGCCTACTATCTGTCAACAATGTGCAGGGTACTAGCAACATAGCGGGATTTTCTAGGCAAGTGTGTTTGTGTATGACACATGGGTTCAGACAGTAGGTTTGGTTACTTTGTTCACCAGGCCTTTTTCCAGATGTAGGGGTATGGCTTGCCAACCCAGTCTCTTGGCTGACTTAAATCTGTAATTCTCATGAGGTGGACATTGTGACATATAATATGGCCACCATATAGGAAAACTACAAAACCCACTCAACATGTCCAGTGGTTAGACACTCACAGCCACCTTCACGCAGGCTCTGACTGACAAACACACACACACACCTGTCATGTCTTGGAATAGAACTCCTACCTAACTAGTTTATCACACTACAGCATTACACAGTTATAGCATGCACTACAGAGATTAGTGGGCTACCCCATCCCCAAAGGTGTATTTCACAAGGAATGACATCAGCAGGTTCACCAAAGTAGGGCATTTCAAATTCCCTGCAAGTGAGCAGCCCAAAATGCATTGCTCACAAAACAGACAGTGAGATACACACCACACATATGGGTGGGTATAGAACCCATGACCAAGATCTATATCACACTACTGCATGGAGATGTTATAGGATGCACCACGAGGATTATTAGGGAACTCGTTCCCTAGAGGTGTATTTGACAAGGAATGACATCAGCAGGATTATCAAAGTAGGGCATTGTAAATATCTTGCGAGTGAGTAGGCTATAAAGCATTGCTCCCTACACAGACATTGAAGCACACACAAAACATACATAACTGCCATGGTTGTGGTTGGAACCCTACCACAGTTATAAATCACACTCCAGCAGTAAGCAGTTACCCGACGCACTACAGAGATTACTAGGTTACAGCAGTCCCAGAGGTGTATTTCTAGGTGGGTGACATCAGCATCCTTACCAAAGTTGAGTATGTGAATTGTAAGGAGTGTGCGTAATCTAAAAAGCATTGTTCCCTTTGCAGGCAGACAGACACACACACAGTTGGCAAGTCTGGGATTAGAACACCTACCAAACTAGTTTATCATACTACAGTATTACCAGTTATAAGATGTGCTACAGAGATTGCTGGGTTACAGCAGTCCCAGAGGTGTATTCCTAGGTTGGTGACATCAGCATCCTTGCCAAATTTGAGTATGTGAATTGTAAGGAGTGTGCGTACTCTAAAAAGCATAGCTTCCTTTTAAGGCAGACAGATACACACACATTCCACTTGGCAAATCTGGCATTAGAACACCTACCAAACTAGTTTATCACACTGCAGCATTATGCAGTTACAGGACATGCTACAGAGATTATGGGGTTATAGTAGTCCCAGAGGTGTATTTCTAGGTGGGTGACATCAACAGGATTGCCAAAGAAGGGCATTTCAAGTATACTGCGAGTTGTATTTGTCTTTTAATTGTGTGTACCCACTGCTTACTGTAGTGAAAACACATGTACATCTGCTTAAAAGTGTCTTATTCAGTCCTAAATGACATTTTTAACAACCCTTGCAGATTTTAAACCCTGGACCATGCACACCAAAGTCATTGGACTTACCACTAAGCCATCTGTGTTGTATATATGTTTCATGGGTTTTATAATACACATTTTACTATAGGTATTCCACAGTACTGAAAACAAATGGGACAGTCACTTTGTATACATATGTACAGTACCCTTGAATGTACTGTACTCTGTGGAACAAGATAGACAAGTCTACATATCTACAACTGTTATAACTAAATACTAAATACATATATGCACTTACGGGATGTGTACACACACACACACACACACACACATATGTATATATGTGCATATACACAGACACAGCTATAGCCATATATATAAACATATCTGAACACCCTTTGTGACACAGAAGGGTTCCAAAGGAATTGATGTGTACACAAAACAGAGGCAACTCTTGTATTATAACATTTAAATCTTAATCAGTTCACCAGAGAAGGGATGGTTGTTGTGTATGTGGAGTATGGGGTGAGGAATGATGGCTAAGGAAATATACCCCGGGGATTGTGGAGTTTGGGTGGGGGAATGATGGGTATGGAAATACATCCCAGGGACCACGTCTGTGTCACTGCTCGACAGTGGCACAGGAAAATAACATACCCAACAGTAGTCATTCTTAACTGTCTATTCCTTTCTATTCCTAACTATGTAATAATTTGTAGACCCCACTCACCACAGATGACTAACATGGTGTGCAGCATGTTAAAAGACATAACACATGTGTATGCCTGGCTACAGGGTAGTCACACACACACAAACAAACAGACAATTGCCAGTATTGTGCTTACAAGTCTTGTCTATGTAAAGATAACTAGTAGAGTGGTATGCAGTTGGGGTATGTGCCACAAAACCCATACAATTACACTTAATCTGATTCTGCTTCTGAGCTGGGTGACATCACAGGGCTAATTACTTGCAGTGGGGAGGGGGAAAAGGGTGGTTTAGCAGATAACAAGGATAAAGGCCAGTGCAAAAGGTGGCTTCTCTTTGGAAAGCAGTAAAACCCACTGTCATGACAGGATGCAGACACAAATACACACACACAACCACACTCAGCCATTTGCTGATAGACACACACAGGCATTTGCTGACACACACACACACACACACACACACACACACACACACAGTTGCCAGTGGTGGGATCAGAACTCCTGCCTATCTACAGATCACTATTACAGTACTACGCAGTTATGAAATGTGCCACTGAAATTACACATGTCAAAGCAGTCAGAATGCCCTTCTAAGATTGAGGACATCAACAGAGATACTGACAGTTAAGATGTACATAGCTGTAAACCTGTGTGTTTAAAGTAGGAGTCCATTACAACCTGTATGCAAAAACAAGACACATCATCTGCAGGTAAGACATGGGTAGGCCTGAGAGGTATAGGTGTAGTGCAACGAGCCCTGAACTGGTGTATGCCCATCTGTGGAATGGACAACTACTATCACTATACAGGCTTACAGTGGTCATGCTCATACACTTAGAATCAAAGGACTTGTTTGGATGCATTGACTCCAATTACACAAGGTGACAGTGGCCATGCTCATACACTTAGTAGCACAGGGCTGTTTGGGATGCACTCTGACTACAACTACACAAGGTTATATTGGGCATGCTCATACACTTGGAAACAAAGGGCTTGTTTGGGTGCACTGACTCATATTACACAAGGTGGCAGTGGGTACGCTCATACACTTAGTAGCACAGGGATGTTTGGGATGCACTCTGATTCTAACCACAGAAGGCCACAGTGTGCATGCTCATACACTTAGATGTACAGAACACATTGTAATGGGCTCCTATTGTAGACACACAGGTTTACAGCTATGTACATCTTAACTCAGTATATATGCACATCATACAGGTTTACTATCAGATACCTGTATGTGGCCCATAAATTATATATCTGCATCTGTGCTGTGTGATACACATGCATACATGTACATGAAGTTCTGCCATATATATGTGAAGTATACACAATCATGCATGTGTGGAAGTGACAGAAAATTGGTTAACTGGGACACACAGCTGGATGCAAAGTACAGCATGTGTCACACACATTGCTGCCCTGAAAGGCATACATTGATATCAGGTTGTGGACAGTGGCATTATACTTGGAACAGTGGCATGTGCAAGCATAATATGTGAGCCCCATTGTCTAATGGTACTGAGGTGCAGGTGTCAAGATGACCTCTCCCGGCTGTATTAGTAGTTGTCATTATTAGCAGGACCGCTCCACTGTGTATATCTGACATTGGTCATCTACACAACATCTGCTGCTGTCCATCACCTTAGATGTAGCATTTGATACCAAGCACAATACTGCCACTCGCAGTGATGTCATGGTACGAGTGGCAACTGCTTGACCTAAACAATGAGCCAATGTCCTGTTGTAATTATGAGGTTGTCCTGTGTCTGTCACTCTGGGATGACATGACTGAAAGAAGACATACCTTTGTCACAGAGCTCATGCATCCATGATTCAAGGGAGTGTGGATAATACCTAGGTCACATTTACCCATATAGTGCCATTTCAAGGCAAATGTCCTAAACACAGAAGTAACACACTGACACCTACAAGACAATTGCATTGGATGCTTATGCTAACCAGTGCTAGATGTGTGGCTTTCGTAATCCATTTGCTCAATGCAGAACCTACAATGGGGAATACTGACATCTGTGCAGTGAGGAACACCTGACAGAAAGCTCTGTAGTGCACAATAGCACTACCACCATATAACTCAGATCCAGACATGTGGGCCATAACACTGTTATGGGCCACTCCAGGTGGTGGTGTCCACATATTCATAAAGGCTACTCACAAGTAAAGACCACTGCTCCAACATAACGCATCACAGATGAGTCAGGTGCAGGTGACAGTGGCAAAAGCTGCATTCTAGGTTGTATTCTCATATACATCCACCACCATGTCCTCAGACTACCAGCACACATCCATAAATGTGGTATGAAACAGTATGGTACAACACCAAATAATCCTCGACTGGTGGACTGTACCTAGCCCTACATCAACTGTGCAAAGTACCCATGTACTGACACAGTTACATAATGTGTTATGCAATGCAATAATACCACTGTTTGTAACCAGGTCAGTTGTACACATACCAGGGTCCTTGCGATGTTGTCAGCATAAACACAGTTGACTGTTGCTGTACACCAGTAAACAACACCTTCATGGTTGGATATGACCTAGATGTACCTGCCCTGGATATGTACATCCCAAACTCATACAACATAAATGAAAATACCATAGCTGTTGTTGTTCTTTGTACATACAGGTGGCTACATTCATTACACACATGCACATGGAAGATAGGTCCATGGCTGCTGAATGCTAACAGTACATAAGTTTTGATATCTATGTTGACAGAGGTAATATTCCCTCTCTAATGGTCACCCATGACATCTATCGTATCATACAACAACACATGTGGTAAGTATGTCATTAGACATGTCCACCAAATGCAATGCCTACAAACATACGCAAATAACAGGATCATAGGACCTACACACATGGCCTGTATTGACAGACTCAGGGAAATACAGCTATGCTCTGTATGTTCCTGAGTAGTTACAGGCAATATGTCCATGACATGTACAGCCATGTGTGACCCACAGCTCCTACATATACCCCATGTCAACAATTGCAAGCGATGCATGCTGTGTGCTGTCTGGACATCAACCTTATTACCACAATAGCCAGAATGTGCTGGGGTGAGATGTTTACAAGCCACATACCTCACACATGCTTGAATAAATGTAATGCCTAGCTCAAACAGAGCACATTGCTGGCACTCTTCCAATAATCATGAGGTGTGTGTGGCAAATATGATGTGTGTGTGGCAAATATAATGTGCTCACTGTTGACCATTACAGTGCCCTGGCTTCACAGTGGAACTGTCAACTAACAGTTTATGGGATCATGACATGGAATATTGCTGTGTGTGTGTGTCTTGCTGATATGTGCTGTTGGCATAAATGTACACTTAGCTACTCAGTGAAGGTAGTTGTGTGTCCTACCAGTACATGAATACAAAATCCATTATGGTGTAATGCTCAGCTAAGTTTCACACATGGTGTGGGGAAGGTGTGGAATGTATCATCATGACCTGCTAGTCCACTTACTGATGGAGACTGCATATGTGTGCGTGCATTCATGTGTGTTTAGATTCCATGCATGTGCAGTGTTTGATGTTTGAAGGTGACTGTTGTCTTAGTACATCATGCAGTTGCAATGCAGCCTCAACATTGCCAACTGTATATGGTGATATGCTCAAAGTACAGTAAGCTGTACTTTAAGTATGGACATATGTTTGGACATAACTACTGAGTGATGGGGCTACTTTGCAGATGAATGATTACTGAGGACAGCTCACAGGTGTGTTACAACCATTCCTACAATAACCTGTGTAACTGCTAAGCTATGGTTTTGTTAATTGAAGGGGAAGACACACAACGTAGAATGCAGTAAGGGGACACTGAAGGCAAACCTCTTGACACCTGTTACAGTAACACCTCCCCTGTGCATATATTGTGCATATATCAGCACAGCTGGCAAAGGAAAGAGTCAGTACACTTTGTATCATGTGCAATAGTGCTGTAACTCTGTAATACCTATAATGAGATAGGCAGGTGCTTGATTCACAGTACTGGCACGTGTGGGTGTGTGTGTGTGTCCATATATGTCACGTATGGTGGGAAATACATCCCAAATGTTTTTCACTCTCCTGTACACGGTTGTAGACATCATTACAGAGTGAAGTGTAGAAAGCAAGACATAGGCAGGAGTTTGAATCTCACACAAAACAAGTGTCTGTATGTGTGTGACATAGGTGTATATCTTTGTGAATGCCACAATGTGTGTGTGTGTGTGTGTGTGTGTGTGTGTGTGTGTGTGTGTGTGTGTGTGTGTGCGTGTGTGTGTGTGTATGTATGCCTGTCTGGTCCCTGGAGTGAGGCTGTATTTTACCATAGTGAAATGATAAGAACCCCACCCCCATCCACTCAATGCAATCTAGTATCCCTGTTGATGTCATCAATCTTAGAAGGGCATTCTAACTGGCTGTAAACATGTACGCCATGGGGTGAGGCTTGTTGTTACATAGCCTACTGAAGAACCTCCCTCCCCACATACACTCACCGCATTCTAGTTTCCCTGTTGATGTCCTCGATCTTAGGCCAGTCTGACTACCTGCACATGTGTAATCTCTGAGGCGCGTCTTGTAATTGCATAGTACTATAATGATGATTTGCACATAGGCAGGGGTTCTCATCCAAACTCTGGCAACTGTGTGTGCATGTGTGTGTGTGTGTGTGTGTGTGTGTGTGTGTGTGTGTGTGTGTGTGTGTGTGTGTGTGTGTGTGTGTGTGTGTCAGAGTGTGTGTTAGTGTGTCTGTGAATCCCTGAGTGTGTGGGTGTGTATGTGTGTTTGCATCCTGTCATGTGAGCAGGTATTACTGCTTCCCAATGAAAAAACACTTCTTCCACTGGCCTTTACCCTTGTCATCTGCTAAACCACTTTTTTACCTCCTCCCTGCTCCAGGTAACTAAACCTGTGATGTCACCCACTATGGATGTAACGGCTTTGACCACATTAGCTTACTACACAGCTATCATGCTCTTGGGTCATTAGATCAGTAAACATGTTTGAAACTTGGGAGATTGTAACTGTGATGTGGAACCTATAAAGTACATGCAGGTATTGTCATACAAACCTGTGAGTAGTCTACATTTACATATGGGACACTAACCGCAAACACTAACATCCAAGAGGAAGGCAGAACATCAAAATCAACATGCAGTTACTGTTGTTACACATGATGCATACTGTCAAATGTACAAAATGCATTCTAAAACTGTAATACATGGTATGTCTGCTGTCTGTCAACACTACCCAACAATGGTAATCTATAATTGTCTTCCTAGTATGTTCACCCTGTGCATCAGACCATATGAGCATGTTTCTGCACCGATGGTGTAGATGACAGGAATGCAGCACAGGCATCATCATATGCACAGGGTGATAATGTTTGCCAGAGGCCTAGGCTGCACCATTGGATGACATCATGTGTGTGAGTTAGGGCCTTTCATCTCATTGGGCATGTGTGGATGTTATGCGTGTGTGTGTTGAAATGCCCTACATTTGTTACTGGTGTGTGTGTACATGTATGCACACAGGTCTGGCATGTGGCTGGCCTACACAGGGGTATTATTGACAGCTGCAGACTATACAGGGCAGGTTTTACAGTTCATGGTGTCCAGCCATAGCCACGTGACCTGCATCTGCCAGGGGTTACAAGGGCACTACCAGGCAGAGGTCCAGATTGGGTACTGTCTAATGACACATGTCAACTGGAACTGTGTCCCTGTTGGGACCATCCAGGACCATGTGCACATGGCCTGCTGAGTTCTGGTGTGGACAGCACAGGACCAGCTGCACTGCTGCTGCTATTGTCACTATGATAGCGGGCATGTGATGTAGCATGTTCACGTAGACCATCAGCAGGTGATGTAGCTGGCCTACATCCATGTGCCCGACGCCTCACTCCCATCATATGTTCCAGCACAGACATTCCATGCTCAAGGATTGACATGCCATGGTCAAGGACTCCCACCATGTCACCCATTCGTCTATCCAAAATATCTGCAAGATGATGTTGAGCATTTGCAATTGCCTGGATGTTGTCAGTTAAAGAATGAACAGCAGCCCTCTGAAGCCTCAGATGTTCTCTGTTGTGCCATTCAGCACATGCCTGTGCCTCCATTACAGCCTGAAACATGCGTCTTGTGACACCAGCTGATGTGCTATGTTTTGCAGGGGCATGTTGGCCAGATGTCCTCCTACTAGCAGCCCTGGGCACATGCCTGTGTGGGACATCACCAGTCAGTTGGCTGGGATCATGATGTGCAGGCACACCTTCCATAGTCTCCACACATTCCTGTTCCATGCTACCACCCGCCAACTGTCCTTCATCTATGGCCACTGGTGATGGGGTATGTGTAGGCATGAGAACTGTGTGCGGGGATGAGGGGGATACAGGTGGAATGGCAACCAATGGCACAGATTCAGCCCCTGACAACCCTGTCTGTGCCTCAAGCATACTTTCATCATCACTGCTAGAGTCTGTGGGGACACTAACATCAGGTGGAATGCAGGAGGGCAACACACCTACATCAACACCTGTGAGGGGCAGACAAGAACTGTACATTGCAATTTATACAGCCCAGTACAGATACACAGGCACACAGACACACAGACAGACACACAGACACACAGACAGACACAGACAGATACACATGATATGGCACCCAACGGCATGCAACATGCATGTGATATGGCAGAAGGCATTCAGCTTAGACAATTATTGAGGTAGTTATCATACATCCCTGTGTTGCACACAACAGCATGCATGTGTTATAGCAGAAGGCATGCACCTTACACAATTATAGTAGTAGTTAGCATACATCCCTGTGTTGCACCATTTGTGCTAGTAGGTCATACCTCAAACCTGCAACACAATGCATGCACTATGCACCATTGCACCGCACTGCCATGTTTTGTGCAACATACCCCATATTTTAATAGACCATCACTGACCTGTGTTCATCTGCCACTGATGCTTTTTGTTGGCCACTGCCCCTATGTGTGACGAGGACATGAGCAGAAGGGTATGCTGAGTGAATACTATGTTTGCCTGAGCCCTAGCTTGTGTATCTCCACCACAGCAGTGCATGTCTGCTCAACATTATTCTGCTTACCACTGAGCTGAGTCTACAGACAATGTGCATGTGGCTGTACACACATGTTTGACATGGCTGTCCCTACTTTGCAATGGTGCCACAGACCAGCACAGATTAACAGTACACCAGCCTGATGTGTGGCATATGACCTTGCCAATCACATGCAGTATGACATGTCTTCTGCTGACGTGTTGAATGACATGCATACATGTTTAACACAATGGTGTCCTTTCAAATATACAGTGAGGTAATTTTGTCCCAATGCAGGGATGTGGTATACTAACATGGACCTTCAGCTGATGCAATGTTGTCAGTCTGCCCTACAGATATACAGTGACATACTGCACATTGAGCTGATGTGCATAGCCATTGCAGGGAATCATGTGGCTTCACTATTGCTATACAGTGTGAGTTACAGACACAGTTCATAGTCATGACTGTGTTCAGCTACAATACATATCTAATGTGGAATGTGACCCACATCACTGAGGTGTATATACACTAAACCATAATGTGGAATGTGTGACACAGGTCACTGAAGGGTATACAGATGACACCCCTGCACATCTGCAACCATATTGTTGATGCTTGGCAACTATGCCCAGACATGGCTAACCTAACCATACTCCATGTCCCACATGCCATCTGTGTACCTCACACACATGAGGAGCAAGCATGACAGTGATGTCTGATGCCAGCAAGGTGAATGTACTGTATCTGTGGCCTGATGTGGTTGTATGTGTATGTTGTGCAACACGTGTATGTATTTGGATACTGTATAGGTGAAAGCTTTCATGTCGTGACACACTCAAGATGTTCAAGACATGTTATGTGGTGGTTTGATGTCATGCCTACACAAGCTGTGCACAGGCCTGTATGATGTTTAGTGTGTCACATCTGCAATATCACCATTACACAAAGGCCATAGTTGTATTGTGTCGACCCAATGTACAACAGGGCTTACACACATGTACATCCCTTCTACTGTGTGTGTTGCTTCATGTCTCTGGCCATCCTCCATGGCCATGTATAAACATGTTTTGTCCAATGGTTGTGATGGTCATCTATTCCACATGTCAGTGTCCCATATGACATACACCCATAGATGTCATATGCTCCACTGAGGACAGGGTTATGCAGACAAAGGGTGATATGTTTGGGATGAGAGATATCATGTTTTGCAGGATAGTTAACCAGTGTTGCAGTCAGCCCACAAAATGTCATGGACATGTCAGATAGCACATGACATTGTGCGACAGTCATACCACCATACATTATGTGTATGTGCATTAAATGGCCACATGGCAGACACCATGCAATTAATATGATCTGTGCATTATCAAGCCTGATAAATAATTACAATCTCACCTGCAACAGGCTGCTGTCACTGAGAAATGCCAGAGGTACCTGAGTAGGAGTGTCACAGCAGTAAGATCATTATCCACACCTGTGTGATAGCTACAGGGTGAAATGTGCATGTTAGCACATAAGCCAGTACAATAGACTACACTATGGAGTATGCACATCTGTGCATACATAGAGTAGCAAACTATAGTATGTGGCATGTGTGCATACATGCCTTGCATAGGATGTTACATTAAATATTGTACAGTAACACATGTAACTATATGAAATATAGTTGTGTTCTATGTGCAGTAATGACTTACCAGGCAACTCCAGGCTCAGTGGTTGTGAGACGCCCACCTCTACAATTCCAGCTAAAGCTTGTGGATGGAGTTCTGCAGGTGTCCCCATGTTGGCCAGTAGCTGCTCGGTACGTGTGAGTGAGGGCTGGGTGAGTGGCCCCCCACCTGTTGCAGCTTGTTCCCTGGTGATTGCATTTGCACACTGTTTCGCCTGTCTAATGAGGTCTGTGCGGTGTCAGCGCACCTGCTGATAGGTGCAGTTGTGGCAGCCAACATCATTTACCCTCCTGCAAAGTTCCTCCCAGTGGGCATCCCGCTGCTGTGCATCCTGTGGCACATGGCTGAAGAGTGTTTCATGGTTGTCAAGAAGGTATGGAATGAGGACCTCATCCTCCAAGCAATTGTATGGTGGGAGCCTGGCACATGGCATACCTGGAAGACATAATGATGGAGACAGGTCACAGTAACTCACAGAGAAGTACAGAAGTACAGCTGCACATACATGTGTATCACATTTATTATGATTAGAAATATGTCTTTTCAAATCTGCATGACACTAACACCACTGACATGTTTAGCTCACACACATTTGCCACTTACTGGTGATTTCATATTATCACCATATATGTGTGTGTCAAGTGATGACATTGCTCATACTCCATGTGGAAGTTTTCTTGATGTGGGCGTGTCTATCTATTTGCCTGTACTGGTGTCTTTACCTTTCAGCACATGCCTGGATGTGTTCACATTAATGCAAGTGACCTTAATGCTGTGTATATGTCACATATATAGTCATACACAGCCTTAAGGGACATGACCTGTGACCCTGCAGACGTGCTCATGGAAAGTTTTACATGTATGTGTTTTGCCATATACATCTACATGGCACTGTACAGCAGTATAGCATCCTGCCATGTATTACCTGTGTTGCACATGTGAAACACATGGGACAATTGCTAGCTTGATGGTATTTGCATGGTTGGTTATCAACTATAGTATGTATGGTCATAGTGAACTAGTAGGCTATATGCCCTAGGCCATTTATGAGCATAGGCTGAAAGGTTACCTAGCTGTAGCCAACAGACAGTGGCCAGTTCAAGCAGTGCCACAGAACTCATCCACAGGGTTATTTATAAATTTGCCATGCGGTCATCACACCATGTCTCAAAGAGCGGCAATGTGCAGCTTTGCTGGACAGGGATGCATAGTTTGACAGGAGTATGTAAAGTGTATGGGACAGGGATCTGTCAGGCATGTTATGATCCTTGTACTAGAAAGGTGGATGTCCATGAAGTATGTTTTTATTTGAAATCAGGATGTCTGTGTTGGACATGCCTTTATTCAGGGTAGGCATCATGCTACATATTGGAGCTAAGGTTTGGGAAGGCCGGTGTAGGCCATCTGAACATGGCCAATAACCCTTAAAGGAAATATGTGATCTATTATGGGTCACTTGAGTGATGAGTATGGCTGAACAATAATCTCTATATTCATGGATAGCACCTTGTCATGATTAGAGATGCCACTTATGACTACCTGACTGGTGTGGTGACGTGACTATCAAAGGAAAGACTGCTATCCAACTGCATCCCATACACACACAGTTTCCATTATGTTGACCGCTGCCTAGGTGGTAGTTCATGGGTACAGGGTTTTTAACATAGGGGATGTCAATGCAATACTTAGCTGTCAGATTGTGGCCATACGTCACACACCACACATCTGACCCATAAAGGCCCTTCTGTATGTTGCCCACAGCACTCATTGAGTCAACTATTGCTCCTTGCTCATAGTCATTTGCAAACTTCAATAGGCAGATGCCTTCTGTGTTAGTCTGTGTGGTATAGATAACAAAGGGGGAGTACCAGGAATGAACTCTTTATTACTGTATCTGGCACTGGTTTGATGTGCGTGTAGTAGTCAGACACCTTCTGTAGTGTTGGTTCTGCCAGCAGTCCAGTTGCCAACCAATCCTGTGACATAGGAATATACACCTAGTTTACTGAGTGTAGCTGGAACACAGTATGGGTGATGGTGTTCGAAGATCTGGCAAGGTCATGATATGCTGTGTGAATCAACCTTACTGTCATCTACATCTGTACTGACTACATCAAATAAGTTGATCAAGGTTCATGGCCTTACAGACCAGACTCATCAGGGTAGTAGTGCACTATTCCCCATTATCAGTGGTGACTCCCCCTTTGTGGGGTGTGATAACTGTTGCTGTGCACCATTCAATGTGTACAGAGCCTGACATGAAGCTATTATTGAACATGATGTGTATGTGGAGAGCAAATTGTTCTGACATTTGTGTAAAATACACTCTGGGATGTTGACAGGTCCCATGCAAGTTGTATGTATGGCTTTAGAGAGTGCAGCTTGTACCTGCATAGCTGTTATTACAGGGGCTCTGTAGTGTACATGGATATATAAATATGTGTACCTGTTGGGGGGGAGGTGAGAGTGGGTTTAGGTTATCCAAGACCCTATCTGGATGAACAAGTGCTATTTCTGTAGGTGCAGTACTTCTCATAGGTTCATAGGTTCATAGGTTCATACTAGGCTATCTGCCCAAGGGCATTTATAAGCCTAGCCCATAGTTTTGTGGCTTACGCCACCCCTTTAGTTTGGAGAAACTATGCCCATTATTTTGCTGTGCCTCTGTCGAGCAGTGACACTGAGGTAACCCCTGGGGTGTATCTGCGATCTCCCATCCATTGGTCAAGATTCCTCTTGAACAAGGCCAGCGAGGTGCTCTGCCTCACATAAACCGGGATTTTGTTCCACAGCATAGGGAGTCTTTGGGTGATGAATCTATCCCTCCAGCACGACCTATTAATAACCGTGACGAGGTTTAAGTCTCACGCTCTTGTGGCTCTGAGGCATCTAGATTTTTTGAGATGAAGCATGTTCATCAAATCTGGGTTTGACATGGCCTTGTATGTCAGGCATAGGTCACCTCTGAGCAAGCGGTAAGCAACTGAATATAACTGGAGTTCTTTCAGTCGGGCAGCATAAGACAGATTTTGAGACCCTTTATCCTTTTGGTGAGGAACTTTTGTGGCCTCTCCAGCTGCTGCAAGTGTCGGGTCAGATACATTCCGAAAGGGGCATTGTACTCGATCATTGGTCTGATGAGTGATGAGTATAGGGAGACTATGACTTCCCTTGATCTAGATGTGAATCCCTTCATGATAAGGTGGGCAATGTAGAAGGTCTTCCTAACTACTTTAGCAATATGAGTGTCGAATGAAAGGCTACTGTCAACCTGGGTTCCCAGGTCCCTAATAACTTCTTCTGTGTTCAGGGATTGCCACCTATATGGTAGCTAGGGGTAACCTTATTTTTCCCGAAGGGTATGACTATGCATTTCTTGGCATTTAACTTTAGGCCATGGCTCTGGCACCAGTTATCCGTTTCTGTGAGACCCTTCTGAAGGATATCTGTGTCGGATGTGTTTTCAACTACGGCGCCCAGTTTGCAGTCATCTGCAAACTTTGTCAGCCATAACCCTCCTGTGTTTGCTTGTACTTCAGAAAAGTAGATGCCAAACAAGAGTGGGCCCAGGACTGAGCCCTGTGGGACACCACTTGTGACAGGCTTTGAGTCTGACATGGCGCCAGCAACTCTGACCCTGTGGGTTCTGTCACTCAGCCAGTTTGCAACCCATCTTGTAATGTATGGGTTTACATTTAAGTTGATGAGTTTTTCAATGATACCCGAGTGAGGTATTGTATCAAAAGCCTTCGTCAGGTCATGCCATAGTGCTGTGAAGCACGGCAGGTCTTGTTGTTGCCATTACAATCCATGACACAGCTATAGAATGCTCTGTTGTTGGCCTCATAACATGTGGCTGATTAGTTTCACAGTAGCTTTGTGTGGTTTTATATGGTGCATCTGCATCTTACTGAGGCTGACCAGGGATCACCTCCACTCATGTGTGTTCACTCTTGCAACAGTTACTACCTTCTGTGGTACAGTTTAAGGCAGGGTACCACCTGTTTGCCTTCCTGTTTGTGTTTGATTGAATCTTGGTTCTGTTTCAATGGCACAATCACTGCACTTATGTGAGTGCATAAAGTGCACTTGTGTAGGATTCAGCATTTGCACATACATTGTCCATCTGCATGGGTGCCATGACAGTCACCACTTCGCTCTTAGGAAGCATAACATTGGCTTTAGAGACTGATTATGTGTGGCATACTGTTAGCCCTGTTTGTGTGACTATGGTGATCCAGGTCATTGGGGTCAATGAAATCCAACATGCATTGAGCACAGATGTTGGTACATGAGGAATCTTCCCAGTTCATAATGGGATTGTTGAGAGTAGCCATTATTATGGTTTGCTGTCTCAAACATAATATTCCCCATTGCATCACAATATGACAGTTGGGAATTCTGAGACATGGTGGGTGATCTGTCGCAAGGTGCTAATTGTATTCCACTTTGGCACAAAGGTAGTTGCTCAGCATAATGCATCTGAAGTTATGCAAGTGCAACTAGCGTGGGGGTGTACCTATCCTTCAAGAATATGGACACACCTGTAGCCTGTGTGTTCCAATAAAGGATAATGGCCACGAGGTGAGGTATGTGTTATAACATGGTCATGCAGGGGTGCTCTCTGGAGCATTGAACCATATCACAGTCACTGCACAGATATGTTCTCCATGTTAAGGAGTGACATAAGTGAGTCCATATTGATTTTCTGAAATGTATCATTGAGTAGAGAGACCTGCAGTTTATTGCTTGGCTGTCTCTGTTACAGCAGTGGACTTCCACTTGAACTTTGCATGATGAAGGCACTAGCCAGTATCCAGATTCCCAGGGGTGACAGGTGCAGGCCCTGTCTGGCAAAGCATCATGGTCTATCAACCATGTTATCCCAGACAGAGAGATACTGGATACCCATTGAATTACACCAGTACATTAGACAATTGTGGAATACAGTCCTTTTGTCCCTGTACTGCAGTATCATTATGGCCAATGGCAGAATGCTACCCAAGCCTTGGGACATACCTGCATGGGCTACAAGACTTGACAGTTCCTACATATGTTTTTCCATGCAGTCCAGGCTACTGCATCACACATCCTGCACAACAACATGGAATATGCTGGAGCCATGTGCATGGTTCAAAAGGTGGTCTGAGTGCATGGGTATGTGGCTACTCATGGCAGACAGACAGCTGACAGTATGTTTTCCCTTGTATAGCTTGGTGTGTAACATAGTGCTAGAGTTTGCATTCACAAATGAGTACTGCTGGGCATGTTTCTGGCCACATATTCTGAGGGGTGGCACAATTTGGCAAACTATGTCATACAGTTTGTAGTGCCGCAGTGGTACGGTGGTAGCATTGTTACCTCACAGCAAGAGGTTCTCCCGTTTGATTCTCGGCTGGGTTTAGGCATGCCTTCTGTTTGGAGTCTGCATGTCCTCCCCGCAGTTGGGTAGCATTTGAAAGACATGCATGCGTAAATGTGCGTGCCTTCATTGAATTTTTGGCATTGAGCTGGCACCTCAGCATTTCATAAAAATCTACTGCCATACATTAGCGGACCAGAGTTCTGCTGTGGCAACCTCTTACCAGGAAAAGCCGAAAGACAAACAACAACAACAACATGTCATACAGTTTGTGTATTATGTTGCCTGTCTATTCCAGCTTGGGAGGTCTCTTGCTTGGCCAGATCCTTAGAGGCCTCTGTGAATGTGTGTGATTTCTGGTGGTATGTGTGGGTGTCGTTATTGTGTTCTGGTAAGGGTATGTGTTGGCTGTGGTGATGAGATGCATGTGTTAACCTACACCTCATGACTGTCCAGTCCAGTCATGGCTGTAGACTGGACTGCCTTTCAGCTTACCCCTGTAGCTGCATCACAGACAATGTGGGGGGTGTGGTGTTAGGTGGTTTTGGCAGTGTACATGGCATAGAGATTACATTCCCCCAGGATGGCCACATACACAAAGCTGACATTAGTAAACACCAGTAGCTGACTAGTAGACATGCTTGAATGAGCAGTCAGTACTACAAGTACCAAGTACTGTATTTAGTTTACTTATTGCTTATGAAGATGTTTTAGACAGTGATGCTCACATGTAAATATTTCTGTTAGGGACGTGACAACACTGGCTATTACAGAAACATAGTAGCTACCTTTAGCAGCAATCCTTATCTGAGGAGCACATCACATCCTGATAGTTGATTACAGATGATGCAAGTGTCAACAGGTCTGTATCCTTTTCTGGGTATATACTCACATATCCACCAGAACCATGAGCTCTGTTGGGCATGGAAACCCACTCGCAAACAAAGTCAAGTATCAATAGACACTTCTGCCACTATCAACATGATCAGGATATAATCAGATAGTGTAAGCCATCACCTATGAAGCAGCTATTACACATGGGCAGCAGTGTCCTACATCTTACACTCCTACTGCAGATGTTACACTGGAGTTAAAGATGATATGCAACTTGTTTCATTACCAGTACTGTGCACAGCCTTACATACAGTGTTTGCAAGCAGCTGTTAGGTTGGCAATGAGAGGTTAGGCTACACAAACCTGAATGTTCAACCACTGTGTCTTTGCTCTCAATATCCACTATATGTAGGTGTGCACATAGCCATTTGGCCCAGTCCTGTAACAAGGGTCACTACACATTTGCATAACATGTACACATGCACAGCTGCTATTGCTTGCAAACGATACTAGAGAGGTGGATATTACATGTCTTATGTGCATGGATAGTTATCTAGCTCTTCCAATTTTCTTTCCTATCATGCTGCTACACTGTCAGATGACTACAATTCATATGTATCCTGTTATTGAGTATTGTAATTCCCAATAGACATAACTAATGTTTGCATAACATAACAGAAATGCTATGCAAAATGGAATACAGATCTGCGTATAATACTGAACATTACACAGTTATTGGCACAATATCCCACAATGCAAATCATATTTGCACAGTAAGCCCACTTTTGACAAGTTCATCTCACTAATACACCCATACATATGTCTACTGTTACAATATATCAACATATACTATCCCCTGTTATAGCACATACTTGTTGGACCAACCCTGACACTGACAGTGGCTGGAAAAGAATTGGTGAATTCCAAGCCAATATATATCATCCCTTGTGGTGTATGAGGAGTTTGCCTTGTGACATACAGCAGTACACACATAGAATACTAAAAGCATTACTACTGCCCAACAATACATTACTACAAGATAGCTATTTCCACTATATGCATTGATTACACTGTAATTATTACAGAACAGATACTACATACACAGACATACTAAATGTTATACATACCTTCTTGGTAATTGGAGGTGTTATTGACTGGTATTTTAATCTTTTCCGGTTTGTGTTTCAATCTTCTGTGTGGTATTTTATACTGTTCTGCAGGTATATACAGATGGTTTGAATGTGTGACAAGGCATCCTTTTATAGTTAGAGATCAGTAACATGTGCTATCCTGATCACCACTTGGTGTTCTAAAGTAGTTAATTACATGCACATCAGCTGTGCAGCTACTCCATTAGCCAGTACCCTGGCAACAGTGAAGTATAATTGGGTACTCTACTCAGGCATTTTCCCTTTGCCTTACTTGTGAGGAAGACAGCCTGGAAGTGTTGTCTGAAATCTATTGCAACAGCTGTATAGAGACAAACACATATATAGTGTGTGTAATGCCTGGAAGATTTGGTCTAAATGTGAGTACTACTGTTATATTTCTGAACATTGCTACTTGTGCAGGGTTTGTCTGTACCTAATACTTCTGCATATGTTTCAGTCTGGCCAGGATGTTTGACCAGTTCAAGGCTGCATGGCTATGCATATAATGTTAGGGGGTTTACAGTGTACTCACCAGACATCTTTAGTTTGGTGTAAATGTGTATCATACTGTGCTGATAATCAGTAATTGGTAACACTTCCTGGTGTAATTACTTTTCAACCCTCTGAAACAGGATTAGTTCAAACAAACCCTGTAACATCAGCAGCTGTTCCATTGTATAACAGCAACTATTTCACATAGGGCCATGTTAGTGTGTCATTCTCCAGGTATGTCAAGGTTTCAGCAGATGTCGTACAGTGGGTGAATAATTGGTTATGGTATGACAGTATGTATTGTAATTAGTTTGGGTGTGGGGGAGATGGTGGGTGTACATAGCAGATGCAGGTGTGTAGGAACTGCTTTTATACATATTCTATATGTGTGTGGGTGTTCTTTCCCTATGTGAACACCTATCCCTTAGTGGACAAATACTATGGTAATTGCAGGCTGATTCATTAAGGCACTGTTAAATGCTTCCTGTATAGCATGCAGGTAATGTTAGTCCTTGAATCCTTTTGGCAATACATCAGAATATAATAAAGTTTTGCTAAATGAAAGATGTCTGTGTATTTCTGTCATGGATATTTGCAGTCATTGTAGTTGTGTTGCTGACTAACCCTATTTGGCTCATGTCTATAGAATACATTTGTAATAGTGTATTGGCATATACTCTTCATATGTTATGTTCATATTGTTTGGGGGTGGCAGAATGTGTGATTGCTATGCTCCATGTTATACTCAGATTTGAACACTTCAGATGCTGTATACACACATGTATGTGTGTGTATATATATATATATATATATATATATATATATATATATATATATATATATATATATATATATATATATATATATATATATATATGTATATATATATATATATATATAGCATGCACCTTTCATTGGGTACATGGTGGTTTGTCCTATTTCCACACAATCCTCCCTTTTGTGTTTTAACCTGTCTGAATACACAACTGGCATAGGTACATCTCAGGTAGCTTACTGGTAGGTGACTCTGAGGATGATGTACATGTTTGCAGGTTCTAATCGGAAGTGGTTATTATTTTACCTCTCAGAGCAGGCACTGCTAGGGAAAGTGTGATTAATGCACATTTAAGCAGTTGTAAGCAAGTTTGCCCATGGTCTGCTTGACGGTAAGCAAAGGTTACACCTGTGAAGCGTTTATCTGTTTAACCATGTTTAAGCGCTGCTTACCGTTGCGCAAACCCACGCAAAACCACTTACAATTGCTTAAAACCTTAATCAGCCTGCATCCAACAGCCCTTATTCTGGCCCTCAAAATAAATTAACAGCCCTTGCACCCAGGACCATGAACACGACAGTCACTGACTTTACCACTAAGGCATCTGAGATATGTACAAATGTTATGGTGTTTAGAATATACATTTTACTACGGCCATTCCTCACTACTGAAAACAAATGTGACAGTCAATTGGTGTACATATATGGTACGAGTTAATGTTCATATGTTTGTGGAATTAAGTGTTGCAATCTGACCTTGAGAATGGTTCTTGTTTTGTGTCCTTTTTTATTGTCCCCATATTCCATGAATACCCCTCCAGTTCACTTATTGAACATCCAACCCAGGCTCTCCTTGATGCATAATTTCATTACCCATCATTCCTCCCCTACCCCAATCTCCACATACACCACAACCATCCCATCTATGGTGAATTAAGTTAATATTAATAGTTATAATACCAGAGCTTCATGTGTTCACCTTTGGATTGCTTTCCTTTGGATTGCTTCTGTGTCACGAAGTGTGTTCATAGATGTTTATATATATGGCTATAGATGTAACTGTATATATATATATATATATATATATATATATATATATATATATATATATATATATATGTGTGTGTGTGTGTGTATGTGTGTGTGTGTGTGTGTGTGTGTGCGTGTGTGTGTAGACATCACTGACATGCATATCTACATATATATATATATATATATATATATATATATATATATATATATATATATTTAGCATTAATTTTTAACAGTTATACATATACAGACTTGTATATGTTGATTGACAAACTACAGTACATTACAATGTACTGTACATATGTACACAAAGTGACTGTCCCATTTGTGGTCAGTACTGTGGAATGCCTATAGTAAGAGGTGTAGTCTAAAGACCATGAAACATGTATACAGTACAGATGGCTTAGTGGTAAGTCCCATGACTATGGTGTGCATGGTCCAGGGTTCAAGACCTGCAATGCTTTAAAAATGTTTTTTACTCCAGAATAAGGCTAATTTAAGCAGTTATAAGCATGTTTAAAAGTGTTTGTGTGACATTACAGCAGCATTTAATCATGGTTAAACAAATTTTAAAAATGTATAACCTGTGCGCCCAAACATGGCCACATCTGCTAACTACTCAGGATATATACATTTCAGTGAAGTAGCATCTCACTATGTGCTTACATAACGTTACAATCTCTGTTGACTTTACTCTCCGGCACACATGGGTTTATATGGGTGTTTCAAATGTTTATTATACTGACGAATACTACCTAAATATGCAATCTGTGGTTAAGGTATACTTTTTAACATTGAAAAACATCTCTGACTTTATTAGGATTTGAACCATGAATGCACAGATACTATGTGAATGCTGTAATCATTACACTATTGACATTAATGTTGCTTCTGCCTAGTTCCTATTTAGATGATTTCTATGTGTAAGCTAGGCTAAGCAAACGGCGGAGGCTCCCAAACCCACTGAGCTTCACTTACTCTTGAAATCAAAACAAAACAAATGAAATGAGAGACTATAAATTAAATTCCTAACTACATTAGGCATAGCCCCTCACTGACACACTTCAAGAGGAAACTTGATGTGTGAATGGGTAACAGAATATACACCCCTGGGATCATGTGTCCCAGAACCATACAGCCAGGGGGAGGGGGAGCCCCTCCAGTTTTATAGCTGCAAGACCTGTTCGGGAAATTGAATGGTATTGATTTTTAATGTTAACATGTCCTTTTTAGATCACTAAGTGCCCCTATCACCCTCCGCCACCCCAGTCTTCAACAGCTTTCTGCAACTCTTCATGGAATCACTTCATTGGCTATGCGTGTCAGAGGCTCAGTTACTTCATCAATGGTGCAGAGAAAGCCAACACACCGTAGCTATGCTTCTAAATGCCCTTGGGCAGATAGCCTACTACCTATCTGTGAACCTCTAAAGTGCAGGCTCTCACAGAAATAATATCATGAATAAATAGAGCTTTCAGATCACAATATACAGTGAAAAATCCCAATGTAGTCAGAAAACAGTTAAGTACAGCAAGAACATACAGAACACTGATACTTAATCACTCCAAAAGCCTATCTTGGAAGCTAGAAGACTTGTATCAGTTTAAGGCTTTCTATTGCTTACCAGTAAGTTACCTACAGGAAAGATGAGAAACAAGCACAGATGGGAATCATGCACGCAATAATACGATACCGGCTTGCATGTGTCAGCCTTAGGCTTTTGAATACTGGCCAAGGCTATTGGCTCCCCCTTGGTGCTTTTTTTAGGCAAGTCTCACAGGTGAATCCCATCTCCATAAACAGCACTATAGCAAAATCAATGAGGGTTAGGATACTCAACACCAGGAGTTGTAATCACTAAATGCATGCACTCACAGCACTCCTCAGTATGGACAACGTCAACATCTGTGCAGTAAGTGAAATCTGTTTTAAGGCTCCTGAGAGCACACCAGCACTACCGGACTACAACCCATACCACACATTTCAGCCACAGAACATGGACTGATATAGACATGGAGGGGGTGTATCTATATTCATCAGGGATATCTACACCTCCAGGTTAGTGGGGCAGCATGATACCTCTGAGATCATTCATGTGCAGCTAACATCAGCCACAACTGCAATGCAAACTGTGGCCTGCTACAGATCACCCTCCATGATCCAGAGCCACCAGTCCACCTACCTGGAGACAGTGGAAAACATGACAGTCCTGCCGAACACCCTGTTATTGGTTGATTTCAACTACCCTACCATTAACTAGGAAACTTACTCAGGTACTCACTTCCAGGCCCAGCACTTTCTGCAATTTATCATCTCAAATGCCCTTTATCAGATGGTAAACTCCCTAACCAGAGGTGGAAACATGCTAGAAGTGGTAATCTCCAACATGGGTGACAGGTGCACCACAGCAGAGGTAACCCAGTCACTAGTTAGATCTGACCATGAACTATTCACTGATGATTTCCACACCCAACCATCTCCCCACTCAAGATAACCACAGTGAAAACCTTTCCTACAGCTAACTTCACACTACTAAAGACAGAGGTGTGAGGTTTCACAGCCCCCACGGTAAGGGAAAACACTGCTCAAGATACGGAAAAATTTACAAATGCACTCTATAAGCACCTACAAGGATGTATGGATCGTGCCATCACTGGTAAACCAAGACTTGCTCCTCAAAGACAAGGACACCAGTCTGGTGGACCCCTGCAATAAACAGGCTATACAACAGAAGTAGGACAGTAGTCCAGAAAAACAGCAAATCCCAAGAAGGGCAGACATCCGTGACCAGTATTAGTAAGAAACTTAGGTCCCTCATGAAATCATCCAAGGCTAACTTCAACAGGAAAATAGGCAAGGATTTGAAAGATAACCACAAAGCCTTCTTTGGCTATGTCAAGGATCTAAGTGGTAACGCACACATTTGCACTATGCCGGTGCAATATAGCAGAAAATATACTGAACCTACTAATATTGCCAACATCCTTGCAGATACATTCAGTGCAACCTTCACCCCCTAAAGAGCCCACAATAATACCTATAAAGTACAGTATCCCAGACATCAGAGGCACACAGGTGGAAATAGCCCTCTCAAATGGCAAAACACAGCATCAATGGAGGCAGATGGTGTCCCAGACTGCGTCTTCCAAACACTACAAGACAAACTAACCCCCACCTAATTAAGCTTTTCATCATCAGCCTCTACACAGGCTACATGCCCATACAATGGTGCATAGCAATGGTTATTCCACTCCACCAAGGTGGAAACACAACTGACCATGGTAACTAACACCCCATAAGCCTGCCTAGCCTGGTCTGCAAAGCTATGGAGTGCATCTTCATGGCACTCATTTACAAAGACATTGGTAACCTCCAAACACTTGACCCAACCCAGGTCAGCTTTGTTGAGTGCAGATCATGCCTATTGAACTTGTTTGATGTCTTACAGACAGTCAGCAAGGCATTAGATGAGGGGAGAGGTGGTTCACACATACTAGGTTCATAGGTTAGTACTAGGCTAACTGCCCTTGTGAGCCATTTTAAGCCTAGCCAATTATCCCCTGTGAAATTCAAACCCTGTACCTTGTGTTTGTAAGGCAAACCCCTTAACCATTAGGCCACCCTCTCAACCCCAGTACTACCTGGACCTCTCCAAGGCTTTTGACACCATTTCCCACTCAGGTATTATTGATAAACCCATCAGCCTGTACATGAACCCATACATCACAGGATGGGCTGCCAACAGGCTTGCACACAGAACCCACATGGTAAGACTATCACCCTCTAGGTCCAACTCTTAACCAGTCACAACTGGTGTCCCACAGGACACAGTCCTGGGACCCCTACTGTTTGGCATATACTTCTCAGAGGTAGATGCAAACACAGGTGGACTATGGCAGCCCATGTTTGACAATGACTGCAAACTGGGAGCTATAATTGACAGTCTAGCTGACACAGACATCCTTCAAAGGGCCTCACAGAGACAGGCACAGGGTGTCAAAGTCATGGCCTCAAGCTGAGTGCCAGAAACTGCATGGTCATTTCATTTGGGAAAAACTAAACACCCACATAATAACACATAAGTGGTATCCACCTTAATACAGACGAGGTAATAGAGGATCTGGGGACTAAGGCAGATAGTGATCTCTCCTTTGACAATCATATCTCCAAAGTAGTTAGGACATCCTTCTATGTAGGCCATCTGATTACTAAAGGGTTTGCATCTAGACATACTGAGGTTATAGTGCCCCTTTACTCGTCACTCATCAGTTCCATCATAGAGTATGATAACCCATTTGGGATGTACCTCAGAAGACACTTCCGGCAGCTGAAAGGTCCATGAACATACCTCGCCAAGAGGATTACTGGCCTCAAACATATGTCCTATGCAGCCAGACAGAATAAACTCCTGCTTTACTCAATGGCATCTCGTTTATTCAGAGACGATCTCTGCTGGCCAACAAAGCCATGTCTAACTCAGGCTTACTGGATATGCCCCACCTATGGGAATCCATGTCACTGTGAGCCGCATGCTGTAGTGAGCTAAACCTTGCCACAACAATAACTAGAACATGCTGGAGGGACAGATTTCTGTCACAGAAACTTCCCATGTTTTGGAACAACATCCCTAATTACATTATACAGAGCCCCTCACTAACACACTTCAAGAGAAACCTTGAAGAGTGGATGGGGAACAGTAGATACACCCCATGGAACTCACCATTGGCTCTGCTCCACAGAGGGACAGTTAATTAATCAATGGGGTGGCAAAAGCTGGCACATTTTGGCTAGGCTTATGAATGCCCTTGGGCAGTTAGTCAAGTACCTACCTATGAACCTATGAACCTATACATACAGTATCAGCACATGCTGATAGCTTAATTTACTGTTCAGGTGTTGACTTATCTTGTGCCAATAGCAGTTGTGTGTGCAATAGTTGAGGGCTGCCTATGTTGGATGAACACAGTAGACTGCCTATACATGACAATTTACAGGTAGTCTTGTGTGTGTGTGTGTGTGTGTGTGTGTGTGTGTGTGTGTGTGTGTGTGTGTGTGTGTGTGTGTGTGTGTGTGTGTGTGCCATCCATTTTTACTGTGTGTGCAGGTGGAGAAAGGTGTCAGTCCCTAGGTGCCTACACTGTCAGTGTGTGTGCTATATGTTCCCTCCTTGCCGAGGCTTGGGCATACTGGGCACGCCACCATCTCCCTACTGGAGCTGGCTCAGGATGTTCGTGGTCTGAGTACCTCTGTGCCTGTGGGGCCTTGGCAATGGTGGTGGGCTGTGAGGGCCTTCACCATTCTGTCCCTGCTGCAGCTGTTTCTGCAGGATTATATTGTGTAGCATGGCACATACTATGAAGATGTGGGCACACGTGCCTGGAGAGTACTGCAAGGATCCACCAGATATGTCCAAGCAACGGAATCGTGATTTAAGCATCCCAAACACACGCTCTATGATGATTCTGGTTTGTGTGTGCGTCTCATTATGGCATTCTTGCATGGGTGGGTGTGCATTTCTGATGGGAGTCATCATCCACGGTTTCAGTGCATAGCCAGCATCCCCCACCAGGTGGCCATTTGTGATGTCCCCCCTGGAAAATACCTGATACAGCTGTGAGGCATGCCAGATGTGGGAGTCGTGATAGCTTCCAGGGCTGCCAGCACACACATCCATGATAATACCCTGGGCATTGCACATGACTTGGCAGTTGATGGAGGGGTATCCCTTGTGGTGACTTGATGTGTATGTGCGTGCAGTCTATTGCACCCAGTACCTCCGGGTATTCTGCCACACGGTGGAAGAGACGCATATTGCTGGCCATCTCCTCCTGCGTTCGGGGGAAGTATATGTGCTCATTGGCATGTGGCAACATGGCATCCAGAAACTGGTGAAGTATCCTGGATGCTGATGCCTGTGAGATCCTCATTATATCGCAAGTTGGCCTTTAAAAGGTACCTGTGGCTAGTATTCTCAGGCTTATACATACCTTCGTATCCACTGGGATGGGTTCCCCTCTGTTTGTTCTAGCTCTGAGGCGTGGACAGCACAGCTCCACAAGTTGCTGTAGGGTGTCTCTGTCTACAATGTAACACTCTATCTCCAGATCATGTAACCCCTGGTAGGTTACCCTGGGTCTAAACACTCTTCTCCTTTGATGCCTGAGGTGGTTGTCAGCATCATCCTCCACACCACCTTCAGTCTCCAACACATGCTGGTGGATCAAAGCTATGGCAGCCCCTAAC
>NC_056730.1:820625598-820805598 GCF_019279795.1 Protopterus annectens
TTTTTGTCTGCTTAAAAGTTTTTATTTTTATGCCACGCTGGTCCTCTGCCTGTTTGAACTTGCTAGAATAATTAGTATGTCAATATCTAAATTTACAGTATGGTAAACAGATACTTTTATTATTTTCTTAGATACAGATTCATAGATGTTCCAAGGCCATCAAGTTTTATGACCATTTATCTCTTGCCAGTACCTTTCATCAGGCTGCTTCTCTTTTCTCAGTCATACTAGTCAAACTTGGAGTAAATTTGTGAAAACCCATCCAGTCATCTATGTTACATTTACAGATTGTGAGTCACTGTGATAAACATGCAGAGAAAGTTTTTCCAGTGGTTAGGGAGACACTGGCTTATAAACCCGTCCTTTCACTGTGCTTTGTTTATCTCTTGGTGAAGGTTTAGGTCCCTGGTTCTAGTGTTGGTGGAGCCTTGGACTTACAGAGATACAGGAGGACCAAGACAATCAAATCTCTAATGGCACTGTAAACAAGACTAAGACTGACCCTCAAAAGTCTTTAAAACACTGAATAAAGGTATAGACGTTCAAGTCTGTCTTGATAGCTTAGGGATTTTATGCCTATGAGCTTTTTAATTAGGATCCTATGGGGTCTTTCTCATTGTTTGTTATGTTTAGTGAGATACATCCTGAAGGGAAGCATTATACTTGATAACTGGTCTGATCAATGCTGAGTATGAAGAAGTGATTACATCTTTAGACATTGATAACATTCCTTTGGCGGTTACTGGTGTTAAATGAAAGGCTTTCTTGACACCTGTTGTCACATGATGGCTAAAAGAAACAGAATTATCAATCCAGTTCCTAGGTTCCTGGCTACCTTTTCATTTTAAAGTGGCATGTTGTCTGTACAATACGGAGTGGGGGGTTGTTTACTGAATGTGCTGATACACTTTTTAGCATTTAGTTTGTGCTTGCTTTTAATACACCAAAAGTTTACTAAGGATTGTTCATTCTGGAGGATTTGTTTGACAGGGGGTGACTTAACAACATCACCAGATCGTAGGCATTTGCAGATTTGTTTTCCAGAGGCCTTGACTCTCTTCTTGGAGATCTGAAAAGTAAAGGCGTAAAGTCCATATAAGATTGTTCCCTGCACCAAGCCTTGAGGGACCCTGATGGCTACTTTCATACTTTGTGATGAGGCATCTGCAACTTGCACTGTGTGGATTCTATCTTTCAGCAGTCTGCTATCCATTGTACTACATATGGATTAGTTTTTAACTTCTGTATGATGACAGTATGAGGAATGGTGTTAAAAGCCTTGGCCTGGTCAGCTACACCACGTGTACTGCATGGCCACAGTATATAGCCTCTATAACCTTTTCAAATAATTTTACCAGTTTCACTAGACAGGATTTACCCTTCACAAAGCCAAATTGTTGATATTACAGTTTATGAAGTCAGTTATGATACATTCTCTGATACATACAGATGAGTCTTATAAGATTAATAGGTATGTAATTACCTGGGTTATTTGTAAGGTCACCCTTATGGAGAGGCATCACCATTGCAGTATACCACTCATCAAGGATAAAACTAGTATCTAAACTTAAGTTAAAACATTTAAGGAATGGGTCTGCAAGGGCATGTTTAACACTATAGAACTCATATAGTCAAAATAGGGGAATCCACTTCCAACAACAGACCTGTAACCAGTGGTGTTCCACAAGGATTAGTCCTGGGACCTCTACTGTTTGGAATATACTTCTCCGAAGTACAAGCAAAAACTAAAGGTCTGTGGCTGCCAAAGATTGTTGATGGCTGCAAACTGAGAGTGACCATAGAATCTCCAAATGATGTCAACATCCTACAAGAGGGTCTTACACAAACAAATGATTGGTCCCAAAGTTATCGCCTTAAACTCAATGCAAAAAAATGTATTACCATTCCTTTTGGTAAAGGCGATGTTTCTGATAACTACCACATCAATTGCAATACCTTAAGTACGCACTCAGTGGTGAGAGACCTAGGCACACAGGTTGACAGCGGCCTTACCTTTGACCAGCATGTCTCCACAGTGGTAAGAAGGGCATTCTACATTGCTCGTCTCATAAGTAAGGGCATTGTCTCCAGAAAAAAAAGTTATAACCTCCCTGTACTCTTCCCTCATCAAGCCAATAATTAAGTACAATGCCCCTTTTAGTATGTACCTTTCTAAGCACCTGCAGGAATTGGAGAAACCACAGAGGTTCCTCACAAGGAAACTTCAAGGTCTTCATCATGTGTCCTATGGGGATCATCTAAAATCACTGTCACTTCATTCTGTTTCATACAAACTACTCAGAGGTGATCTCTACCTTGCACATAAGGCAATCCCTGACCCTGCTTTACTGGAAATGCTTCATATCCAAAAGTCAAATGGTACATGGGTTACTCGCTCTAAAGACTTTAACCTGGTATGTGACATTAATAAAACCATCTGGAGGGACAGATTTATCCCCCAGAAGTTGCCACACCTTTGGAACAGACTGCCACTTCATGTTAAACAGAGCACCTCATTGGCCCTCTTCAAACACAATCTGGACAATTGGATGTGTGACTGTAAATTCACCCTGGAGGTTCTACTGGTATCCCTCTTGGACAGGAGTAAAAGGTGCTGATCATGGAAATAAGGGTAAGAACTTGCCTAAGCTTGTAAGGGCCCTAGGGCCATTAGGGTCTATATCATAAGCTTGAAAGCTTATAGAGCTGTAAACATTGTAACCAGACACGGAACATCGGGACTTTGCCATTTCCTTCACTGTGGTGTGATCTTGGAGTTGGTATATTTAAGTAGGGGGGGTGTTGGGGGCACAGCCCCCCACATCGGGGTGTATGGTGGGCGAAGCCCCTCACTTTATTTTGTGTTTGCAGTTGTTTTCTTTTTTTTGCGGAGCAGCAATTTTTTTCATTCATGCTCCAATTTACCCAGTTATCAATGCCCATGGGCCAGAATGGCAGAATATGCCTGCGCATTAGGGTTTCTAAAAACTGCCCCTCTCCATAAGAGCTACAGGTTTCAAGGTAAGGTTAAATTAGGAATTTCCATCCACTGGTCTGAACTGCATTTGAATAGGCTTAGGGAAGAGCCCTGCTTCACAAGAATGAGGACACTTTTCCAGACAAGGGGTAATCTCCGAGACATATATGCTTCCCTCCAGTGTGTTTTGCTTATGTCACAAACAAGGTATAGATCTTTAGATCAGTTAATTCTAGTGCAGTTTTTGTGAATGTGTAGCAGATCCATCGGTGCTGGATCAGAGAATGCCTTGTAAGTTAGGCATAGATTGCCCCTCTCAAGTCTGTAGGAGACCTAGTACGAGGACAGGGCTTTGAAGTGGTCCACATAAGACATATTATTTACACCCTGTATTCTTTTAGTGAGGAACCTCTGTGGCCACTCCAGCTGTTGTAAATGGCTGGTCAAGTACATGATGAAGGGAGTCGGTCTAATGAGGGCTAAGTATAGTGAGTCTATGATCTCCTTAGATCTGCGTGACATGCCCCTACTTATAAGTTGCACCACGTAGATGGATTTTCTCACTCCCATGGACTCATGATGATCAAAATTCAAGTTACTGTCAACCTGTTGTGGGGTGCCTTCTACTTCAGGCCCCAATTAGAGACCATATCCCTTCACAGCACATTTAATTAATTCTGGAAAATCTTACTTTTCCACTTTGAGACTGCTGTTTTTGCAGATATAAAATTTCTACTTATCTTCCAAGCAGGTACCACTTCAGCTATGAGAATTCCTGAGTTAAAAGTTTTTTTCTGTCAAGCTTCTTTACCTTGTCCTCCATTAGGAATAGATGGCTGTTAGAACTATCCTGATCTTTATGCCTAAAGTTGCCACAGAGTCAGATTTGAACTAGATGATTAATTCTTTTTTTCCTGAATACTATAGTTATGGTGAATACATTCTTCATTGTATGTATGACTACTTGCAACTCAGATTTTATGTGCACAGAAACATTTCTTTCTGCAGTGAAGACCAGTTGCTAATAAACTTTGTTAATAAGAAGAGGAAAGAAAATGTATAAGCACATTTTTCCAGGTGACTAGCTTACTACTTTGAATTCTGTCGCAATAAGCATGGAAAGCGTTTTTCTAAAATCCCTATGTATTCAATGAGAGCTGTAATTACTTTCACTGTGTCTTTCCATAATGCTGCCATAGATGGCACAGTTGCAGCCTGGTCTTTCCTGAGTAGTTTTGAAACAATATATGCTTGACTTAATTTTTCCAGGTACATTGTGTCTTTTGGGGAAACTATCATCTGTGGAGTGTTCTCATGACAGTGGCCATCTAAGAGAATTATGAAGAGACTATATATTGAATGTCATTGAAGATAAGCCTTGCCTTCCTATCAGATATAAAAGTTATGTGCTTTACCATGATCATAGAGGGTTAATCTTTTGCAAGATACACTCTTTCCATCTTTCACATGGCATATTTTCTGTCACTTAATTTCTCCTTTAATTTGTTTTATTTCATCCTTCCTCAGTTCAGAGCTGCATAACAAAGAGCTGAAAATTAAGTGCTGCATAATGCTTTACAGGAAGGGTGGTGGACTTCCAGGCTGCCTGAGAAAGTTTTATCAGGTGAGTAGTCTTAATATGACATGAATTGTAAAAGCTGCAGAAGGTGGATTTTCTTTTCACTTGATCTATCATTATCAGTATCATACGTAAATGACTTTAGGTTCTATCCTACCTTGATGTCAGTGTTGGGCTATCAGTTAGAAAGAACGTGTGTGAACCTCTAAGGTTCTTTCTACCTTTTTTTCCTATTATGTCATGTTTCGAAAACATGATCATGAATGGAAAATTTTACAGTATCCAGTGGGGGAGGCTGGTGTAATGGCTAAGGTGCTTAACTTAAAAACACAACATGCAGGGTTTGATTCTCACATGGGCTAATTGGCTAGGCTTAAAATGGCCCCAAGGACCGTTAGCCTAGTACTAATCTATGTGAACCAGTTCTCATGAAAAATAATGTGTGCATATTATTGAAGAAGTTTGCCATTGCTACAGTATGTTAAACAGTTTATTGCTTTTAGGTATAGAAATATGGGCGATGATTAACTTGTCATATATGGTGCTATCACTAACGAATAAGATAGAACAAAATCAGTAGTGGTGTTTTCCAGGATTTACATTTTCTAATCACATAGTAGCTAATATAGCTTAGGTACTATGATCAACAGTTATGCTTTATGAAATACCTAAAGACTTGCAGCACAGTTTTCATGAAGGTGCCAAGGTTTTACTCTTACCCACATAGGTGCTGTAAGAAGTTTGATAGATTATTTTGAGGAAGTAAACCTGCAAGGCACGAGGAGAGTCTTTTGAGTCACAGAGAAATAGTAATTCATTCTGACATGAATTTATTAAAGTCAAAATAAAGCCAAGTTCCATAGACTCACATAAAATAAATCTTTCAACACTGCTGTCTCAAGGAGGTCTGTTGTAAAAACAAAAATGTCTGTACAATGCACTGACATAAATGTGCATTTCACTGTGCTGATAAAATACATATATTGTTACTGTGGTATACTTTCCTTCTCAGGAGTTTGGGATTCATTTGTATAGAGTTTACATGAGACTGCATCACATTGTGGCTAGAGAAGTACATCATTTTTGGCCTTTGTTACTGTGGTATACGTTCCTTCTCAGGAGTTTGGGATTCATTTATATAGAGTTTACATGAGACTGCATCACAGTGTGGCTAGAGAAGTACATCATTTTTGGCCTTTGTTACTGTTGCCTAAATTAATAATTCTGTACACCTGCCCTTCTTGAAATGCCAAGCAACACACTACATCACATCCCAGCACAGCCCCCCATGTCAGGGGATGAAGCCCCCCGCATTATGTAATGTTTTATAGCTTTTTTTTCTCTCGGAACAATTATCTTTTTCCCTTGGAAAAAATTGCTGTTCTGAGGTTTCAGCCTTGTAAGCATTCGCTTACATGTGGTCGATTATGTGTCGTTCACTCTTCTGAGCATGCAATATCATAATATAGACCCGTAGACATGATATGATCTGAAAAAAAACATGTTGCCATGATGCTCAACAAAAATCTACTCAGTAGAGTACAAACAGTATGCCTAGCTGCACCTTTGCAGTAGACCAGACCCATCTCCTTGAGGTAATAAACCACAAAGAAGTTCATAACCCACAAGTCTGACACCAATCCAGCAGATACCCATTTACACTGTCAGTTACTGCAAATGGGGAGTAGGATAAAATTTGTGGGGGAGGTCATATTTAAAACTAGCAGCCAAATGCCTAGAAACCACAATCATTTCCCTATTCAAGCTTGAAGCCAGAATGCCCATATGTAGCTCACTGCACTGTAGTGACTGTCTCAGAAGGCACTATGCTAGAGCTGTACACCATGGGGATATTATGGGAACATATCACAGGTCTCTCATGTTGGATCCCATCACTAGTCCTTTTGCAACCATAGTGTCAAGAAACTGCTCTCACAGTCTCAAGGGACTACTCTGCTACACCAGCCATGGTAGTGGTCATCAACGTGAAGAGAGTGCACAATGAGTCCTATACATGCATATCCATGCAGATTCATATAGACTACCAGCCCCTAAGTTAAAGCTGAATATATGTACTGTATATGTGTGCGTACACAGAGCAGCACTTAATTGCTATTATAAGGTGGTAATTGAGGTACCATCATGACCTAATATATCCCTATAAATCACTGCTTTCTTGTGAGGCATGTATGCATCTGATATTACAGTTTACATACTATTGTACATTATATCTCATGCTTATTATCATACTATACAGTGAATGGGATGAAGTTCCCAGCTCTTTTCCAAAAGGTTTGTACAAATATGAATTTGAGAAGTCTTTCAATTTTATCACAATTGTTTTTTAAATTGGTTCCTACTTCTTTAATCTAGTCAGGATTTATGTTCCATTTTCCTACTACTACTTTCAGATATTTGGTCTCTTAATGTTTCTTTAACTCCAAATATTCAGATGTATCTTGAAGTATCAGGAAAATTTGAATCCTATCATGCCTAGTTTAATAATATAAAAGAATTTATATTACTTCTTTGTAATTCTGCCCCTTTTCTCTTCTAGTCTTCTAGTAAATACGTGATGATGGCCTTGATTCTTTTAATATACTTCAGTTGATATGGCTTTCATAGTATAACTCCAAAGTGCAATTTATTTCTGATTAAGGAATTCATCTCAAATTATGATGTTGCAGATCTTAACATAGAGCCACGTAGTCTGGTAGACTTTTCATAGTGTTTTTATGTAAAGTAAAAGTTGTTGTCCTTCCATATTTCAAAGTCTTTGAGGTTGTTTTGCTTTCTGAATTTTGCTTCCATCATATTGTACTTACAAGGTATTATCTCCCTCCTACATCAAATTACAGATGTGTTTTCCTTATTCAAGATCAGTTTGTTTCCTCAGTCTGAGTACTAACTCTGAGATTACCTTGAAATGGTCCTGGTGACAGATACAGTTATTATTTATGCCAGTTTTATATCATCTATATAGTTATTGGAATATAGTGAATAATCCTGATGCGAAAAATATCAACTGTCAAAATAGCAACCATCAAAATACCCACACCAAGATATAATGCCAACAACTAAATATCGCAAGCACAAAATACAGAGAAGAAAACACATATATTAAACTCAGCACAAAAGAAAGAGAAGTCTATTTTTATATCAGTTAAAAAAAAATTCAAACAAAGAAAACCTGAAAAACCTAACAATACCATCAGACATAATTTGTCTGAATAATGGTACTGTTAGGGGAGAGAGTTTTTCAGAAGGTAAGGTGCAGGCTTGGGGATAGGGGCAGGGTAGTTAGAGTGGGCACAGTTGAGTAAGGATAGGCAGGGGACTTCACAATTATTAAGCTCCTTTCTAAGCACTGTTAATATCATATGTTGGATTGGGAAGTAAATACTTACAGTGCCAGGCAAGAAACACAGAGGCAGAAGCAAAAGTAGCTTTGGGCTTCCATCTATTGTATATGCCTATCAACAGCCCCTGGGTTCAGCTCATATTTTCAGCCTGTCATTCCTTAACATCCTTCAACTTCTGGTAAATCACTGAGGATTACAGTCAGTCAGAAATGCCAGAAACATACTTTCTTGCTTGCTGTTCACAATGCATGTTGATGCAAAACCTGTCATTCTGTTAACACCCTGCACCTCCCCCATATGGGGATGAACCCCCCCTAACTTATACATACCAGCTCTGAGATAGCCATATCTCAGAGAAATGGGAATATTCTGAGAAATGGCATATATAAAAGTCTGTTCTTTCAGCCATTCACTCTCTGCATACAGCAAGTCCCGACATTTCAAATAGTTAAGAGTTTATAATGCATATTTCCACCAGTTTATCATTACCAATGAGATAGATTACATGACTATAAATTTTGGTCAAGTATCTGTCATATTTTCCTTTGTAGTTTGGCATTTGAAAATGATGTAGCCAGGATTTTTGCAAATGCAGTGAACTCTCATACCATTGCCCTCTACCAATATCCCAAGCTGGTAACAGAATAAAAGCACTTTTTTTCTGTAGTATATACCCTAAATACTAAATTTAAGCTGCAGTACATACACTAAAATGATCATATTTTGTATTAGAAGCCTTTAAGTTAGATTACTATTAATTTATGCAGAAGAAATAACATTTATAAGTTTATATTAAACAATTGGTCCAGTAGACCATTAAAAGTCTGGTCACTGCCAAGCTCACTGTTTGTTACTTTTGTCAAAAAAATGCCTTCAGAGAAGATCAAAGAATTTTTTCTCTATATTATGTTTAAATTTTTAGCAGTCAATACAGATACCACCCCAGGTCACACTTTGCAAAAGATCCACAGGCTCATTTGACTCTGCCCAGTCAACAGAAGCACCTGCTTGACCTTGTTTAGAGTGGCAGGGTATCTAGAATCTTTCCCAGCAAGCAATGAGATTAAAGAAGAGAACCAATGGGTCACCAGTCCATTTTAGGATGCACATACACTCACACATGGTAAATATATATATATATACACACACACACACACACACACACACACACACACACACACACACACACACACACACACACACACACACACCACAGAAAACATAAAGGAAGGCCTACCTTGAAGAACTATGTGTATCATTTACCTTTTATACAATAACAAGGTAAATACTAGCAGGGTAAGGAGATTTACTTGGGAATAGGGTGACAGAAAAAAAAGTGAGTGGAATAGAAATAAAAACTGAGAACATGTAGAGAAGTGGCAAGACAGGACTATCAAATGTACTTTCACTATATCTACTTAGGAGGAGTCTGAAATAGCTATGAATTGCCAACAAACCTTTATTACTAATTTCATAGGGCACAATCTGTGATTACTGTGAATTTCCTCTTTGTGACTGTTTAGGTTTTCACTGTACCCTTCTGGATCTTCACATATGTCAATGGCATGTTGACAGATCAACTGCTGTTCTTACAAATTGGTTGTGTATTTGTGTGTGTGTGTGCATGCGTGTGTATGAGTATGAGGGTGTGTGTCTAATAACTGTATGAGAATGTGTGTTTGTGTGTGTCTGTTTATCAAATTTTATTCTAAAGGACATCTGACTGGTATGACTAGTTAGAATTAGTAGATGCAATATATGTGGAGTCATCAGGGAATATTATCATGCTCCACTAACACAATATGCTTGCTTCTGAGGAATGTCAGAGAGATACATTGTTGTTATTATGCCTCTGTGTTCAGCCTTGTTCAAACTCATACAAACTCTAAATTATATTTCAGACATATCATCCTATTCCTGCACTTTATGCTTGTATATTGTTTCTGTCTGTTGTCCATTTACACGTACAGTGAACTGCTTTGTGATACCTGCCACTGCCTGTTTCTTCACTGTGAGTGTCAGCTACTTACTGTTGTATTACACAGTCCTGTTGTGACAGGTATCAGACTATCCTTTCATGTTCTGTCCTACCTTGTTGTTCATTAGACATGCAGGTATGTGCAATTATGCTATTTTCAGTTTTCTGACTGTCTGTCAGAGTCTTTCAAATATGATTCACATGTACTCCCACAGTATGTCATACAGGCATTAGTGGAATGTCTTAGAGTCCATTGCATAGCTGGCTCAACCTGTTATGCTGTTAGTGTGTATCAGATGTCCATCATATGTTACCTAGTAGTATATTAAACAAGTATATGGGCATCTTTTACTGAGCATTTTATACCTAACTCTCTCTTTTGCTGTGTTTTCCAATGTGTATGATATGTTATGATATGTTATAATATAGTATATTGTACACATATTTGTATATGTCTAAATATGTATTATGCAACTGACTTGCTCTGTTAGTGCCTCTCAGATATGCGTCATACAGTAGAGAGTCGATTATCCAAACTAATTGTGACCTAGGATAGTTTGGATAATCAAACTGTTCGGATAATCAAATATATAATTGAACCAGATAAAACACATCTAAAAATGTTTTTGATTAGCATTAAACAAGAAAAATAAAACGAATTTCCTGTTAAGTACTGTTAAGTACAAGATGGTGTATTATTGTAGTACAAGCTCAAAAACATGTTTACATATTCAGAATGAATGAGTTTTCCTACCCGAAAATTTTGAAAGGCTGCAAGCAGATAACTGACATTTTGGATAATCGATGTTTGGATAATCGACTCTCTACTGTACAACCATTTGGGTATATCTTACGTTTCTTTACACAGAACAGAGCCCCCAGTGATTAATGTGACCTAATTCACAAGTGCTGCCCAATACAAATAGATGAACATGAGAACACATAACACACCTAGTCTGGACTTCAACTACATCATCATATGAAACTTGTATAATGCATACTCAACAATAGGTGAATTAATTCAGTCTACCAAAAACGTTAGAGAACTATGGGATTGTGGACTTCCAAGATGGCTGCGCACTGATCAACAGCTTAATTTCAGCTCTCCCAGTGTGAAAAAATAAACTGAGAGATAAGGGTCAGAAATTCTGCAATTTTTAGTAAATTCAGTTACTGGCTAGTAAGTATACTGCCTGGATGCCAGCAAAGAAGACACTTAGAGAGCCTGAAACAAAATTAGCTAAAAAAAGGTGAAGATAAAACACTGACTTGGGAGAATCCTGCAGTTGTTCAATAAAAAGCATTTCAAGCTCCATCTTTGATGAAAGATATGGCTTCCAGTATTCTAGAGGAAAAGATAAATCAAATGTGCTCAGATGTGGTAAAATAACTGGAACATTGAAGGAGAATATCAACTGAAATAATAAAAGGCTGGAAAAAATGGAAGAAGCTTTAAACAGCTATTCAAATGAACTGATAAAACTGAACAAATTAGAGGTCAGAATGAAGAAAAGGCTGACTTGAGTATGAGACTGCACAAGAACGGCTTTTTCAAAAATGGTAGAGTTAGAGGACAAAGTATGCAGGGAAAACATGAGATTTTCTGCTTTACCAGAGAAATTGTATTAATGTTATTGAAGCACAAATAAGCAACTGGACTGGTATTAGACAGCAGGATTTGTTAATTGAAAGGGCACATCATGTGTGTGCTCCAAACCTGGTCATGAAAAAGCAGCCAAGACCTATATTAGTAAAGATGCAATCATACCAGCCAAAAGAATTGAGCCTGACAAAAATGTGGAAAAAGAACAATGTATTAAAAATTGGAGAAAGTAGAGTGTTTGTAGAAAATGATTATTCACTGTTCACCAGGCTGAAAAAAAGCAATTTTCTCCCCGCAATCTGGGAATGTTGAGATCTATTTGGGAGACTGAAGCTGCTGTATCCAGCTGTCTTCAGAATACTTTTTTCCCAGGCTAAGAAGGAAATACAAAATTTGCACAACAAAAAGTGAACCATCATACAGGAGGGGACTTTGCTTCTCGTTGTTTTGATAATAAAACCTAATGAGAGACTTTTCCAGTGAAAACTTTTCAAATGCTGCAAAGGAAAATGCTTGAGAGACAGGAAAAAGCACAGGAGCTGAGAAGAAGAACCAGAATTACCTTTGACTTGAACCAGAGTCTGGGGCTGGGCGATAGAGAAGAACAGGAGGAAGACCAGCAAAATCAAAATTAGTGAATAAATGTGAGACTATAAAGCATCAAACACATCTGTGAAATATAGCTTTACAAGGAAAAAGTGGAAAGATTGCACTTTTGTTGACTTTATTAAACTTGTTGGAGACTGAAATGCAAATGCAGTACTTCACCTTATAAATGTTTGGAAGGAAACTAAAGGAAAGAGGAAAAACGATAAGTAACTGTGACTAAAACAATTTTGTTCTACTTATTAAACTAGAAACATATTTGTTGAATTATCACTTATGACAGGCAATCAGACATTTGCATAAATGAAAACAAACTATATTGACATATTTTCAGTTCCAAACATTATATGTCACATATAATCTTCTATGCAGTCATTGTACATCAAACACTACATAGCTCTCTGAATTCCTGCCTCCCCTTAAACCTCATTCCTTCTCCAAAGCATTATTATATTTTTATTATTTTTCCCACAATTCCAAATTTTTCTATCTAATTTGCTCCTACCAGTTTTCAAATATCCCATTTCCAATTATGTTATCTCTTTTACTATATTCACTATTTAGCACAGTTGGTTTAGACTTTGAAATTCCATTTTCAATTAATTGCTTTTTTGTCAGCCACAAGAATTAAAGTCAACAAGACTTAGAATGTCTAGGCAATTCTGATTCTGTGTCACAACTCAAAAATAAATAAATAAATAATTTCCTTAGTTACACAAATTTGATTATCCAGTATTTCTGACAGAGTAGTCTGCAGGGAATTTTTAATGTCTGCCAACTCACTGCATGCCCAAAAATGTTTCCATTTACTGCTTTCTTCACCATCATATCTCCAACATTTGCACTGTAACTGAGGAAACATTATTTGGAGTCTGATTGGGGTATAAAATACCTTTGCAAACACTTCCAAGCAAAAATCTTAAATCTGCTAGATTTTGTTGCATATTTAGGAAGCATACATATATCCTCCCATTGTTTCTTTATGAATTGTTTATATTGTTTCTCTTCCTAAGCCTTTCTAATCTCCTATGATTGACTCCTTTAGTTATCATGCAATATTTTATATGCCCTACTAATTATCCATTTTTAATAGCAGCTCCCGTTCTAGATTATACTAAAAACTCTACCAGTGTTAGCCTTTCACTTAGGATCCCTTGTTCCTTCCTCTTTATTTATACTCTGAAATCAATCTTTGAAGGCAATCTCTATCCTGGAGGCTAAATGTATTCTTGGCCTCTTCCCATTCTACTACCTTTCCCTCTCTAATTATTTGCTCCCAATACCTTTGTTCCTTTGACAATTTTCTCCAGTAAATGGCAACCTCCTGATGCTAGTTCTCTGTACCCCTATTTACAATCATTTGTTTTGGCAGAATCTATCCACAACTTCTCATCTGGCTGATCAAAATAAGCCTGATCTATATATAAAACTAAAGAGACTAACATTTTTTGTTCTTAGTATCTGTGTTGAACATTTCATGATATAAATTGCATGTTATATTGTAAAGCATTTAGTTATCTTATGTGATAAAGACAGGAAAGTAAAGAAGTTCTTTTTTTTCTTCTTTTTAAGTTTTATGAAATATAGACATTACAATGTGAAAAGAGAAGAATAGCTGGACAAAACCATAGTTCAAATGGTGTAGTGGTACATTGCTCTGACTATAGTGTACAGGGTTCTGGGTTTGAGACTTGGCAGCGCTGATTATTTAATGGGGTTGGGAGGGTGGCCTAATGGTTAAGGTGTTTGCCTTACAAAAACAAGGTGTAGTGTTTGAGTCTCACAAGGGATAATTGGCTAGGCTTAAAATGGCTCACAAGGGCATTTAGCTTAGTACTAATCTATGAACCTATGAACCTATATTTGAATTAATATGCTGTAATCTAGAGTTGTTTAATTGGGGTATGGGGTGAAAAAGTGCACAGTTTAAAATATATATAGAGTTTATATGTTCTGTCTTACTTTTTCATAGGTGAATATCTGGATTAAGGCATTTGGCTTGATCTAATAACAGGATTTTTGTGTAAGCAAGTATATAAGAGGACACTGAATATAATGAAAAGTTTTCCTTTGGCAAATAAATGTTCATTGTATGTTGAGAGATTTGCAGACCTGTGCATTTGGTACTTGAGTTTCTATGGAGATAAACCAACTATAGGGGAAGCAATAAAACCCAGTATAGGTTTTTAAGGCTATAGGTTAATGTTTCTGAAAACATATAGCCTATTTTTCACATCTATAAGGAGAATGAAGATAAGACAAGAACCAGCAGCAATTAGTTTAATCAGGACAGGCTATAACATGTGTCTTAGCATGGATAAGCTTAATGTTAGGTTAATTTATGCCTGTGTGTGAAGCTGTCAGTTTGGGTCAGTTGCTCCTATCAGGAGGGTTAAACTTCATTATTTGAAGATGTATATAGTTTTCTGTGTTTGTTTTAAATTAATAGGTTATAGAAGAGTTCCAGGGATGTTTGTTTTATTGTTCAAAGGGTTTTCATTAAAACAAAGACTTGCAAAATGTGACATTGGGTCAAATGGAGATGAAAAGAAACAACACAAAAAGTGGCGATGACGAGCTCAGCCAGTAGACAGGAACACAAATATGCAAGTACGACAAAGACTTTATTAAAAAGTAAGCGCTTTCGGTAGAGAGCAATCTCCCCACCTTCATCAGACAATGAGACATTCAAAGAACACACTTTTTATATGTAACAACGTTCCAATTGTTGACCTGATTAATTAATTAATTGATGATTAACAACTGTTAATAATATAATATCTACGAATCAATCAAATGGCACGAAACAGAAGTTCCTTTAAAAATCTTTTTAAAAATCTTTTTTGAAAAAACTGTGTACTAAAATCTGTATAATCACAATCTATATACTGAAAAACCTGATTGCCATATGTCCTACTTGTCTATACTTGTTCAAATATACAAGAAAGGTGCATGTGTGAGTTAAAACGCTTATGTGACTCTTATGAAATAAATAAACCATGTTTATAAGTATAAACAGTATATAAATGTATAAATATATGCAAAATATGCAGAAATTGCAAAAATTCAAAAATTCAAAAAATTCAATAAGTTTTAAGGGTTCGAAAACCTGTTTAAACTATTTTAAATGTTTTGAAAATGTATATTTTATCAATTTTTTACCCTTGTTGTAAAAATATATGCTAAAAGTATGCTACAAATATGCTAAAAATATATACTACATACTGCACAAACAAGTCCTTATTCAATGATAAATTCTCGGTCGAATGGAAGCAAGACAAAATGAATGCATCAATTAATAAATAAATAATTAAATACATACATACGTGAATGTGTATGGAGCCACTCATGACAATATCACAACAAAACCATATTGCCACAAAACAAAACAAAACAAAACACAACAAGGAGGTTCTACCTGTTGGAAAATGTTCTATATGTGTACATATTTATGGAAAAATGCATGAAATGCAACATTCTGAGCTAAGAGTTAGAATAGCTCGTATATCCCTGATCATTTTACTATCGTCTTTTGTGGTTATACATCAGTCCTATCTCTTAAGTGCCTTAAGTTTTAAAACACATTTGATAGACACCACCTCATTAAGCCCTGGAAAAGTGTATAGCATATATTTTTACAACAAGGGTAAAAAAATTGATAAAATATACATTTTCAAAACATTTAAAATAGTTTAAACAGGTTTTTGAACCCTTAAAACTTATTGAATTTTTTGAATTTTTGAATTTTTGCAATTTTTGCATATTTTGCATTTATTTATACATTTATATACTGTTTATACTTATAAACATGGTTTATTTATTTCATAAGAGTCACATAAGCATTTTAACTCACACATGCACCTTTCTTGTATATTTGAACAAGTATAGACAAGTAGGACATGTGGAAATCAGGTTTTTCAGTATATAGATTGTGATTATACAGATTTTAGTACACAGTTTTTTCAAAAAAGATTTTTAAAAAGATTTTTAAAGGAACTTCTGTTTCGTGCCATTTGATTGATTCGTAGATATTATATTATTAACAGTTGTTAATCATCAATTAATTAATTAATCAGGTCAACAATTGGAACGTTGTTACGTATAAAAAGTGTGTTCTTTGAATGTCTCATTGTCTGATGAAGGTGGGGAGATTGCTCTCTACCGAAAGCGCTTACTTTTTAATAAATTCTTTGTCGTACTTGCATATTTGTGTTCCTGTCTACTGGCTGAGCTCGTCATCGCCACTTTTTGTATTTTTACCAGTTTGCAGTCTTTGGTACCAGTCTATGAAAAGAAACAACTATATTTGATATTAGCCTGCCAAATTAGTGTGTGTATATAACACAAATGCTGAAAATAGACATTTTAAAAAAGCTGTCATATATACTAGGTGGAAATAATACCTTCTTATCATGATAGCACCGCTAAACATATTATTTTGGAATGTGAATGACCCCACAGGCATAGACAAAAAGGTAAGAATATTGAATTGTATTAAAAATGTAGAGTGCAAATAATAATTCTGCAGGAAACACATTTGGACAGAAGTGAGCATGTGATTGAAGGATTTCAAGATGGATATTCAGCTGAATATCAGTTATACAGAAAAAAGTGGAGTATTTTTAGTAATTGCTACAGGAACTCCAATATTGATAGAAGAGAAAAAAGATAATACTGGTAGATTTGTGGTAGTAAGGGTCTACTGGCAAGGGAGGATAAGTTTTGCTAGCATGTATTTATATTCCATGTAAAACTCCTATTATGGAGCTTAATAATATTTTGGGAGAAATACTCAGCTTTCATCAGGGAATATTACTTATAGGTGGGGATTGGAACTTGATTTGCAAATGTGAGGCTAGATCTGGGTACCTAGAAGAGAAATATAACAATGTAGATTTCTAAAGATATTTATGAAAATATTTGGGTATAGAAGATGTGAATTCATAATAGGAACTTTTTCAAAATTTGCATATCTTTCCACAAGGTAAAAAAAAAATTGGGCTACATTAGACAGAAATTATATTTCATAGGAACGTGCATTTAATTGAAAATGTGGGGAGACATCCAATTACTATTTCAGGTCATGCAACAACAACAACTGATAAAAATGCTTAGTAATAAAGTAAAAATGAGACAATGGTACTTCCCTACCTACCTGTTAACAAGAAAGGAATTTAAGGAATGGGTAGTAGAAATTTTTCAAAAATTATTTTGAAAGATAGAAAGTTCTAGACGTTATAGCTTGTGACTGGGATAAAATGAGTGTGGAGTTTAAAAATAGGGTAGAAATAAAAGGAAAAGAAATGTGGTTAAGAAGTAATAATTATTTAGAGGGGCTGAAAAAGGTTAAAGTACTGCAGAAAAACTGGAATCTCAAAAAGGAAGAGGCATAACTACAGAGCGCTAAAGAGAAAATAAGGGAGTTCTGGATAATATGCATGAGGTTAGAATGATTGCTGTTAAGCAACTTCTTCTTCTTCTTTCGGCTTTTCCCGGTCAGGGGTCGCCACAGCGGATCACCTTGTCCGCACATTGATTGGCAGTGGAGTTTTACAGTGTCGAGTTGCCAGCCCGGCGCCCAACCTTCCACAGAAGGCACACTCACACGCACACCTAGGGCCAATTTAGAGTGTCCAATCCACCTGCAGCATGTCTTTGGGATGTGGGAGGAAACCGGAGCACCCGGAGGAAACCCACGCGACCACAGGGAGGACATGCAGACTCCGCACAGAAGGCACCCCAGCCGAGGATCGAACCGGAGAACCTCTTGCTGTGAGGCGACAATGCTAACCACTGCACCACCGTGGCCGCCCATGATTGCTGTTAAGCAACTATTTTTTGATAATAACTCAAGATCATAAAACCTCTTAGCACAACAACTTAGGCAACATAAAGTAGAAAGGTTTTCTGCTAAACTTATGGAGTCTATAACAAGAAAAATAATCAGAGATCCTGTAGAGGTATTAGAGACATTTTGGAAATTTTATGAAAATTTGTATAAACTATAGGAATGTGAAAAAGTACAAATAAGAATATTTATGGAAGACTTAAGTAAGCCAAAGTTAGAGATAGGTGAAGCTCAACAACTAATAGTTAAAATAGGAGATGAGATAAAAATGGTGATGTATAATCAATCTGCATGAAAGTCTCAAGGAATGGATAGTATGCTTGTGGAAATTTGGAAACTAGGAGGGAAGAAAGTGATAAAGATGATGAAGGATTTCTTTAACAGTATTTTAAAAGGAATGGAAGTCCCAGCATCCTGGAAGAAAGCTATGGTGGTTGTAATACCTAAAGACAGTAAAGACCCCTCAGACCCAGCTTCATATAGGCCTATTTCAATTTTAAATCACAGTTATAAAATGTTTATGTCTATAATAGGCAAAAGAACAGCAAAGGTGTTGCCAAAATAGATAGATATGGATCAGTGTAGTTTTTTGGAGTGGAGACAAACATTTGAGAACATTAATATAACAATGATGATCCGGAGGGAAGCAGAATGTTAGAAAATACTACTGTCATTGGTGGCTCTTGATGCAAAAAAAACATTTGACAAAGTAAGATGGGATTTTTTCAGTAGGGCAGTGAAAGAATTTGCATTCACTGATACAATAATAAGGTTACTTAGAAGGCTATATGAAGGATCAGAGTCAAAAATTAAAGTGTGAGGATTCCTCTCTACGTTGTGTCTGAACAGAGAAACAATTCAAGGGTGCCCCTTTTCCCTTTGCTGTTTTATATATATATATATATATATATATATATATATATATATATATATATATATATATTTAGAACCACTGACAAAGAAAATAGGGACTCAGATTCAATTCAAGTATACAATTGGTATGGTAATCAAGAAAAGTTGGCTTTATTTGCAGACAATATTATTTTGTACCAGATAAAACCAGAAAAAGGACAATGCAGTGTTGTGGAATGCTTACAGGAAAAGGACAATGCAGTGTTGTGGAACACTGTTTGACAGTTTCAAGTTTTTTTTTCATGATATAAAATTAATTCAGACAAAACAAAAGTTATATCTATAAACTATGTATCCATGTATGAATTGATTCAGCACTATCCATATTTCTGAAGAATTATGTTATGGCAGCAAAGGGTATGCAAGAGACTAAACAAAAGATAAAACAACAACTGAGAAACCTGAAGCTCTTGATTATGGATATGGATAGTAGAATACAAGCAGTGAAAATGTTTTTAGTCCCTTTATTTTTATATATAGGTCAGGCATTCTTAATAGCAGGAGGAGAGGTTGTGGACAGTAATTAATAAAGGGTTGAAGGATTTTATCTGGGAGGAGTTGAGGGTAAGGTTCAAATGGGTAAGTTGATCCTTCCAATAGAACAAGGTGGTTTAGGATTAGCTAATTTGAAGGGATATTTTAGAGCTACACAGTTAAGGCTCATAGATATAACACAAACAGGAAGCTGTAATTCTAAGTGGAATGGGGTAATGAGGAAGCTGGGCAGAAATTAAAGAAATAAGGAGAGAATGGGGTTTTGGCTGCAGATCCTTAAGGAGAATAACAACAGTCATACAGGATATTATATTCATAAAGTAGAAGAAAGTATTACCTAAGCCAACGCAAAAATGGAGGAAGTATTGCCAATAGGGATAACTGCCATTAGAGATGCAGAGAACAGGCAAATGGGCTGGAATTTACTGGAGAAAACTGAAAAGAGAACCAAGGCAGCAAATAATTAAAGGGGGAAGGTAACAGAATGGGAAGTGGCCAAGAAGGCATTTGGACTCCAGGCTAGAGACTGCCTTCCCAATCAGATATTGATCTCAGAGTACAGGCAAAGAGAAAGTGTTAGGAGAAATGCTATGTGAAAGACCTGCTCTGGTAGAGTTTTAATTGAATCTAGAATAAAAGCGACTGTTAAAAAAGGGATAATTAGGGGTGTGGCCAAGATGTGCTCTGAATAGCAGCAGTTTGTTTTAGCTCTGTCAGTTCAATATTTGTATGACAGGATTTGTTTGACAAAAACTATCCTAGAACTGTTTTTTTTTCACTAATAGATTCTCCTAAACAGAATCTAGGACTGTATATAAACATTTTTAAGAAATTTTGATTTTTCCTGTCAAAAATACATTGGATAAATTCTCTCTCCACTGGTCTTCAGAATGAGCTCTTCTAAAGCTAACCATCAAGAAACATTCCTCAAAAAGGAACTTCCATCTCTATTCTCTAATATCCGGGACTTGCCAGTAAAAATGGACAAAATGGACTTAAAATTAGAAAATTTCAAGGAGAAATGCACCAAACAAATGGAAATTATACATGAAGCTCTCCAACAAAAGAAAACACAAATCTCTGGAATTGAACTTTCTCTCAATGATGTGGACTGCAGGTTACAAGAAGGAGAAAACAACATAAAATTTCTACTAAAACAAAATACACTACTTCAGTCAAAAGTGGATGATTTAGAAAACTGGTCATGCAGAAACAATATTAAAATTTTTGGAATACCTGATAATATAGAAGGTAATAACTTGGCAAACTTTCTAACCTCTTGGCTACATTAAGTCCTGGATCTCCTGAAGCTTTATCCTATGGTATTGAAAAGGTGCACAGATCCTTAGGATCATCTAAAACAAATAAGAACAAATGTTCTAAATCTGTGATTGTGAGATTTCTGTCTTCACATGACAAAGAAATGATCTTAAAATCAGCATTGGCTAAATCCCCCATTAAAATAAATGAGAATATTATTCATTTTGACAATGATTAGTCACCATTAGTTATTGCTAAAAGAAAACTTTTTTTGCCCTTAATAATAGAATTTAAAAAAATGTCAAATAAAAACCTATTTGTTGTTCCCAGATAGATTGAAAATCTTTTTACAAGATAGTTCTAAAGCATTTGAAGACATAGATACTGCTCTTTCATTTATTAGAACAAACAAACTTCTTGACAAAATAGAAGAAATGGAATGGGCTAATGCAAGCTTTAAAAAAATAGCAGAAATGGTACTTGGAAAACTTCTGAAAAGAGAAAAAGCTGAAAAAATGAACAATCATCTGTTTTTTTTTTTTTTTTTTTTACTTTACTTTGCTTCATAACTGCTTAATGTAAGTTATAAATACTCTTTTGGTTACTTCTTATAACACCGATTCATGGACTTAAACTCAGGTGAGCAAATGGTATTCTTTTATTATTTAAAATGGATATTACTTTACACTAAGAAAAAGAATAATAGGAAAGGAAAACTGATGATATTCAAAAGATTGTTTGCTTATCATAATGGTTAAACATTGATCTGTTGCTCATCCGGATTAATTATTTATAAGTTCTGCAATATGGTATTATATTTAATCCAGATTTTCATATGAGTAATTATCAATGCTTCTGTTTCAGCACTAGAATAACAGAGGGGCTTTATCTGAGCTTGGGAAAGATTAATTTAGAAGTTCTGATACAATAAAAGAACAAAAGCTCATTACACAAGCATGGGGTGTATTTAATTTAATTACTTATTTTTTTTTCTGATCAACAGAAAGTTTTTTGTAGTAGCAGAAGTTATTTTTGTTAGTTTGCATAGTAGTTCACTTTTCATATGTTAAACTTTTACATTATTAATCTGTATATGTGTTTATTTGGTTTGATGCTTAAATCAATAATGCTACAAGGCGACTTGCTAATGTATCTGGTTTTGGTGCTTGACCAGCAAAACAGGCTTTCTCTGAGGTTTTAATAACAGCATGAGCCATACTAGGATTCAAAATCATTTAAATTATTCACAGTTTCCTGCTTTGGCTCCTAAGCTTTCTTTTTTCTTCATTTTGAGCTTGTGGGACATTATATCGAGCCATTGAATGACTGCAATCCTTCTTTGCATATCATTAGTCTGCGACAAGACGTAACATAAACTTTGAACTCTGACCTAACGTCACACAAGCAGGATGGAATGCTGAAATGCTGATGAATCCACAAACAGATTTAGAGCCATTTAAAAGGAATTATACTATATTAACTTTGGAAGTAACAGTTTCTTGAGTACAAAAAGAGGTAAACTAATACAGAAATATGAGATTTTGTGCTTATGGTCTTAAAAACTGTAAAGTTAGTAACACAATACATTGAACATTTCATAGATTTTCACAACTTATCCTTTGCTCTTATACATATACATTTATTATATTAGTATACTGATATGTTGCTAATGACTTTGAATTAGTTATGTTTAAATATTGAGTTAAGTAGAGACAATTGTTTTTAGTGCAAGCATTTTAACTGTGAGTAATAGACTCATTCTTTATTACTTCAAGTAGACCATTGAATTTTGCAATTACAATCCTTTGATTGTACAGTGTGATTAATATACACATGCTTAAAATAATTTAATAACATAAATAGATATTATATCTAAAAATATAATGGTGTATTAAATGTGTTTTGGTATACAGTATCACATCATGACATACAGATCCTCAGTTTATACTATATATTATTGGTTTCTTTAGCTTAAATCTTAAACTGTGGGTCATAGCACATTTATTTGTCAGTTAAGTGAAAAGCTTAATGGTACTCAATACAAGATATATGAAAGTCTTACATAGATATTTGTTTTCCTATACATACATTAATCTGTTTACATTCATAATATTTATCCTTTACCTTTGTGCTTGTACATATTTAAAGCACATCTTTTCTATTTGTTTAGGACTCATACTAGATTATACACATTATAGTAAGCTATATTCCCTAATTTGAAATCAGAATAGCAGATTGTATACAAACACTTTCATATAACATCTTCAGACCACAATTTCATTTAACACTAATCACAATATATGTCTGTTATTTGAACAATATGTTATATTAGTATCTTCAAAGGGGTACCTATCAAACCATCGACAACTTAAAATAACGAAACTGACTCCACCGACAACTGAATTCACCGACAGCGAAAAAACGGACGTTTACAAGGTAAGGGGTGTAAATACGCTACTCAAGCCTACCATGGTTTAGGAAGGGTGGCAGTGTCATGCAACCATGGTAGGCATGAGTAGCGGAGTTACACCCCTTACCTTGTAAACGTCCGTTTTTGCGCTGTCGGTGAATTCAGTTGTCGGTGGAGTCAGTTTCATTATTTTAAGTTGTCGATGGTTTGATAGGTACCCCTTCATAGATATATTTTATACCTGATTAACAGTAATAAATATAATATATATGGTAAGAAGTACTGAGAAAGATGTGTGGAAATATAGCTTACATTCATTGAAAATGTATAATTGTATATTACATTGTATCAGTTAAACACAGTTATGGTATTCAAGGTCTATAATTTCCTTTAGCCACAATGACTATCTGATAACTACTATCTGGTTTATAAATGTTCTTGAATTTGCATTGGCTATTGAACTATTATTATTATTATATTGTTTACATAGCTTAGTTAACTTGTTTTAGTGCAAAATGAATCAAGATATAAAATCCTTGTTCCAGTTACCTAAATGTTTAGTTAAAAAATAATATGTTAGATGATCACATTCAAACTGAGTTTTATTTGGGAGGTTAGTGTATTATAAAAGTGATGAGAATTTCTATTGTATACATATAAACATATTCAAATATATTATTTATGTTGGCAGTAGCTGATTAGTTATTGCTGTTAGGTTGCTGGTTAATTTGAGTAGTTTATGCTACTCAAATTAGGGGGTTTTAACACCAGAAAAGGTGTGAGCAAAGTAAATTTTTTTACGTTTATATACTTATTGGTTATTTCAATCCTCACAGATGTTCACTATATCTATGTGTTTTAAAGTAGTACTGATTGATCATCATTTGATTCCTTGTTTCCTATCAAGTATCTGGTATATGACAGTATTCCTCATGTGTCTTTATATATATATAAAGTATTATGGTCAGCTTATATTCTAATCATATAAACAATTATATATGTTTTTTTCTAAAAGGCATCTCAATTAATATTAATGGTTTAAATAATCCTTGTAAGAGGGGGAGTTTATTCAGATACTTCAAATTACATAAATCACATCTAGTTTTTTTACAAGAAACACACTTACTATCTGATGATATAACCAAACCTAATACTAAATGCTATACTGTAATATCACGTTCAGAGCACTATCAAAAGAAAAGAGGAGTAGCCATATTATGGAGCAAAACAATACCCGTCCCTAAAATAATAGATGTATATAATGATGACAAAGGAATGTTTTGCTCTATTACAACAGAGATAAATAAGAAAATATTCACACTTATAAATATTTATTGGTTACCAGGTATTGGGAGGAATGCAGTCAAACAACATCTAAATCAGATTGTCAACATATCTAAAGGTAATATTATAACATCAGGGGATTTTAATTGTATATTAAATGACACATACACTAATACTAGAAGTAAAAGGATGATTTCTGCTTCAGCTAAATTGTTAAAGTATTTTATTGACTTATATCTTTTAAAATATATAAATAACTTTGCTGAATAAAATTCATTACTTTATACCTTTTTCTCTCATATACGTAATACTTATTCTAGAATAGATATAGTTCTTATATCTAACAAATTGACTAATAGTTTGTCAGAAGCAAAGGTTATATCCTGCCCCTTTTCAGATCAAAATTTTATAACATTTGAGTTAATAATTAAAGCAACCCATAATGTTCAGATTAAAAGAATCCCTGCATACATCCCAAAACTAAAAGACTTTAAAGAATTCCTTTTATCAGAAATTCAAGACTTTATTACTTTAAATAATACAAAAGACATGTCTGAAATATATATATGAGATACTTTAAAAGCATATCTATATGGGAAAATGTTCACATGGTTCAATAATAAAAAGAAATATTGGGATAAGGATCTACATGACATACAGTTCAAATTAGATAACTTAAAAGTTAACATTAGAGGAGATAAAGATAGAAAGAAAAAGAAATCATTACATTAAAAAATAAGTATTTGGAAATATTAAATCATAAAACAATGATATGTTTAGAGAAATTTAAATGTATACATTTCTCTACCAATCTTAGATCTATAAATATTCTGGCCAATAAAGCCAAATGACTCAATAACCTTAACCATATTCAAGAGATTTTCTCTCCAAAAAAGTGAAAAATGGTTTCTGACCTACAAAATATTTTAACAGAATTTAGAGAATTTATTTTAATATTAATCAGAAATCTCAGGTAATAGATTCAAAAGAAAAAATCTAAATATTAACAAATATACTAAAACTAGATTATCAGAAGAACAAACTATAACAATGGATAAACTTATTTATTTTATAGATCTCCAAAATCAACTTAATAAACTTAAACTCAGTAAAGCTCCCTGTAATGATGTTATTATCCCCAAAATATATAAAATTCTTCCTAAAACAGCATTAAATCTACTTCATAAAAGTTTTTAATATCTCACAAAACAAACATAATACACCATCATCATGGAAATATACCTGCATATCTCCCATAATAAAATAAATAAATAAAGATCCCATGAAATATTCATCATACAGGCCAATCTCTTTATTGAGCATTGATTATAAAATGTTTATGTCCATATATGCAGACAGGTTAAAGGCATTCCTCCCATCATTAGATGAAGATCAGACTGGTTTCATTGTAAATAGAAATACCTATGATAATATAAAAAGAACAATTACCCTGATAGAATCTGCAAAAAACTTAAACAAAAGTCTAACATTAATAAGTTTAGCTATAAGTTGTGCCTTTGATTCAGTTAACTGGGATTATTTATTTATACTCAAGGAAGAATTAAAATTCTCAATTTTATAAACCTCATTACATATTTATATAAAGGTAGTCAAACACATATTAAAATTGGCACTGGTATCTCACAAAAAAAATCCAATAATAAAAGGAACTAAGCAAGGCTACCCTTTATCCCCACTATTATTTACATTAATAATGGAACCATGGGTCAATTTAGTAAGAGCAGATAAAGAAATTGAAGGTTTTATATTAAATTCTAATGACTCTTCTAAAACAACTATTTGCATATGGTATTCTCATAGGCTTTGGGGAAAATAAATAATTTATATCAGCAGTTTTTAAAAATATGAAAAAAATTCAAAACAAATCTGGATTAACCTTCAATAACAACAAACAAAAAATGTTCCTATTTACCCAAGTAACTATATCTTAAATAATAAACATATAAAATATGTAGCATAAACAAATACTTGGGAATAGTAATTACAAATAATATAAAATATATTATTCAGCTAAATTATAATAATTGTCTCCACGATAGAAGACCTTATAAGTAAATGGAAAAAAATTACCATTTACCATGGAAGAAAAGCTTTAAATTATAAAAATGATTTTACTTCCTAAAATACTTTATATTATACAATCAATATCTTTACCTCATCCAAAATCTATAATTAAAAAATTTAATTCAATGACTTTAAAATTTCTGTGGTTTCCTAATAAATCGAGAATAGCTTTAACTTACCATATGAAAGACTGGGCTAATGGTGGTATAGGTTTTCCCAACTTAAAATTATGTTCAGTCTCTTCTGTAATTAAATCTATAACTCTTCTTACAGACAATGAATACACTGCAAAATGGAAAATATTCTTAGAAATACTGTCTTGTGACACATATAATATTCGTAACGCTCAAAAAAATAAAAGTGAATAACTAATTTCTTTGGATATTAAATATTATTTTTCTGTACAAGCTTTTCTAATACATAAATCCAACTATATCTTACTACTCTTAAAAACATTTAGAAATTATATTTATAAATCCACAACCTACAAAATCTGTTTTTTTTTTCTTCTTTCCCCCATAGCTTTTATACAAAGTCTCATGATCTCATCTGACTACACAAAAATGTTACTTTTTAAAGAGAACATTTTAATATATTGGTCACAAATGATGGTAAAAGATGAATTAAAATCTTTTGATAATCTAAAAACTGAATTTGATATAGATGCAAATTTATGATTATTCTTACAAGAATGTAGATAATTTCTTTTAAATAAATTTGACTTAATGTCGTTGGCAATAACACACTCAATACCTACATTTTTACATTATTTTATATCATCTATTCAACACAAATCTCCTATCAAAAACAGATTATCACACACACACACACATATATATATATATATATATATATATATATATATATATATATATATAAAATACTTAGAAATTACTCAGATATTTGTCCTGTGAACTAATGGAATTATTTCTTTACTATCAATAATTATCTTCCCAATGATCAAGATAAACACATTATATTAGAATCAGCTAACAAAACCACATCATCAATTAAATGGAGATTATATACATGGAAATATATCCATAGATCCTTTTTAACTCCATCCACAATAAGTAAATTTAACAAAAATAATAACATATGTTGGAGATGCAAGAATATTGTGAAAGCTGATTGGTCACAAATGTTCTTTAATTGTGTACTTTTAAAGAAGTATTGGGAAGACATTAATATTTTTACCAGGCTTATTTTCAGATAATTCACACTGTCTAAGTCTATGATATTATTTAATACACCAGTACATGATTGTATTAAAAAAGTCAAATATCCAATGATTTGGTCTATATTGGCTGTTGCCAGGAAAATCATAAAAAGAAATTGGAAATCTGATACTTCTCCCTCTGTTCAAGAATTTAAATCTCTTCTCACTGAAGTTTGTCATCTGGAACTTTTGACCATTAAGTCAAGATATATCAGGAATACATCTAAGTATAATATGTGGAATAAGTTATATGAATTGCTAGGAAAATAATCTTTCAATTTAAAATGTGCTGATGTATATTAATACTAGTACATTTGTGAACATCTTTATAGTCTAGTTATGTTTGCTTGATATGGTTTGTTTTATATATTCACGTAGAATATCTGTGAATATCTTATGTTAACACTTGTTTTTATTTGAAATTCAATAAAGTTGTTTAAAAAAAGGAATACTTATTAGGACATATAAATATTGCACAATAACTATAGGAATCAATCAGAGAAAGTTAGAAAAGATTGGAAAGAGAGACTGGATAAGCATGTCACAAGGGAACAAAGGGAAGACATATGTATGACCCCCCGATATGGAACACAGTTTAGAAAATTTAGGAATTTTACTTGGAGGTGTTTGCATAGGTAGTTTTATACTCCAAGCAGAATCCAGAGAATCTTTCCTCAGGTAGATGGCAAATGTTGGATGTGTGCAAAATGAGACAGCAGACTTTTAAAATTACCCACAGAGTACTCTTGACAGAAATATTAGGTGAGCAAATAGGTGTAACTAAGGAAATTATTTTTTCAGCTGGAAATAGGATCCAAATTGCCTTGACATAGTAGGGCCTTGTTAAGTTAAATTCTGGTGGCTGCAAAAAAAAAAAAAAAAACAATTACTAGAAAATGGAAATGAAAGTCTAAACCAACTGTACATGAAGTTGTAAACATTGAAAATTGTGGGAACAATATATTCCGGATAATGTTTTGGAGGAGAAGTGAGGTTTAAGGGAAGGCAGGAATTGAGCAATTCATGTAATTTTGAATTGAATATAATTGCATATAAGCAGGTATGTGATATATAATGTTTGGAACTGTGTGAACGTCAACATGATTTGTTTTCTTTTATATAAATGTTTGTTTGCCTATGTCTTAAGTGACAGTTCAATAAATATGTTCAAAAAAAAATAACTATGAGATTGTGAAAACATGAGGAGGCTAGGATTCATCAGCTCTGTCTCCTGCGTGCCTTAGATATACATCAATCATTTCCAAGCACACGGAATATATTATCGTAGTCTTTGCTAGGTGTTTGCTGACCACATGTACTCTGCCCTGGAATGCCTTCTATGACAGCCTGTAAAGATATATGTAACAACTTCTTTGAATACATAGTGGTAGATCATTATTTTTGCTTTCAGCAATTTGCTTTATCTCAACATGGTATGGCATTGTCTTAAGGTAACCCACTGATAAACCTCCAGATCTTCAGCTAAGTGAAAGTGTATCATTATTGAAGATGCAGTACAGATTTCTAGCTCAAATAGATACACATGCTATCTCTCTTTCATTGTTTCTACACTGGATTCTGCTGTTCTGTTAGGTATTATGATTAACTGCAGGTTTCACACTATAATTTTTTTTCTCTTTGTGTCATTAGTCTTTTTAACACGGACTGAATATATAGTCCTTCTACATGCCTGTGACTTATGATCCCAGCTGCTTAACGTGAGTATAAGGTCCACATAGCCGCACATCATAACCAAAATTCTTTAATTGTAACTTGATTGCTGTCAAATCATTCCACTATCCGAATTTTCTTCTTACTTACTAAGATTCCTCCCATTGAGTAATGATGTTACATCTAAGACAACCAACACCCTTGGGGTTAAAAACTAAAAATAAAACCTTATTGAGACTTATTTTAAGGTGAAAAGAAAGAAAAATGACTCCTAGACCAAGATACAAAATTTTAACATGACAAGCTTTCCTGCAGCATTTTCTGTACTTGCAGAAAAACTTACCATGCTGTTTTCTTCTTGTGTATCTGAAAAAAAAGTTTGTTCTTTGCATGTTGTGTGTTACTATATCTTTGTTATTAAGTAAACATTTTTTATTGTTTAACACATTTACTAACAAGTGTCCCTTTTCAGGAGAAACCCTGGAGCACTATCTGATTAAGGTTTGTGAACATCATGATATAGTTTCATGTTTTTTTTATAACATCTAAAAGGAACCATCATAGGAAGCAGAATAAATTTAATTAATTAATGCTTTTCATCATAGCACATCTCATTGAAAACTTATTTTGATGGGCAAGGTACAATAAACTTTAATCTCCAAATGGCTGATTTCAGCAATGTTCCCAAGTGTAAAATATCCCAAGAAACACCCAAGACAAAATAGAATACCTGCAGAGAGCACATATCAGATAAGGAAGGCATAAATATGCCTTGTATCAACAACTCTTGGTACAAAAAGTAGATAAACTATAAAAAAATTGGTCACCCTAGGACATGTATTTGGGTTTCCCAGTATTCCTAAACTGTAAATATGAATTTGCAGGCAAACATGGTTATGCTTAGTTCTGTTTTAGCTTCATCATAGGTAATCTCCTTCTGCTTTTGTGTAGTTATAATATATGCTTTTTGTGGGTCATTTTATTTAATCCAAAGTAACTGGTTAAAGTTTTTACTGAAAACTGTTTTGATTAAATCACTCTGACTGTTGGCTTTGTGGGGTCATAGCAGGTCTTACATGTGTTTGCATTCAGAGGGTGCTAATTTAGGCTGAATCCCTTAACTGTTGCAGTCAATTCTGAATTCATGTCAGCTAGAAGAGAAATAAGTTCTACTCTCACGGTAAAGTAGTTTCATCAAAATCTTTAGTGAACTGAAGTTTTTGACTGAATCAAGATAGATCAGAGGACTGACTTCCTTTATGTGTATGATACTTATGGACTGATCAGCTATATTATTTAAAATAATTATTAGCAGTTTGATTTGCTGTAGGAGTCTATCACTGGACTTTTAACTTCTAGGTGACAACCAGACTCAGCTCCAGCACTAGGTGACCTAGGCAGTTGTCCGGAATCTGTGTTGGCTGAGGGGGGGGGGGTGCTGAAATCTCCTGTAAATAAAAAAAGTAAAACCTGATTCATCACCGGCATTAGGACCTTGCAGAAGACTTAGCACACCGACTTTGATCAACACAATGCACCAGCATTAGGACCTTGCAGATGACACAGCATGCTGACTTCCATCACTGCACAGGAAGCAAAGCCCCAAAAACCTGCCCCATTTGTAACCATGGGAGATTTAAGACATCTGCATGATAATGGAGTTGGAGGAGTACAACTTCCATTAATGCATAGAACAGCAAGCCCCAATAAAAAATGTGCAGTAATGGATTGCACAGATTCAGAGCAGCAGCCAAGCCCAGCTATGAGTAAATGCATACCTCAAGAGGTTTGTATATGTGTGTGTGTGTGTGTGCGTGTGTGTGCGTGTGTATGTGTGTGTGCGTGTGTGTGCGTGTGTGCGTGTGTGCGTGTGTGTGTGTGTGTGTGTGTGCGTGTGCGTGCGTGTGCGTGTGTGCGTGTGTGTGTGTGTGTGTGTGTGTGTGTGTGTGTGTGTGTGTGCGTGTGTGTGTGCGTGTGTGTGTGTGTGTGTGTGTGTGTGTGTGTGTGTGTGTGTGTGTGTGTGTGTGTGTGTGTGTGTGTGTATTGCCCCAGTTAGTGACTTTGCTCAGAGACAAATCCTGATCTTAATTATTGGCAAGCAGGTATCTTAAACCTCCACACCAACCGCCAGGTCTCCTTTAATTCCTTTTTTTTTTTTTTTTTTATAATTTACTAAGGATTACAGTCTATCAGTGTCAGTCACAGAGTTTCGTAGTTACTTTGTTCAGTGTCAGTGGTGCAGCAGGTAGCAGACTTGCTTTTGGTGCAGAATGCTATGGTTTCTCTTCCCACTCCAGGTAGATTGATTACTGACACACACCATTCTTTTTAATGTAACACAGGCAATTTACTCTTCAAGGGTAGTAGACACTGAGTTTATAGATGAAGCATGGAAATATTGATTGAAAACAGAATTCTCTTCATTAGTTATAGTTATATTTGATGTGGAATTATTCAGATGACTTTTACTTCTGCAGAGATTGTGCATATTGACTGTACTGGTGTATTATAATGACAGCAGTTTGCATAGCCTTTTATGGTTGAAATCTTCTGAAATGGGTAGTTTTGTCAGTGTTAGTTCATAGACTTTGTTTCACTGCTTACTGAAAAATGTTAAAAACTACAGATTTAAGACACATTCTTACAAGTGGTGCTCTGTTATACAGGGAATATAATTTAATACAATCAGGAAGATGAATTAAAGAACACATGCATTATGCATGGTCCTAAAAATGAGTGCAAGGTTCCCATGGTTAGAAAACAGCCCAAAGGTACACTTGTATCACCACTGGCCAAATGCATTATCTACGAATGTGGGTTTCAATGCAGTTTCACTGAATGTGAGCTTCAAGAGCAGGGATGTTTACTGTTGCTCATGCTAAGTCTGGTTTCATTGCGAGACTCCATTGTTTTGTTTTGTTTATCAAATGGCTATCAGTGTTTGTGCTATAAAATCTGAAATAAAAGTTTTAAATCCAACTATCTGTAATCATAGTAGAAGTAAAGAAGAAAATCATATGCACACTGACAGGTTTGAACAGTGTTTATGGTAAGTGGGGAAAGATGGCCAAGTAATGGGATAAGAGGAATTGCTGTGGGCACTGTCTGCAAGGCACTGGGTGGGCCTGGCTGCGGGGGGGGGGGGGGATCTGATCCATTACCCAGGCTAGAACCCCATTTGAGCATGATTTGGCTGTGCTGTCAACACAACATGTGAAAACCAGAGTTTTCTCAGGCCTTGGAATAACATGCCTTTTCTCCATAAGACAAAATATTTAATAGGTACACAAAGAATACTAGACTAAATGTAATCAAATATGTCAGTGCTGCAGATGAGTGCTCCTGTTATGACATAATACACACAAACCAAGTTCTTCCAAGACAGCAGTATTGAAATGAAAAATAAAATTAAGAAATCTACAGCCATCACAGTTTGAAACTAAAATGGTACTTGTAATAAAATAAATAAAATAGCCTTGAGCAAAAAATAGGCAATTGCTAATGCAAAAAAATAGGTTGAAAGCACTTTATCAGTAAATTAACAATTTTTGAGTGGTGTATAATCTTAGGGAAAGTGTGTCAGTTGAAGGGGTGTCATAACACTGAAATGGTTTTCTAGGTTAGTAGCATAAGTACAAAACGACCACAGTATATAATACTATATATAAAGCTATAAAATAAAGACCAGACATGCATGCTGTACGTATTTCATAGTTATCTGCTACAAGAAGGCAGAAAAAAAGACAGAGTAAACCTAAAATCAAAGTAATCCTTCACCATTAGGTTCAAGGACTGCAAACTACAGAAACTCTTATATTGTCCACTGGGAAAATACGGTAGATTTGATGCTTTTCACTAATCAAAGCAATTAAAATTCAAGCTGTTCTGCCCTATTAAACCATTTTATTTTAATCATACATTACGGAAATCAATTGCTACTTTGTTTAGTTTGTGTCACAGATGTCACAGATGGGTGACAAACATCCATAATTTAAGATAATCCACTGGACCTAACAATTATTGCCCTACTGGGCTTGGAAAACTCTAAGGTTTTCTGATTATTTTCTTGTATGCTTCTCATTGCAATTTTATTTTCTGTTAGTGACACCTGTTAGTAAAATATCACCTACAGTTTCTTCTTTGCAGAAACATATTCTCAGGGTTTTAAAAGGCATTACATATCTGCACTTTGCAAATGATTGCCTGTTTGATACAGCAGGGTCAATAACCTTTTTAATAAAATCACCTTTGGTCATTATGACTGTAAATGAAATAAAACCTAGCAACATTATACTATGCTTTATTTCAGTTACTTATGTGATGTGATGTTACCTGCAAATCAAAGTCAGGATATAATTTTAACAGAGCATACATCAGTCTGAAAATATGCACAGATGCCAAAGGACTACAACAATTTCAGCTTCTTACCACACCATCAGGCTAATAACTGAATATCCATTTTAGATATAAATATACATTTTGTTTTTGTGTTCTTCCCTATATATACATATGTATGTACTTACTTCATGCAGATGGTAAACCTAGCCTTTGATCAACATGTCCAGGGTGTTAATGTATAAGCAAGGGCATGGAATGTAGGTCCAGAAAGGTCATCACACCACTGTACTCAGCCGCCATCAGACACATCATAGAGTATAATGCCCCTGTGGTAGGTAGCTAACCAGACACATACAGCAACTGGAACATTCACAAACTTTCCATACATAAGCAATGCAGGGAGTAAACACAATGTCCTGTGCTGATCACCTCAAAGTCCTGTCTGTTTACTTGGTATCATACAGACTTCTGAGAGGTGATCTTTGCCTACCATACGAGGCATCTCTGAACCCTATTTTGATGAACTTTTGCACCTCTGTCAAACAAACAACATCACAACTATTAGATTAAACAACTTAAATTTCACTTGTGACATAAATACAGCATGTTGGGGAGACAGATTTATTTCTTAGAGAATTCCCATTCTCTGAAACAGGTTCCCTATCCATTTGAAACAGAGTTCCTCCCTATCCCTATTTAAGCACAAACTGAACCAATGGATGGGTAATCAGAAATTCACCCCTGGTCTGGTGCCTATGTCTGTGATGGACAGAGGCAGTCAGTAAATCATCCTCCTATATAAATCAAATTTGTGGGTCACATTTGGGTTGCGCAGCTATTCTTATAAGGGCCCTGGTAGTTATTAGCCTAGATAAATATATATTTCTATTGTTTTTGACCATATGACTGAAATGTCTAAGTAGATTTGCTGCAAACATGCAGACAAGATGCCGTACTAGTCATTTCATAGCAGTTCAGAACATTGGGATTAGGTATGAAGGTCAGATAGTAATGCATTGACCCACATGAGAGTAAAAGAAAAAGTAAAGTCCAGCTGCAAAGTTGTTCTATCTTAGCGTTCATTCTTACAGATGGGTTCGGAGTCGATCCTCGGCTCCGAGTCAGCCTTCTACAAAGCTTGAGGTCTTCAGACAGCTCAAGGCCAAGTCCCTATCCCATGATGCACCTTGAGTTACTTCAGATCTAGTTTGCCGCTGCAATAGATCGGAGGTTACTCGCATAGTTCGGGCCAGTACAGTTTTCTTTTTCTAATATTATCTAGCTGATATTGTTATTTCTCTACTTTTAGAGTTAGTCTTTAATACTTTTAGCTTTTATACCTTAATAGTAATATTCCCTTTCCCTTTGGTATGCCTTTTCATTATTATATATAGCTCTCTTTTGGCCTTTGTTTTTTCTATTAGACCGGTTATATTTAGAGTAGTTTAAATAAGTTGTTAGTGTGTGTTTGTGTGCTTTTGAACAGTGACCATTTAGTTACAATATATTGTATTATATATAGCTTATTTAGAGTAGCCTGAATAAGTAGTTAGTGTGTGTGTGTGTGTGTGTGTGTGTGTGTGTGTGTGTGTGTGTGTGTGTGTGTGTGTGTGTGTGTGTGTGTGTGTGTTGTGTGTGTGTGTGTGTGTGTGTGTGTGTGTGTGTGTGTGTGTATTTTCAGTAGTAACAGTTTAGTCACAGTAGATTTAGCCCATAGTTGTTTAGGGCTTATTTAACTAGTTTTGGGTGTGTTTAGTCTTTTTTATAGTACAGTAGATTTTTCTAGATACTGTATTTTTGATTATGCCTGACCAGGATAGAGATAAGCATCCCAAGTCAGACTTTAAAAAGTGTCCAAAATGTGGACAGAAGATGTCTGTGAGAGATAGTCATGTCAATTTAATATATTGTCTAGGAGCCTTGCACCTACAGGAAAGCTGCTCCATTTGCCATTCTTTTTCTTCCAGAGTTCTCAGGAGAGAAAAAGAAAGCTCATAGACAGAGGACTGCTAAAACCATCCTTTCAGGAAGCTTTGAGTGACCAAGATAAGTGTAGTAAGTCTTTAAAGTCTACTAAGGCTTCTTCTTCAGAAGTAAAAAAATCCAAGAAACCATCGATGTCAGCTCCACAGCCCCTGGATCCGAGTGTCTTGTCTTTTCGGAGCTGGTCCTCAGTCCTAGAACTGGTGTCCGAGGTACTAAAATCTCCAATTCTTCAGTCAGTGCCTCCATCCGTCCATTCATCTCAGTCCTCGATCAGCCTATCCAATTTGGATGTGGATCATGTGGTGCAGAAGAATTTGCATTTGCAAAATTTTTATCGCCTCCAACCCAAGCGGTGTTGGAACCGAAAACTGTATTGCCATCAACTGCATTTCCTCCTCTGAGCCATACTGGTCCTTTGGAGCCGAAGGAGTCGGACCTGATGATTGTTGAGCCTTTGGAACTGATGCCTGTTCCAGTGCCTTCGGTTCCATTTACTCAGACTTCCTCAGTGTGGATCGAGGAGTCTAGGAGCCGACACTCTCCGGTCGGGTCCGGGGAGGATAGTCGGACTGACTTGTCGGTTCCGACTTTGCCTCTCAGGCCTTCGGCTTGGATGAGCTCAGCTCCTACCTGTGATTTGGAGCCCACTGTCTCAGTGCCGAGGGGATTGATGGTTTCCTCAGATCCAGCGGTCCCTTCTCATTGGAGCAGAGGTTCCTCTGAAGCCATGAGGAGAGTGATGTCTCGCAAAACATCTACAACTTCAGGTCCAACTACCTCCTCCCCAAAAGCACCTGTGTCCACTTCTGCCTCACAGATCCTGTCAAAGCGTAGAGACCCTGAGCCTCAGGAAGCCCCATTGGGTGGCCCCTGCTCTTCCGAGTCTTCACCAGAAGTTCCCACTGATGAGGTTCCCAGAAAGAGAATTTGTAAGAGGAAGCACCTAGACACCCCACAGGAGTCTCTCACATCCGACACCAACTTAGATGAATCAGAAGGGTCCCCATGGTCCCCCTCTGAAGATATCTCATTTGCTGAGATATTAGAAATCCTTAGGCAGAAGAGTGGCTGTAAGTCCACCAACCCTACTGAAGATGAGTCGGTTCTCCTGAAGACTTTCAGGTCTCAACCCTTCATCTCTTGGGTGTCTCCGCCCTTTGATGAGCTCATTGAGCTGGTCTCACGAAGGGCATAGGAGTCACCGGACACCATGGAGCCTGTCCCTAGGAGGCCCAATAAATTTATTTCTGCCCCCCAGGAAAAGTCTTTCCTCACCAAGGGAGTGCCAGTTGATGCCATGGTGGTGGAGGCAGCCACAAAAAAGGAGATGTCAGAAACTTCTTCATTGATCCATCCTCCTAACAGAGACTCTACAAAGCACACATACAGCTCAGCGACTTTTGCCATGCGTTCACTGAACTAGCTCACTCATTTTACGAGACTTTAAAAAGACCTCCTTAAAGAGCTTGGAGATACTCTTCCAGGTACAGTAGCTGCAGGACCTTCAGACAAAGTCACCTCCCAGCTTGTTACCCTCAATTCAGAATGCAGATCACAAAAGCCAATAACTCTGCTGTTGAAGCACTATTCTCTTGCGCCATAGCCAAATTATGGAACTCACTCCCACCCACAATTACATCCGTACCATCATGCACCAACTTCAAAACTTTATTAAAAACGCACCTAAAAACATGCTGGCTATGCCCTTGCAACTCCCACTCTAATATCATCCACCCCATCCAACTACTACCTTTCTTTCACCTCCACTAACTACCTTGATGATAGCAAGCTCAGATGCTCATAAGCCTAGTACTTATTATACAGCAGGAACTTCTCATTGTTACATTTGTTAATGCCTGTTATGTACTTCACAGATAAAGATTCTAATTGTCTACTGATGTACTATGTTCTTCATCTGTAAATATGTTGTAAGTAATTTCTATGTTAAATTGTTAATCGCTATGTAATCCAATGTAACTACTGTCTGTTTATTTTACTGTGGAGCTTTTCTCCCCGGGCCTCCGCTGAAAATGGACCCACGTCCAGTCGGACACTCCCGGTCAACAAATTTAAATAAATAAATAAATAAATAAAATTCCATAGTGAACTCGTCCATGTGTCTCATTTCATATGCAGCTGATGGAGCGAGTAAGGCAGCAGGTACAGGAATTGCTCTGAGGAAACATTCCTGGATGTGCTTGTGTTCCTTCATGGAGCCCTTTAAGTCATCCTTTGACAACACCCCTTTTGATGGCTCATCCCTTTTCGGTCCCAAAGTTAAGTAAACTTTGACCAGGTGTGAGCAGGAAGGAAAGACTCTGTCTGCCATTGCAGTCAGTTTTTCCACCCCTACCAGACCCTACCCCAAGGGTCAAAAGGGAGGAAAGATGTGGTTCTGAAAAGCCCAAGGAGCCTTTCTGGACACACGTGGCAAACCCCCCTCCAGGTACAGAGGAGGGGGCGATAATGGAAGATGCCGCCCTCGCGGCAATGGGGGTCTGTAAAATCAGGATGACAGAGACCAGTTATTTGGGAAGCCCTACCAGTGCTCCTGAAAGGAGGGCCAACTGTCCCGCACTGGAGGCAGTCAAGGGTCACTTATCTTTGCATCCAGACGCCTGGCTCAAAATAACAAATGACAACTGTGTACAAAGTATAGTTTCCAGAGGATACTTCATTCCTTTCACCACTCCCCTTCCATTGACAACAAAAATCCCGGACGTTCCACCCAGTTACAGGGAACAAGCAACAGTAGAGGTCCAAATGTTGCTAAGAAAAAAAGAGTCATCCAACCAGTCCCAGCAGACCAGACAGGATCCGGAACTTACGCAAGATTCTTTTTAGTTCCAAAATAGACAGGGGACTGGAGACCTATTTTAGACCTCAGCAGGCTAAACAGATCTGTCAAGAAAGAGAAGTTCCAGAAGGTCACGCTTCAGTTGATACTTCCCTTTTTGAGGAAAGACAATTGGATATGCTCGATAGATCTACAGGATGTGTACTGCCATATAAAAATGGCCAGACCATCCAGGGATCATCTGCTCTTCCAGCTGGGAGCCAGTCATTACGTTTTGAGCCCTGCCCTTTGGTCTCACTACAGCCCCCAGAGTGTTCACCAAATGTATGGCAGTGGTCACGGCTCACCTGAGGCATTTAGGATTCCAGGTGTTTCCATACTTAGATGATTGGCTCCTCACCGCTACCACCAGGCATTAGCTAATACAAGCCAGGGACACTACTCTTACTCTCTGCAATCATCTGGGCATTACAATAAATTCAGAAAAATCTGCCTTGTCGACATCACAACATATAGTTTTTAGCAGAGCAGAATTGGACACCACCACCACCACTTTGAGACTTCCAGCAGAAAGAGTTTTACTGCTTCATCAGCAGGTCCTCAATATCATATCCAAAGACAAGGCTCCAGCATCAGCAGTGCTAAAATTACTAGGCATGATGGCAGCTGCAATATTAGTGATACCAGTGGGTCGTATGCACATGCAGATTCTGCAATGGCTGTTATTCACTCAATGGTCTTACCAAGAGCTTCCAGTGTCTCATCTCATAATGATCACAAACACATGCAAAAAGGATCTTCAGTGGTGGTTGACCTCTCTTCATGTAAAGATAGGTTGCCCTTTTTTTCTACCCTCACCAATGGCCAGAGTGACCACTGATGCTTCCCTAGTAGGGTGGGAGGGGGGACATTTTCAAGGAAGAACAGTACAAAGCACATAGACTGAACAGGAGACACATCTGTATATCAATGTCCTGGAGATGAGAGTGGTACTTTTGGAGTTGCAGTACTTCCAGAACTCTCTTCCTCTGGGAACAATTGCGATTCACACAGACAACATGTCGGTGGTCTGGTACTTGAACAAACAAGGAGGAACCAGGTCCTATCCCATTTATTGTGAGGCCCTAAGAGTATGGCAGTGGCATACATCTACCCAGCGCTTTCTGTTAGCAATGCACATCCTGGGGAAATCCAATATGATAGCAGACAAACTGGGCAGGGCAATTTTGTTGCCTCACGAGTGGTCCCTCAAGAAAGAGATAGTGGAGAGAATTTTCCACAGGTGGGGCCAGCCTTGCTTTGACCTTTTTGCCAACCACATGAATACAAAATGCAGAAGCTACTTTGCCCTGATTCCCCCTCTGGGAGAAGCCCCAAGGGATGCATTCGTACATGATTGCTTCCGGATCTCCTCTATGCATTCCCACCAATTTTCTTGATACCCAAAGTATTGCAGAAAGCAAAAGCCCTGGGAAGGACCATCATTCTAACAGCCCCTCATTGACCTCATCAGATTTGGTTCCCCTTCCTTCGACTTCATCTGTTGGAAGAGCCTTGGATTCTGGACTCGGTTCCAGATCTTCTGAAGCATTCATCGGGGGCTCTTCATCCCTCTTTTCAGTCCCTGAAATTGACAGCTTGGCTGCTCCAATTCCCAACATAGCCAGGTTCCATAACCTTTAAAATGAAACACAGCATATATTGATATCTTCTCATAAGTCCTCTACTAGGAAGCCATACCTTAGCAAATGGAGAAGATTTTCTATATGGGCTTCTCAAAATAACATTGATCCCTACCAAGCCCCTATTTCCTCCATATTAGAGTTTTTGACTATGCTTTTCAATAAAGGAGCTGCAGCAGCAACAGTTTGGGTACAACTTGCCGCTATCTCTAATTTTCACCTTGGCTTTGAAGGATTAAACATAATGTCACACAAGCTATCCAAAACCTTTCTTAAAGGGACCTTTCATCTCAGACCACCTGTGAAATCCCCTTATACTCCATGGAATCTAAATTTTATGCTTTCACACATTATTCTCCCACCTTTCAAACCAGTTTCCTCGTGTGATTTGAAATATTTGTCATGGAAGACTATCTTTTTAGTAGCCATCACTTATGCCCGTAGAGTGTCAGAGCTTCAAGCCTTGTCCATAAAGCCTCCTTATTTGATTTTCCATGATGACAGTGTCCCTGCAAACAAATCCTTCATTTTTACCCAAAGTTTGTACTGAAACTAACCTTAACCAGATCATAGATTTACCAGTGTTCTTTCCCAAGCACACCAACAACTTAAGAGTATATTCTGCACAAGCTTGATATTCATCGACAGCTCAGACTTTACCTGGACAGAACAAAAGAGTTCAGAAAATCAGAACAGCTTTTCATTTCCTTTTCAGATTCCAGAAAAGGTATGCCAGTGGCAAAAACAACACTGTCTATATGGTTATCTGATTGTATCACATTTACTTATTCAGCTGCTAATCTATCTTTACAACACAAAATTAAGGCTCAGTCTACCAGAGCAGTGTCCACATTTTCTGCCTTTTCTGCTAGGCTTCCTATAGACAACATTTGTGCAGCAGCTACTTGGTCAAGACCTCATACCTTTATCACTCATTACAAAGTTGACAACGCCTCCAGGGACAGGGCATCCTTTGGTTCTACTGTTCTAAAAAACATACTCCCGTGAGCCACCCAAGAAAGATGGTGCTTGGGATGCTACCCATCTGTAAGAATGAATGGCAAGATAGAACAACTTCACATAAAGAAGTTATGTACTCACCATAACGCAACTTGTGAGTTGTTCATCTCACCTTCATTCTTATTTCCAACCCTCCAAGGTTTTTTTGAGGACCGAGATACTAGTTTTATCCTGGTTGCTCAGTCTTTCTATGGGTTTTCTACTAAAGAGTGATAGAATGGCACATGGTATTATTAGACGCAGCAAACAAGAGCTGAGGTAACTCAAGATGCATCATGGGATAGGGACTTGGCCTTGAGCTGTCTGAAAACCTCGTGCTTTGTAGAAGGCCATCTCGGAGCTGAGGATTGGCTCTGAACCCATCTGTAAGAATGAAGGCGAGATGAACAACTCACATGGAATGTTATGGTGAGTACATAACTACTTTTTTTCAGCATTGAAGTAATCAGACTGAGCATAAGGAAAGGAAAACCCATATTTATGGTCAGAAACAAAGGGGTATTCTTTCAAGCTGCAAATTACTTTTACAATTAAATCAAGCATTTCCTTTTCTTGACATTCAACAAGCCCCATGTAGGAATATCTAATATGCTGGTGATAGGTCACTCCACTGGGATACTCAGGGGTTGTGCTCTCTACTACATAAAAAAAGAAAGAAAAGAAATCTTTTGATGCGTATTTGTGCATGTGTGTGTGTGTGTGTGTGTGTGTGTGTGTGTGTGTGTGTGTGTGTGTGTTTCATTCACTTGTGGTAGAAGTTGATGAAAACAGAGTTCACTTTTTCTGCTCATACGTTTATCTGCTCATACATATACCTGTGTTTCCTTACATTAAAGTATGCTAAAACAATATCCTAACACAGATTTACTATTCCTAGACAGAAGTACTAGGTTATTGTTAATGAATACATTAATGAAAGGCAGCACAGGGACATGCATGAGCAGATAACTGTGAGGGCAAATGAAATGACTTATTAAACAGTATATAGTTCCGATATCTGCTTGAATTGCTGTGGACATGTTTGCAGAGGCATAACCAGGGTGTGGCATAGGGACAGTCACACATGGTGCAAGAAGTTAGGGGGGTATGAATGACAGATGCCGAATGGTCAGTATTGCAGCACCTGCGTTCAGAAATGAATGCGGATATTGAATTTTTGGATGGGGGGGAAGCACTTCAGTATGTTGTATATGGTGCACACTGCAGAAAGTAATGTAACAGTAATGTAACAGGTGATTTATTACAGTTTAGAAAGGAGAAAGTTTTTTCTTTCATTTTTTTTTTTTATTGATCCTCAAGTACTAGAGGACCTTTTTCTTTTTTTTTTTTTGATCCCATTTATGAGAAGACCTTGTGTTTGTACTCAATTTAAAGCTAGCTAGCTAGCTAGCTATGGCTCTGCATGACTGCTTCCCATAAGCAATATAAAGAGGGAGGGCTGTGATACTATGGTGGTTACAGGTAAGGGATTTATTTTAAAAATGTCATAAACTGTATGTCAGTATATTTATATATATATATATATATATATATATATATATATATATATATATATATATATATATATGTATATAAACATATATATATATATATATGTGTGTGTGTGTGTGTGTGTGTGTGTGTATGTATATATATATATATATATATATATATATATATATATATATATATATATATATGCATACGGAAAGATTTTATCACTGTTATGGCAGACTACAGTATAATACACACACACACACACACACACACACACACACACACACACACATATATAGATAGATATAAAGATAGATATAGATAGATAGATAGATAGATAGATAGATAGATAGATAGATCCATGTTATGAAATACTTTGCACTTCTAGTTTTTTTATCTGTTTAACAGCTTAATCCCGCTGAACAAAGTGTATATTTTCCTAGGTGACTTGGGAGCACAGTCTGGTTTAGTTACTTGTTCAGAATGAAAATGACACAATCATGTAAGCAAATGGAGCAAGATGGAATCAAACCTCATAGCCTTGACTACAGGAAGCAGCTCAACACACTACTGTTACCATTAGATGGCTTTGGATAGCAAGGCTCTGTGCATTTCATGTAACAATTAACACCACAGTATAGTGTTATTTAGACTATGTCAGGATATATCAGCAAATAAGACTTTTTCACATTCTTTTCAGCACTAGTAAAATAAATTATAAGTTGCAGATGTTGTTACATCTGCAGTGTCTGCACTGCATACTGTCACCTCCGCTTTCAGTATTACTAAGACGTATGTACAGGGATAAATTCATATTTCACAGATTCATTAAAATGCAGTCTCCTTTAACTTGCAGGTTTACAATGGTCTGGAGAGTTGTATAGAAGACAAGTTTGATTTCATTCCGACTGATGCAAGTTTAAACCAGATGAGGTGTGAGAGTACAAGGATTATTGATGGTTAGCATGATTGTTATTTAGTGTTGCATGATATAACTTTATTATGCTTTCACTTGCATGATTTTACTTTATTATGCTTTTATTTCTAGCTCATAAATCAAAAGAGGAGAAATTATGATGATATTGTGTTGGAAGTGGCATGTATCAAAACTGTATCCTGTATTTTCAATTTCATCCTCTGGACATGTTGCTGGCACTTTTATTCCCGATATCACTAAAGCAACAGACAGCACATTCCAGTCATTTCTGCTTATATGCAGAAAATGAAATTTGGATTGAAATAGTTATACATGATAAATAAACAGAATGGTATGCATAGCACAGGATGAATTGTTTAAAATAATTTTGGAAACAGTAGAAAGAGAAGAAGCCGATATTAGACATCTCAACATCTGTTTGAGAGGAACAACAAGGATTTACTTTTACAGCAGATCTCCTGACCTTGATCCCTCGTACCTGTTGAAATTCTTACCATTGCTTAAGCCAGGTTTGTCCTTGTAGACCTTAATATCCTGCCACCTGCAAGTGCAGCAAACTGATATTAGGACAGGGTTAGGAAGCTGAAAGTGACTCTAGCTTACTTAAGAAACTAAAGCTGTCAAAAGTATGCTGTAGAGTTTGGGAGCAGTACTACATATCACTTTATATCTTTACTATTGATCTTCAAATGAGGATTGGTAACAAACCATTTTGTCCAGAGACATCTTCGGAGTGGGGTTAGATGAATATATTAGTAGGAGTTAAGAGGGTAGGGGGGAGGAAAGGGTTAAATGGGAAGGAGGAATGACTGGGAGGAAATGAGGTAAGGGTAGGGAGGGGCTTAATGGGCTTATGCAAGTGTAACAGGGTAAGGAATCACATTTTGCCATGAACTTGCTACAGCAAGTACTACGTTCTTGATGACCTGTAGGTACGTAAGGGTACAGGTAGGTTCTGGGTTAATAGGGGTAAGGTATGGTGGAGTTACATTACAGTTTTTTTTTTGGTCACTTGCAAAGTTAGAGATATATATTTGCTAGATTGTTTTATTTCCCTTTTGTTATTTCTTCAGGAGGGAGCTAGGAAGTTTTTTTCCTTTTCTTTTAATACTTTAGATATAGATGGATGAGCATTGGATATAGGCACTTCATTGACCTAAGGACATCTGTGTCTGGCATTCTGTGTCTTAGCATTTGTTTAAAGAGGCAGAGCTGAATATTGAATATAGCCATTAACGAGGAAGGGAGAAGCAGAAAGCTTTCTGAAGTGGTTTTCCATGGCATACTCCTCAGTCTTCAAACTTAGGGGTTGACTGTAATGGTTTGGTAATTGGCATAATTTAAATCTGCTATGGGTCATTTGGGTGATCTTCTTAGGTGTTTTTTTTTTTTAAACTTGAATTGTGCACCACGATTCATATTACTATTGGCGGCATTAGTGGGATTAGCATGGCCTTAAGATTTTACCAGTATGTCCTTCTAATTGTCGGCTGGTCGGAAGTGCAGTTCCATTGTGTTTGGACTGGGTTTGTTGTTTTGGCAAGTTGAAAGAGAACTGAGGTCCTGGGATAATGGCAGTCAATTGGGTTTTGGACTTCATATCCGTCATAAAATTGTTATTAATGGGAAGCTTTTATTCTACTGGCTTGATGGATCCTATAGACTTATTAAATTTGTGGTCAGGGGCAGGGTTTGGAGTGCTGTCTTATGGTTATGGTCACCAGTTAGTGGGGCTCGTGAGCATACGCACGTGGTGAACATGGTCTACAGGTAGCAGTGCCTGACTGTGGAGTTTGGTTGTGAATACCAAGAATGTAGCAAGTTCGTTGGTGGAGTTTCGTAGTTATTTCACTGCTGGCATGGTTCGCAGCTCAGTTGTGTTGTAGAATCATGTCTTCCTAATAAGGGAAGCAGCATGGATTTGCCATTTGGCTGTGTGAGTTGATCTTGACTTTGCTGTATCTTATATAAATATAAAGAAAGAAAGAAAAAAAGTGGAGTTTACAGTTTCAAGTGCTTTCACAGGTCACGATGCACCCATTAGTAAGGACTGATAGCATGAGTGGGGTAAGTTTCAGGTATTTTGCATTTTTTCGCTGGTTCAGCTGTCTGACGAGATGGAGTGTTTTTGTCGGTTATGGGGCACACTGAGTGATGGCCACTTGTCACGTATGCGTGGGACAGTGGTAACAGCTGTCTGACTTAATATATGAATTGTTTGGCTGAAAATCTGTTAATGTGCCTTCATTATTTGTGGATTGTGGCATTATGATTAAAACAATAAGCTGTTTTACTGAAAGGTATTTTGTACAATTTAGGTAGCATATACAGAGAGTGTTCTGCATTTGTAGTTTAGAGGGGGAGGAGCAAGGAATGCACTGGCCTTCTTTAGAAACTTACAGCTGAGTCTTTTCAGTTAGCCTGGCTGTGAGGGAAATATTTGAAATAACACTGTGTACAGATGCTGCTAGGGAAAGACGTATATAAAATAACTCTGTGTACAGAATTTTGCAGAATGTCCAGATTTTTCCGCAGAGTTTTTAGTCCGTTTCTTGTAAAATAATGGTTGTTTGGCATATTTTTGGTAACACAAAAATTGTCTGACGCTAGAGTTTGGGGGGAGGAGGGATGCCTCATACCCCTCAGAAGGTTTATGCTGATGCAGACCCTATTACTCTGTCAATCTTCTAAGTTTACATGACAATAATTTCGGAGTGTCCCTCTTTGGGCCGTTGGCCCACTTTAGTTATTGCCTTGGTTGGAGTTCTTGCTCCAAGTGGTCAGGAGGTATGAGTCACAGTCACCAAATAATGACATATGGAGGGGGGGTTCAGGGAAGAGGCATGAGGCATAATTTTATTAGTCTAGCTGGTTAAGGATGAGTCCAATAGGTAAAATAAGTCCCTGTTGTGTGACTTGGTTCCCCATTTCATAAGGCCTGGTCTATGTTGCAAGCTGTGGAATTGGGGGCTGGGGATTCCTACCAGGCTGGGCCATTGGTGGTAGTAAGACGGGTATGTTCCTGTGGGTATTGTGCGACAGGTGTGAGCTGAATTATCTGGGGGTGAAGGCGTGGCATATTCAGCAGGAGTTCTCAAGTGGGATGACGCATAGTGTTGCCCTTGAATACTAATAGTATTCGATGTGGAGGAATGCATTATTTGTGTGAATGTACATTGAGTTTCCAGTTTGTACGCACTCTTGATGGTTCGAGGAAGAGTATGAAAACTTTTTACCTGGACAGGATGCACACTACCGATAAAATAGTTCATCACCTGCATCTATGAAACAGGGGCTGGGCAGGCAGTGGGGGGACTAAGTTTACGAGAGCAATATTTAGTCTCCTGGTTATTGGGTTTTTGTTTTCCATTAATTTAGGCCACAGTCTGTGGGTAATTTTGACATAGGTATCTGTTTGCCTTTGTTCCAACATTATGAGATTATTAAGTTCTTGCAGTGAGAGGTGGGGAGCTATGATCATGATATGCGGGTTAGTGCCTGGCATGGAGTGGGTGCCTGGGATAACAGTCGTGCTGTTAACAAGCAGATTCAAGGTGGGCGGATTGCTCAATGCTCTAGACTTGCACCATGTTTTGGGGTGTTTTCATAAAAGTTATGCTTGCTGCCAAATCAGGGGAAGGATCTGAGGACTGTAGTCAATAAATGATGGCATGCATTTGCATTTTGTACTGCAAATCCTTCATAGAGCTTGTCACAAACTTCATTTCTAAGAAAGCTATTTAGACCCAGTTATTGACGGAAGGTGTCAACTAGGCCCGTACTTCTGGGTTTTGTTCTCTCTATAGCTTGGTATTAAAGTTTTCATTTCTTTTACAGATGGGGCAAAAAGAGATGGAAGGTGCAGTGGCAGTAGAACCCTAAGCATCTCAGCATACAGGAGAAGCTGGCTTCCAAGGAACAAAGATAGATAGTGGCGGATCAGCATGGAAGATGACCAGGCTTCGTGTGCAGGGATATAATGTGACTGTGGCTGGGTGACCAGGATGGGATAATGTTGTAGGTTTTGCAGTGTTACCATTTTGGTATGAGTTTTAATATTGTAAAGGCTAATACACTTAAAATCTCACTTCTCATGTTAATTGGTAAATGTCACATTACTTTAGTATAATTCTGGATGGGAGAATTCTCCTTGTACTGTGTGGTTCTGTTTTTAACCATCTTTGAGGGTAAAAAAGGGGGCCACTGTGCCAGGGTGTGTGAAGGTGAATTGGTAAGTACAATACTGTGATACTCTCCCTGCAAGTTAACCTATTATGTCCTATGAAAATTATTAGCAGGTGTTTTCTATGAGGGGTTGAATGAGGATGGTGTGCTTTTTTTTTTTTTTTTTTTTTTTTTGGGGTGGCAAGTGCCGCTACTAATTGCATACTTCTTGCAACCTGTGTCTTGGTAATTCATATCAATCATAGAAGCAGAGGAAGTTATTAGGCAAACATCAGATATACAGTCCTTACAAGCCAGCCAAGTCGACCTTCACGTTTGGGTGTGGAATCCCTTGGGGTGCATTTACAGTTGCCCATCCAGTTTATTATAGTTAATGTGTTTGGTTTGACAGGACTCTGGAGTCTTAGCTTGTACTTTGGGTGAATTTGTAGGTGGGGGTTCAGGAAGCATTTAGGTATGTAAATTTTCAGGATATTGTGGGGAAGCAGGGTGCTTGGCCTACGTGGTAGTTAGAAGGCTTAAGCAAGGTAGCAGGCTTAAAGAAGGCATGCTTTTGCAGTTCTACAGAAGTAGACCATGTTTTAATTCCTTATTAGCTGCATAGGTAACATGGGGCAGGCCAAGGTTAGTTATGGGTCCTGTGGCTAGAGTTTTAGCCAGGCATGCCATTAGGAATTAGTGAAATTTTAATTTAGCAGGCATAGTATTAGCAGGAGAAGTTGGGGGACTAGGGTCCATTTTCACTTGGTCGGTACAACAGTGGTATGGTTTGCTGATGTGGTCAGCCGAGGCATGTTAGGTTGGGTTAGAATGACTGGATGCTTATGGCAGGATTCTGGGGTAGCTTTTAGAAGTAAAGCATATGGAAGGGTGTTGTTAGCTTGGTCACATTTGGTTGCAGGCACCAGGGGTTAGGAGATTGGTGGGATGAATTGTTGAGTTATTTGGTTCAGGCTTGTGAAGAAGTTGGGACATTTTCAGTTAGTCAAGGAGCTTTTAGCTGCAAATACTTCAGTAATGTGGGTGACAAAGTTAGGTTAATTTACAAAATTTTGGTTAGTGGCTCATGCTGTAAGGGTAGGTTTGATAATGTGAGGTTTGGCGTACATTGCCTAGTGTCAAAGTAAGTTGGCTGCAAGGGTTGGTGTTCGTCAGTGGACGGCCATTGATCTATATTTTGTCTGCTTATTGTTCATGGACATACTGATGTCATTAACAGGGCAGTTTTGGTTGCCAAAGGCTTTCTTGCCTTATAATAGTGGGTTTGATGGCAGGATTATTAGGTGATTGATCCATTAGAAATGACATCTCATTCTGGTCAGTAGTATATACATTGGGAGGAAAAAGGGGATGCAATGAGACATATTTTGTTTTGAGTGTCATTGGGTTTCTTAGAGCTTTGGTGTTACACTGTTCTGTTGTGGTTTGGCCTGGCTTGGGTTTAGCATTTTGGTGGTGCATTTGGCAGGTAATAACCTTAAGAAGCTACTGTTGGTGGCTAGGTAAGTGTGTTAGCCAATATACAGAGGTTATGCTGGGTTATGAAGTTATGGTTGGCCACTTTAGCATTGTAGAGGGTTGGGGGGGGGTTTAATTTTAGCCAGTTAAGCAGTTAGCTACTTTGGCTGTTTATGAGTTAGGACTTTGGGAGGTGGCGACGAGGATCTAGTTTGGTTAGAGAGGATATGGTACACCGAATTATGTTCTTAATGCCTTTTAGTGAGCTGTAGGTTGGAAGTTTGGTAAGAGAGAGGGGGAACAGCCTGGGGGTCAGAGAAGAGAGACAGGCGTGTCTTTTTCTGTTCCATCTCTGGTTTTGGATGTTCATTTCAATAAGATGGGAAAGGAAAGGGAGTATTTGGAAGTGGCTTGATAAATAAGCAAGTGGGAGTAAGGATGTTGCTTATTTGGTTGGATGTTAATTCAACAAGTGGTAAATGAAGTGAGTGATGGGACGCTGCTTCATAAGTAAGTGAGTGGAAGCATGGACGCTGCTTACTGGGTCAGGATGAGCAAGGTCACTCTGTCCTGATTGACATTACATGGATGTTGATGTTGGAATTCAATCAGCTATACTAGGTTTCAGTTGTAATTAATAAATATTGGCTAATAAGGTTATGTTTATGGAAGTTTAATAAAGGTCCTAAAATGTCATTTGGTGTGGTGTGTTTATTGAAGGAGACCGGGACAAGAAGGATTTAGAAGGGAGATATGATTTTCTTGTATATGATGCTAAGATCTGTAGAAGCTATACATTTCAGTAGGACAAAGAATCGCTGACTAACAGGAACATGGTATCAACAACACTGAATGAATGTTGTTTGAAGAGGATTTTGGGTGCACTTTCATTTGACTGTTTGTTAAGTATTCTCATTTTTGTTGGCATATATGGCATCTCAACTAATATTTTATTAATCATTTTTATGAAAAGTACCAATGGTGCACGTGAAGCACATGGTCCATGTACATATCTCTCAACCTGGAAACATCAAAAATCTGGACAAAGGCCCATGGAAAGTAGGTACAACTGACCAGAAATTGGGACACTGATTAACATAAACTTTGCATACATAATTATGTAACCACTCCCACTCCAATGGAATTGTGGGATACCAACATTAAGGTTAAAGTCAAGTCACTAAATAAAAAATAACAGCAGGCATTTAAATTTCAGACTTCATGTCCCTCAGAAAATACATATAATGCAAAACCTGTTATTCTAGTAACATTCAGAGTTTACAGGAGCAATATTTAAAATCTGTCCCTCCCTATTTTTGGGCCTTTGTCCCACCATTTTGTTTTGCCTTTGTCTAGATTTTTGAGAGCTTGAGAGGTATGTTTCCGTTATTTTGCATGTGCAAGTGCAGAGAGTTTCAGAATGTAGGCAGGGTAACCCCAGTGTAACCCCAGCCCAACTCATAAATCCCCAATCCTAGAGCTGCAGTTTGAGTCTAGCATCCTCAGTCTGAGCTTGGGACAGCTAGTGAAGAAGGAGAGAAAGTGGGGCCAGCCAGAGGGAACCATAGCCACTGAAAGGGAACAAATTAGACAAACTTTTATGCTCATTGCTCATTTTGTTTGCACAGGAAATACAAAAGCTGGCTATTTTCGCAGAAGGAAGAAACCCCATGTGGATTGCTTATCTTCTAATTAGCTCCATTGGTGAGTAGAGTAGTGGAGTAGCATTGCTGATACTTTTACTAGAGTGCATAAAGTACCCCTTTCTCACCTACAGCAAATAAAAAGTATCTTTTTAGAAGAAGGGGTTTGGGGATCTCAAACCGTACACATGGCTGTTGTGATATGTCAGGGTGAGCCTACATTTAACCCTGCAGCTGATCTCTTTGTCTCTAAACTGCACAATCCTGGAAACACTTCTGAATGGTTTCTCCAATGCTCCACTTTTTTGTTTGGGAGTTCTTATGGAGTGGGAACTAGAATAAAAAAAGATGTATTAGCACCACTAATTAGCACCATAGGATGTTTCATTTAAACTGCTGATTGTGGAGTGGTGATGTGGCCCTGGAACTTGCTTGGCTTCTGTATGCAACATTTTCTTATTCGAGAACATTTATTTACATTGCCGTAATTTGGGTCTCTGGTCCGGTGTTTTCTTTTCCTTATTTCTGCTGTAGCAATAGGTTACCATCATTAATTTCAGGAGTGCCGTATATTTCTGTTTGTGTGGCCTGGGAGGGGGTGGAACAGCTGATATAGTAGTAAGGGATCAGAGCTGAGAGTGACAGTAAGTTACTTGTGGAGTTGGAGCAGATGCAAACATATATCATTTCAAAAGTTGAAACACGTGTCCATTTGAACAACATTGCTGTTCAGTTTAAAAATACTGTCTGCAGTTAAGGCTTCATTTACTTTTTTCATAGATGTCGTTATCTTATCTTACCCTTCTAAAATTCAACTTGTGCAACTAAAGAGCATTTGGAAGGCAGAGATTTTATGACCGATAATGACAACACTGGGAACACTTTCTTTAACCGGGTTGTTGCTGGCATGAACAAGACGTGTGTGCCCATATATGCAGTATATTGCCCTGCAACATTAATCAGTCAGTATTTTAAAATCTGATCTTAAAATGTCAGTGTGAGAGTAGTCATTCTAACAAGGCTGTAGATTCTCACAATGCCCAACCAGTAACATGTGTTCTTGCCCTGTCTTTTCCACAAGTGCCTTTTCATGATGAGTTGAAACCAGACCTTCATTTAAGCATTTGAGTAGCTTCTCACAAAGGAGTTACCAAAGGTTTTTTATGTTGAAAATTCCAAGAACACTTCAGATGACTATTTGAGCTATAATCTAATTTTATTTGGGTATCTTTGGCTGCTGACATGTGAGGAAAGAGGCTGTAACCTGCATACAAATGTAAAGCTCTTGTTAGAAATTTTAGGACTGCACAGCTAGTTTATTTATAAAAAATACAAAAAAAATTGGAGCAGATCCATGATCTATCTTTACACAATTTCACAGAATCTAATTTTCACACAGTCTAATCACAATGCAAACCAAACCTCCACCTTAGATAATGTAACAATTTAATCTGACAGTGACTTGAAAAACAACTGTTTATATACCCTCATTCCCCAAGTTTAGCTGCAGTGTTGCACAGTTCAACTCTCACTCTGACTGTAGCCTCTCTTCTCAAGGACACAGTGCTGTTAACTCCTCAGCTGAAATTTACCCCAACTACATTTAAGTTTAATTTCAATTCACCTCTATTATTCCGCTCACCAGCTCAGCACACTGAAAACAACATAAAAACATGTGCCTTGTCAGATGTACTGCTTTCCAAAATATCTTCTTTAAGTAAACACATTAATGGTCTGCAATCTGTCAGCTGAATGCAGATAGTGATATTTTAATTTTATGAATGAATGATATTTTAGATAATTAATTTCTATGTTGTCCTTACCTCTAATCCTTAACTAATAGTACGTATCTCCCTAAGAAGTCAGACTACACAGACTGACCATCCCGGCCATCCTAAAGTATCTTTGAATATCCTCGCTCAGCTGTAAATTATGAAGATGAGCACAACAAGGTATGGAGATGGAGTATCACACAGCAGATATCCAATTCCAAAATGAAGTTGACCTCTTCCTTTCTTAACTTCACTAATTCACCTCTATTATTCTCCACACCAGCCTCAGCTTACTGAAAGCAAAATACGTGTTTTGTTGGATCATCTGATTTGTTGCAACATACTCTTTTTGTTAGTAGCCACAAGTGATGAGTGCACTAGTAGGCAGGCCTGCAGCTGTAAACTTTTTTTAAAAACTCTTTTATAGGCAGTCAGGGGTCAAGCACGGTCTCATGACACTGATGGCGTTGCGGTACAATGAGCGATAACATCAGCATCATAGAAAGAATTTTAAATAAAGAAAAGGAAATCATGATTTGAGGGGGCCACTTGGAAATTCATAGCTCCCCATTATTTTAGCCTCAAAACTGGGAATCTGAGGAATTCCGTACGGTTGAGAGGTATGTCCATGTAATTCCACAAGAAGGCACTGTGTGGCCAGTAAGTATATATGAATGAGCAGGCTCAGTAATACTAATACTACCACTAGGTGTCAACCTTGTGGCAAGCCAGAGGTACTTCCTTCCCATAAGAAAGGGTAAGATGACAGTAGCTTGCACAAAATTCTAAACTCAATTGATTACTTCTCTAATATAGCAAACTATCAAATGAACTCCTTAAAATCTTCTATTTATTCTTTAAATCCTTATAAACACATAGAATTATACTTTACCTCTACTGAAATTCCAGTCACTTACACACTAAATTATCTAGGTATAAATTTTGCCCATACCCACAAAGATCTGATGAAGGTTAACCTTCAAAAAACATGGGAGGAAGTCGAACAAGACATGTCAAGATGGAAAAATATAAATCTATCCCCCTTGTCGAAAGTGGCCATTATTAAAATGAATGTTTTACCCAGAATTCTATTTCACTTAAATTCTATTAACTTAAATATTCCTAAAGATTTCTTTAACAAAATGGAAACTGCCCTCTCTAAATTCATTTGATTTCCTAAGACAACAAGAATTCACTATGAAAAGCTAATACTCCCAAAAGAAAAAGGAGGATTGGGGCTCCCAGATTTCAAGTTATATTACCACATTATAAATGTTAGTTGTCTTATTCAGATTTCTATGATATAGGTTGCCAGTCATGGTCTCCAACCTGGGTTGAAATCTGTTGCAACCAATTATGTTCTCTCTACATTAATCCCATGGCCACGCCTTACTTACAACTAAAAAACAACCTCATGACAAAAATCCACCCCACAATTAAAAACAAAATAATTATTTTTCAAACCTTAATCGCATCTCTACATCTACAAAACACACGTGAATTTCTGCAGCCCATACATTTTAATCCCAACTTAAAAATCAACAACAAAATGATAGATCTCATCAAATGCCCACAAATCAAAAATATAACGGACTGGCAAATATACCATCTTAATAATTTGAATATGGGTGAAATAAGATCCGACTTAGATGCACCACGTAATTGTGATCCCTTACTTAAACAACTTCAATCATTAGTAAAAATAAAATACTCATATGCCAAAATAGAGGAACAAGAGATTAAAACAACCCAGTTAATAATTAAAACCCTATTCTATAAAACCAAAATTATCGCCCAAGCATATAAACTAATATCAGGAATTACATTTTAATCTTCACTCCTCTGTTCTAAATACTGGGAGGACATGAATGAAAATATTTCAATCAAGCAAAAATATGATGGTGTAGAAAATACTTTAAAGTTAACCCCTTTCAAGAATCGAAATTATACAAAACTTATGATAAATAATAATTCATACCATACCACAGCTGTTCTTAACAAATTTAGTTATAAAAAAACACTAACCTGTCCATTTTGCCCCTTTGTTAATGCCGATGTACTTCATATTTTTTGAGTTTTAAAACTATATACAAATTATGGTGCTCCCTTAGAAAAAAAATTGAAAAAATGGGGTAAGAAAAAAAACACCTTTTCGTGGGAAATTACAATTCTTCATATAACTCCAAAATCTTTGACAGGGATACGTAAACATGTCCTAATCACAATATGTGCCCTACTTAAATATTATATAGCAAAAAATTGGTTAAATAAATCGAAAATCTCCTGGGAACATTTCAAAGAAATGGTTGTAAAATACGTATCTTCGTATAAATTAACTAAAACCATTAAAAGAAGGTCATACTTCCAGACTTCCTGGTGCAAACTACTTGACTCCATATTGGCTAATTAACTGAAACAAACCCTATATTAGAACTAAATTTCATGAAGACAACTTCTAAACAAAATATAAATCCCTATTTTTAGTCAAAATTAATATTTAAAGGTAGTAGAAACTCCCTTCAATTTATCTCCAAGTGGCATCCATGATGTATATATATATTTTTTTTCTCCCTCAACACATGCATATTATATCAGTCCCCTATTCATATATCATTTAACTCTTAAAAAACAGTTCTTATCACTTACTCTTACATATATATATATATATATATATATATATATATATATATATATATATAGATGATTATATACCATATAATAATAAATACTACGTAGATAGGGGCAATGTTTTTTTTCTTAACAGGATGGTATGTTCACAATAGTTGTTTTTTTCTGTAGTTTTTCTTAGACATTATTACAACTTGTCTTTTTTCTTTGAACTTATCTTTGCATGTTGTAATTGTTATCTTTGCTCATGTAAAACCCAAATAATTAAGATTAAATTGGAGAAAAAAGATGGCAGTAGCTGCTCATTCCCATCCCCTCTAGCTAGTTCCTACAGGCACCAGAGCCACTATTCAAACTCAGGTTGCCTATGGTATAGGTAGGTCTTCATCTCTCTATGCTATGGCTGTAAGCCACCTCTCTTTTGTCTTTTTGTTCCCAACTTTTACTGCTGGATGTTTTTTTTTTTTCTGCTTCACAGAATATCATAGTTTAGACTTACATATCACAGTATTTCATAGTATGAGGTTTACAACCTAATATTTGAACTTATCCATGTACATGTTTGTATCAAAGGTGGTAAAGCCTAGACACCCATAAACAAGTGAAATACTGTCTCAAATGATTTAATACTCATAGCATTTGTTAAATATTCTGGCAACTTGTTCCCTTCCTTTATATCTCTAAACTGAAAAACAATGTCTGACTTTATTGGTGGTTGTCTTTTTTAAATACAACTTAGATGACTTAGATGACTTTTTTTCTGAGGCAGTCTTTTCAGTCCATATACTTTGATACATTCTTTTATTATAGTCTTTCTGAATATGAAGAAGTATGTGTATGAATAATTATGCTGTGGATCTCCCTCTTAATGTTTTCTGTTAGCATTACATTGTTTATCTCTCTTTTTAGAACTCCATAAAGATGTGTCGTATTCAAGACATGGCCTAACTTTGGTGGTAAAGACAGTGATCAAGATACTGGGAAGCTTGTTGGATACAAAATGCAGTGGTGACTTATCTTTCTTCTTGCCTGGGTGCAGGCCTTGTAGATATAAGAGGCAAAACTAAGATTAATGTCAGCAGCTATGTCCAAATATCAGTATTCAGTAAGAAAATTACACTTTAAACTGTTCAACATGTAGGGAGAGGAGACCCTTAATTCTCCTAATAGTCATTCAGGCTCGCTTGTTCACATCATGTCCCTCTCCATTTTTTTCAGCTTACGGAGTGAATGAATCAAATACTTTTTATAGGGTGTCATTTTCAGATGTATCAAACATGCTACAGCCCAGTTCATGTTCAAAAGTCTGATCAACCACTTTGATTTCAGGATTCATACTCTCCCATTGCTTTTCTGTTCTTACTTTGTCTCTAGCTTTTAAAACTGGCAGTCAGTCTACCACAGTTCCTATCATAACAGTATGTGTATCCTTTATAATTTCTTTCCAGCATTTCATTTACTTTATATTGATTTTTATACACCACTGATGTAGTTGAAGATCATTTGCCTTTCAACTCATTGCATTTTTACTAAACTAATTTTTTGAATGTGACAGTTTTGATTGTTTAGCTTATTTTACTTGTCAGCATTCCAATATTAGCCATTTAGTTTTTTGCACAATTAACAGTTGAGATGGTGAAAGGCTGACTTCATACAATGAAATAGTTCTATATTCCAGAGCTGTGATATGATCATCATAGCTTTTGTTACTGATGTTTCACTCGAGATTCTTGTTTTTTTAATCTTTGGATAATTGTCTCTACTTGTCTAACTGGATTTCAGATAGTATGGGCTACTGAATGTTTGATTTTTGTGTTGTGGACCATTGTAAAATAAGATAACACTGGGTATCCCCCCCATTGAGAAAATAGAATTTAATGTAGAACAAAACACATAAACATAAAACAGTTATTGGCTGTTATAAATGCTCGCACTTCTGTCAACCATCTGTGATCTCCACAATCTCTTCAAGTGTTTGCAGTTAACACAACAGTAAGGTGGTAAATAAACAAGCAAGAGGGAACCACATATTACCCTCTCTGCAGACTAGTTATGGTAGCATGAGATATAGCTGATCAGCACAGTTTCAGCCTACGGGCATCCTAAATTCTATCAGAGCAAAATTGTATGCATCAGGCTGAGCAGGATAAGGGCAGACCCTCATGAATGGAAACTGAACCTATAATTAATCAAATAGATCAGTTTGCCTCATCTCGCAGCAATCATTTGGCAAAATTCTGCTGAAAGGACTCCATTAAAGAAAGTCTTTAAAACACATGCATTTTCTTTTTCTTAGACATGGATGTTCCTCTGTACTTTTCTACCCTTTCTACCTATATCCACTGCCATTCAGAAGAGTGTGGAGGTTGCCTCAAAGATAATTGAATCCCTTCTGGCAATATTGGTTCTCTCTTGTTTTAGAAATGGCCAGGGGATATTACCACAAGCTTCCTCACAGACTGGGTTTACTCACACAAGATCAGGGGGTGCTGGATACATCCCAGCCCCCCCCAAACAACTACAATGGACTGCCTGAATGATAGAATTTTAATATCTTTTAGGCACATTTTTTACTGAGGACATGCAGCCAATATTAATAGAGGCAAGAAAGCCTGCTACTAGAAAATCACACATTAGCAAATTAAGATGATTTTCTAGTTGGCTCCAACAAAATAACCAATATCCATTTAGAGCTAGTGTTTTCTGTTTCAGCAGAAGTTTGTGTGAGTTACTATCCTATGCCTGCCTTACTCATAAGTCAAGGTTTACTTGTTGGCCATTTCAGCATGTCTACCCATGGATCACCTCCTTTCAATACAGCCTTAGGAGAAAATGTTTTTGAAAGTGGTGTTCGATTAGAAGCCTTCTAAGAAATAGGTTGCTCCTTCATTGTTTCTTAATTTTGCACTAGAAAGTCTACCTCCATTTGAACTAGTTCATCAGCATAACTTTAAGTTCTTGACATGGAAAACAGTCTTACTTATTGCTCTGACCTTTGCAAGAAGAGTGTTGGAGTTGCAAGCTCTTTTAGTGGGGCAACCTCATCTCATTTTCACAAAGATACTGTCTCTTTAAGAAATAATCCTTCATTTATGCCTAACTGTCTGTCTCCTTGTCTACTTTTCCAAAATGTAAAAAAAAAAAAAAAAAAAAAAACAAGGGAGAAAGTATACTCATTACTATGGATGTCCAAAGATGACTCAGGTACTGCATTGAGAGAACAAAATCTTTCAGAACTGCTTAATCAGTTGTTAATTTCATATGAAGGTAAGAAAAAAGAATAACCAGACATATTTCCCAATGGTTGCCTCGTGCTATTACTTTTTGTTGCTCCCACCACTATTCCATGCAGGATTAAGGCTCATTATACTGGGGCCTTGTGTTTATCTGTGGCTTTTTTGGAAAGGGTTGGATTTTAGAAGCATTCTAGGAGCAGAAACTCGGTCCTCTGTGCATAAGTTTACAAAGCACTATACACTAGATTACTTTTCCTGGTCTAAGACATGCTTTGTTAACACTATTCTCTAGGGTCTCACTAACCCGTATCCTTCCAACTCCCAGTCTATCTAAGCTATGGTAATGCACACATGTAGCTTAGGCTTTTGCAACAGGGATTCATATGAAGGACATAGTACAGCTCTGTAAGTAACTTACCATTACCATAACAGTAGATGTTTGAATGATCACTGCTTTAGTAGCTACCCCTTTCCTCCACTCCCTTCTGTATGCTTTTGTACCAGGGTGTAGATGTTTTTTTTTTCTTTTGCCAGCATTAGCCTCCCTCTCTCCATTGGCATGAAAGCTCTGAAGGGCTTAGCACCCAAACCTGAAATTTTGTCAGCTAAGCTTGAGCTGACTAAAGGTATGGGTGAAGAGAAGGTGCTCTGAAGCTTTGGAATCTGGCCAGTTGTGATACCTTTTGAAGAATAGAATCCATATAGCTTAGGCTACTATAGAAGTGATCATTTGAATGTCTGCTTTTATGGTAAGTTTACTTATGGTCTGTAATTTCTCAGCATTTCTTGCCAATTACCTAACTTGCATTCTTGTCTTTCTGAATGTCTCTGTGTTGTTTTAAGACTTGAGTGCCTTAAGTCTTTTGGCTTATTTTCATTTTCATATTTCTGTTTAACATGCAAATTATTTTGAACACTCTTGTCTTTCATTTTTGCATATTTTTGCAGAAAAACATTTAGCACAGATTCTACAAAATTGATTGAAAACAGGTCAGTGCTTCCTTTCATGTATTACACAGCTACTATACAAGGCTTGAATTTAAACTGGACCATATTTTCTGTGCTAACTTCCACCCTTCTGTTGCCTCTGTTATTGCCACAACACAGTCTTTTCTGCCTTTCTACTTAATTCAGATTTTATACTGCATTTATCCATTTGTCCACTTTCTTATTTAATTGTTTTAACAGTGCACTAGTAATTTCTCTCTCTCTCTTTCTTTCTCTCAATGTAAATATATATATATATATATATATATTTGTAAAGTCGGGACTGCTCATAATAACTTGCCTTGTGTTTAATCATTTATTGTACCAAAACTATGCTACCTGTTATTAATGATCATTCAACTCACCAGATTCACAGTCTTTAGTTTGATGCTTCAGATCAGTAACATAGACATTTGTAGTTTACCTTAGGAGCTTGTGTCTTGTAAAGAATAAAAAGCAAAAAAGTGGCAGATTATTTTTAGTCTCACATTAATTCCTGCTGTTCTGTATTTTCCTGTACAAGAACAGTAAAAGAGTTAAATGCCTTCAAGTCTTCTTCTGCACTGACAGAAATGTGGCATACTGTATCTTTTATGGGGTCTCTACTAATCTATTGACAATGAAAAATACTCTGAAATTGTGGATCAGACCATCTCATTTTCTAATTGTCTTGTAGAAAGATGTTTCCTTGTGGTTGCATTTGGAACTTCTTCCACCTAGAAGTATACATCTGTTCTTCCAAACAGATGAATTTTTGAAAACAAATATAATTATTCACTTCTGTATATGTAAACACATTTATTTATTCACCTTTGCATATATAGTGTAGCGCAGTGATGCAGCATGCATCACAGTCTTTGGTTGACAAGTTAAGTTCTCTGTCTGGTTACTTTCTCCATAGAGTCTATGCAAATTCCCTGTATTGCGGTGGGGGGGGGGGTGACTAGCTGTTCCTATTTTCTGATGTGCCTAAGGTGAATTGGTATTCCTCCAAACTGCATGTACATTTTTGTATCATGTGGAATGAGTAAGTATGCTTCCTTTAGTGGGCTGGTGCAGCATTTGAGATTAGTTTGTCCACCTTGTGCCAATCAAATGTTGAGATAGGGTCAGACAGCCTGTGATTCCAAATTAGTATAAAAAGGTAATCAGAGAATAAATTCTGCATATGTATTCACCATTCTGCTATCATTTTTTTCTTTGTCCAGAAACACCTTCCTTTGAAGTTCTAGCATTCGCCTTAACTCCTTATCTCTCCAAGGCCACACATCTTGTTTTATACTTTGGACATATCCCTTTGCCAGGTGGGGCTCATTCTTCTGGACAAGAATTCCTATTCGTTATTATGATTTGAAAGGCCCTAAAACTAGGTAGAGGAACAGAGAAACTGAAGCCATAACACTGTAGGCATTTGAGGGTTTTCACTTGTGCTGTGCATCTCTCCAATGTGCCAGGCTGATGTTACTGGCTGGAAATAAATTGGTGACACAAGTAAAATACAACTGTCTATGTGACAATATGTCCTTCTCTTGTCTGCTCATCAACACTTCAGCACCAACTGTTGGCATGGCTTCAGTATTGCCAACAGTGCCCTGCTTTAACTGTTTGCTCTCAGCACATCCTCTCTCCCTCCTCCAGGAAGAGACAAACAGGTAATGCTGTGCCATTCTTCATTCACTCTAACATTGCCTCATCCAATGCTTGGGCTGCTAATGGAGACTAGGTCATCTGGGCTGCAGTCTGGGATTCTTGTCTCTGTACCAAAGAGCAGACACCATCTGCTATCATGTGATGTATTTACATTAGTCAAGATACTCTGGAATAAAGTACAGAACTGCTGATAGTCTTGCATCCATCAGCTATTTATTCAGAATGAGTTCTAGAAGGAATGCACAGCAAGTGGCATGCAGCTCCTTGTTGTCAGAAATTAGATTTTTATATCTGCACACACTATATTTTACAAGTTTCCCAGGTATTTCAGTTGGTCAGCTTTGCCCCTAAGAATTTTTCCATTTGTATACAAGAGTTCACTTTAATGAGTGGGTTGGCGGATCTCCTAAGAATAAAAACATTTTAATAGTATAAACACGCATGCCCTTTTCCTTATGAAAGACTCCTCCATGACTGCATTTCCTATTTTCTCTGTAAAGAAAGACAAGGAACCAAAATGGTGAACATATTTCATCTTGGTCTGTCTCTTCAACTTGCATGAATGTGCATTAGCCTCTTATGAAAATGTAACCAGTGAAATATGTAAGATAACAACTCTAGTATTATTAACTTAGATTTGTTTTTCTGGCAGCTGTATTTATTCATATAAGTTGTGACAATCTTCCAATCATTAATCTGATTAGATTGTTTATGCCAGGATGTACAATAACAGTAATATTTTTTTTTGTTATTGCTTAGATTTACCTTTACAGAGTTTTTAATATCTGCAGTCTTTCTGATAATGAGACTTGAAATCATAGTTATAACCATGCTTCCTAGCTACATCACTGTGTATCTTGCCTCTACAGGGAACAACATGATCCTTAGTTACATGCCTCTGGCTCAGTGTATTGCCAGACTCCTCTATAGAGTTATAGAGTCATTTTTATTGTTTACATTTTGTATTCCCATGTCACTGAATGGATGGTTTTCAATCAGTTCTGTTCTAAACATAGTTAACCTTGTCATCCTGTATCTTTATTTACAAACTTATTTAGATTTATATTATTAGGTGCTAATGTTGTGCACTAGTTTGCCTTTATTGTACAGCATATAGGGGACCATACTACATTAAATCTTACTATGTATGCAGTATGTATGTTGCACATTTATTTATGTATGTATGTATTAAGTTTATTTACATTTGTTTACTAGGGTAGTGCACTGATCAATACTCACCAACTTCAGGCTCAGCCTGAAATATATCACACCTTATATAGTCTTCTCTATTGATACAGGTGTATGTGAGAGAGTGCATGTGTGTGTGTGTGTGTGTGTGTGTGTGTGTGTGTGTGTGTGTGTGTGTGTGTGTGTGTGTCTATGTGTAGGTGTCTATGTGCATGTGCTTTTATTATGTATTTGCATTTCTCAACAAGACAATTCCATTTAAGAATAATCCATTTTTCTCAGGAGGCCTAATGAAAAAACTTCAAAAAATACATTTTAAATCATGCCAAGTTAACAATGAACATGGTCTGCCAAATATTTTGCAGATGAAAGAAATGTAGGTGGGTGCAGCATTCTGAGCTCCCTGCAGGCCTGTAGCATTGTGTGAGTGTTTCTATGGAGATATGTGTTACAGAACTTGCAGGGAAGGTAATGGGAAAGGTGGGAATGTGTCTGCAATATGAATATATTGCGGTCCTAGAAGAAAGCTATTTTGTTACCTTGGAGGAGAATCAGTTTCAGTAATAAGAACATACAAATAGTTGTTAGTTTTGCCAAGAAAAATCCATTTCAAGTCCTAGCTAATGATTATGTAGTAAATCTGAAAAGTAAGGAATACACTGAAGTTTTAATAGCAATTTGGCTAAGCAAGAGAATGTGCAATATGCACCCATGATTATATGTCACTTGATGAATTAGTATTTAAATGGTGTTTTTGGTTATATGTACTCATTTCTAAAGAATTGAATTGTTATTATGAAAGCACTTATCTGAGTTATTAATAAAATGAGCTGGTCAATTGTGGTTGAGTACAATAATTGTGTTTGCTCGTTATTTATTTATTTACTTTTTTACTTGTTTTTTGTTTTATGCAATTTTAGTTGGTTTAGAAAATTTTTTTAGTTTTCTTAAGGACTATATTGTATTGACACAAACCAAAAAGAATCACTGTTCCAATGTTGACCAAAACACCAAAAATACAGAACAGATGGAAGAGGCACAAATCCGTAATCCACACGAATTCCTTTATTAAAAATGACTCTTCAGTCCAATAAAACGCAGAAACAATAAGTTTGACTATACAGTCCACTAACGCGATTACACCAGCACTGCGTTTTCGTTTAAACCACTTCATCAGATGGAGACAAATGCATACCTACACAAAAACCACTCCTTATATATTCATCAAAATAATTAAACAATTAGTTAATTAAAGGGAACAAGATACTTAAACATTTAAAGGGGTAAGACTTATAATGCATACAACGCATACATTAAAATATATTATAATGGATTCCCCCCACACTGACCTGATACATTAATGGATTAATAAATTCATATTATTATCAAAATTTAATAAAAACTTTATAATAACTTAATCTAATAAAACAAACTAAATTCTTTAAGTCACAAAGGAAGCGGAGTACAGCAGAAGTAAGAACAAAACTCCAAATTTAATTCCAAGAATGTGCACTTATAACATACGGATGAGCACTTTCACCATTGCAGCTTCTTCAGATCCTTGTATAAAAGTCACAGTAGACCTCCCCTTATATAAGCAGCTCAATTAATCAATTAAAACAATTTAAACAATTAAAAGCAATGCTGGAGAATTTAAAGAACTCTCCCATATATAAACATGTTAATGTAAAGTAAGACAAAAATATATAAAACTTGCATAGTGACCTAAGAACATGTAAATAAACATTCTGATAAGTTAATATTGATAAAATACATAATCAAGAACATATACAAATAAATGATAGTTCATTTTATGTGCCTGCGTTGTCTCAGCTTAGGTTTTATAGAAGCTCTATCATTCAACCCATGCCCCCTATCAGCTTTCAAACGAATGATCCAGTCAGTCTCCTTAGATTCAGTAAGATTCATAGTATTACCACCCTCTTATTCACAATAATTATCTCTAGGACCCGGAACAAGAAAGTATGATCATTGTCATTGGTGGTTATATGTTTTGCTAAGGCATTGTGTAAAGTGCCCTTTCTCATGTGGTAAATATGCTCTCTCATTCTATCCCTTAACGGCCGGTTAGTTTTACCAACATAGAAACTCGGGCATGCCTGACAAGTAGCTAAATACACCACATTAGGTGTCATACAATCTGCATCTGCCTTGATGGAGAAAATGGTGTGTAAATCCTGGTGTATAAACACCTCACTGCTATCAATAAATGAACAGAAGTTGCAGTGACCACAGGGTTTAGTGTGACCAGTGTTCTTCATAATCCTATCATGTCTGGGGTGACAAAGCAATCGCTTTAGGTTGCTCTTATTCGGAAATAGGAAGCTTGGTGTCTCCCCCACAATGCGTTTCAAGTCATCATCAACCAGGAGAATATCCCAATGTTTGCTAATAATTTCCTTTAACTGATATTGATCAGAAGTATACAGAGTAGAACATTTAATAGATATATTTAACATATGATCTCCAACGGTTTGATCTTGGACCCTGGGTCCAAAGTATGGGGCACCTGAAGTGGTGCGTGACATGTATGCTTCCTCCATGTATGGTATAATCTCATTATCCTTGTATCCCCGGATCAGTAATCTGTTTCTCAGATTGTCTAATTCTGAGATAAATCCCTGTTCAGTGGGGTTCAATCTCGAGGCTCTAATGGCCAGTCCTTTCATTATATTCTTAAAAACAAATTGTGGGTGCATACTAGACCTTAATAACAAGGAATTGCAGTAACATGCCTTGCGATAGACCCCCGTATTTATCATATCATCTGTTAATCTCTCAATATATAGGTCTAAAAAATCAATTCTATGTGTGGAATAGTTCATGGTAAAAGAAAGGAATGTAGTTAAATCATTCATAATGGATAGCATTGATTCCAGCTGTTCTGATGTTCCATTCCAAAGAACAAAAAGGTCATCAACAAACCTTCTGTAGAACACCACATGTTCACAGAAAAGTGCATTCTTAAATAAAACATGTTCCTCCCAATATGCAAGGAACATGTTGGCATAGCTATTTGCACATGGAGTGCCCATAGCTACGCCATCACGCTGTTTATAGATCTGGTCTTGGAACATGAATAAGTTGTTCTCCAAGACCAGTTCTAAAAAATGAACTATGAGGTCTATCAATACTGCAGTGTAAGTACTGTGTGCTTTCAGATAATTTAACACATAATCAAGTCCTATATCATTAGGTATTACAGTAAATAGGGATTGAATGTCAAAAGTCACAAAAGTACAACTAGAGATTCTATCATGGTGTCCAATACATTCATACAGATCAATCAAAAATTATACAAGGTCTCCCCAAGGTACACAAAAATATGAAGAACCCACCCATGAGACCCATAGTTTCTGGCCGTGGATGGGTAACTGAACACCTTTCAGTTTTTGTGGAGAAACATCTGAGATGTGTATTGAATGACAATGTTACAGTCTTGAAGGATTCCAAGCAATTTTTGATTCCACACATAGAATTGATTTTTTAGACCTATATATTGAGAGATTAACAGATGATATGATAAATACGGGGGTCTATCGCAAGGCATGTTACTGCAATTCCTTGTTATTAAGGTCTAGTATGCACCCACAATTTGTTTTTAAGAATATAATGAAAGGACAGGCCATTAGAGCCTCGAGATTGAACCCCACTGAACAGGGATTTATCTCAGAATTAGACAATCTGAGAAATAGATTACTGATCCGGGGATACAAGGATAATGAGATTATACCATACATGGAGGAAGCATACATGTCACGCACCACTTCAGGTGCACCATACTTTGGACCCAGGGTCCAAGATCAAACCGTTGGAGATCATATGTTAAATAGATCTATTAAATTTTCTACTCTGAATACTTCTGATCAATATCAGTTAAAGGAAATTATTAGCAAACATTGGGATATTCTCCTGGTTGATGATGACTTGAAACGCATTGTGGGGGAGACACCAAGCTTCCTATTTCAGAATAAGAGCAACCTAAAGCGATTGCTTTGTCACCCCAGACATGATAGGATTATGAAGAACACTGGTCACACTAAACCCTGTGGTCACTGCAACTTCTGTTCATTTATTGATAGCAGTGAGGTGTTTATACACCCGGATTTACACACCATTTTCTCCATCAAGGCAGATGCAGATTGTATGACACCAAATGTGGTGTATTTAGCTACTTGTCAGGCGTGCCCGAGTTTCTATGTTGGTAAAACTAACCGGCCATTAAGGGATAGAATGAGAGAGCATATTTACCACATGAGAAAGGGCACTTTACACAATGCCTTAGCAAAACATATAACCACCAATGACAATGATCATACTTTCTTGTTCCGGGTCCTAGAGATAATTATTGTGAATAAGAGGGGTGGTAATACTATGAATCTTACTGAATCTAAGGAGACTGACTGGATCATTCGTTTGAAAGCTGATAGGGGGCATGGGTTGAATGATAGAGCTTCTATAAAACCTAAGCTGAGACAACGCAGGCACATAAAATGAACTATCATTTATTTGTATATGTTCTTGATTATGTATTTTATCAATATTAACTTATCAGAATGTTTATTTACATGTTCTTAGGTCACTATGCAAGTTTTATATATTTTTGTCTTACTTTACATTAACATGTTTATATATGGGAGAGTTCTTTAAATTCTCCAGCATTGCTTTTAATTGTTTAAATTGTTTTAATTGATTAATTGAGCTGCTTATATAAGGGGAGGTCTACTGTGACTTTTATACAAGGATCTGAAGAAGCTGTAATGGTGAAAGCGCTCATCCGTATGTTATAAGTGCACATTCTTGGAATTAAATTTGGAGTTTTGTTCTTACTTCTGCTGTACTCCGCTTCCTTTGTGACTTACATTATATCTACCTCACGGAACTACAGCGTTTGCTTGCTGAGCAGTGGATTTTACTTTACTTTATTTTTTAAACTAAATTCTTTAATACAACCAGCAAAAGCATTACAGCTTGTGGTATCCTATACTACCAATACTTTATAATGTAAACTGATTTTAATACACATTTAAAATAAGATAAATATAGAAAAAAATAATAAATAAAAAAACATAAAATGAAAACACTTAAAGCTTAGCTGATCTCAGCTTGAGTACAGGTGCTAAAGAGATGGCATCATTTAGACCTGGAGGTTTATTCGCCTCCAAGGAAAGCTGCCACAACAGCTCTTTATACTCAATCAAAGTTTCCCATAGCCCACCTCTTACATCCTTTTCCACTACTTCCAACACAAAGAAGCTAAATTTAGCTTCCTGGCAAATTAATTTATGTCGGTATAAAGCATTATTAGTACATTTTGTTTTTATCTCATAGTAATGCTCATAAATTCTATTTTTTTAACTTTCTTTCCGATTTCCCTATATAAAATGCATCACAATGATCACACAAACCTAAATAAACTATCCCAGAGGTGTGACAGTTCACAAAATATTTGCTCTGGATCAGTCTGTCCCTGCTCTCTAAAAAAATTGTTTGCTTAGTACAAATAAATGGGCATTGGGAACATCTTCCACATTTAAAGGTTCCTAGTTTCCCTTCCTTAACTTTTTTCATACCATATTTACCCTCCAGAATAGTCTTTAAGCTTTTGCCCCTTCTATATGTACATTTCAAAGGTTCTTCAAAGATACATTTCAAATCCGAAATCTGACTAAACCTACACCATTCTTCCTCCAAAATCTTCCTAATTCTAGGTGCACTGCCATTATAATCAACTACAAAATTGCCTGTACCCTCACTCTTAAGCTTTGTAGATTTCATCTCATTCAAGACAAAATTTGAACCCAAAATGGGTTTAAATTTGTCATATCTACCTTCCCTAACTTCTCTTTCTATAGGCTCAATAAGATCTTTAGGGTAGCCTCGATCCATAAACATATTGTGCAAAATCTTACATTCATCCTCAAAATCACTCTCCCTTGATGTCATACGGCTACCCCTCACATATTGTCCCTAAACAATACCTTTTTTCTGATGGTAAGGGTGAGCACTATTAAAAGCCAAATAAAAATTCGAAAATGTTGGCTTTCTAAAAATCTTAGAATAAAAACAACCTTCACTTTTGCCTATAGTAATATCCAAATAATTAAAAAATTCTTTATCCTTATTATAAGTAAATTTTAAAAAATCAGTGGACTCTGAGATATACTTAAAAAATTCTAAAAATTCATCCATCGTGCCCACCCATAAAAAGCACATATCATCCAAGAAACGCTTGTAAAATTTCCAATTATGGGCATATTTTGAATTAATAATACATTTTTCTTCCCAAGCTGTTAAAATAATATTAACATATGTGGGGGCACATCTTGCACCCATCCCTACTCCCTGAATCTGCTTAAAAAAATCTCCCTCTTAATGAATAAAGTTGTTGTTTAAAACTAATTCCATAAAAACTAGGATCAAATAAAATTCATTATTATTAAATTTACCATAATTTATCAGGGCTTCTTCAAACCACATCATCCCCTCATTACGGGGTATAGATGAAAAAAGGTCCACTATATCAATAGTTATAAAAGTAATACTGTCATCATACAAATCCTGAGTTATACTACGCAAGAGGTCCCAAGAGTCTTTAACAGTCCCCTGGCCTCCCATAGACAAAGACTTTAGCTTTACATCCAACCATCTCGCCAGTGGTGCAGTAACTGAGCCCTCCGAAGCAACAATAGGTCTCAAAGGGGGTCTTCCAAGTCTTTATGTACTTTTGGTATCCCAAAAATAGAGGGGACCTTAGGTTTCTCAACGTGAAGGTATTTAAAAGTTTCAACATCAATAGAGCGTTCCATAAGCAAGTCATTTAAAACCACATATATTTTTTATTACCTATATTAATCTCATTTAAAGAGGCTCTGACATATTTGTCTAAATCATCTAAAATTTCCATCATCTTAGCTTCATATAAAATATTATCCATAATAACAGAACCTCCACCTTTATCTGGTTTCATAACTCTCACTGTAGTGTCCTCCCTAAATTCCTTTAATAACCCATATTCTTCCTTAGTAAGGTTATATGTAATATTGTTCCTTGGGAGCTCAGCTCTAAGTCTACTCTCCATTAAGGCCTCAAAATTTCTTAATTGTGGGTGTAAAGGTGGGTTGAACAAACTTTTCCTTTTCAAAACCTCACATTTCTCCCCAGTACTAGCATGTCCCTGAAAAAACAGTTCTAAATTTTTTTTTCTTAAAAATAACTTGAGGTCAATAAACACCTTACTAATATCCGCCTTCGTGTTAGGAACAAATTTAAGACCTTTTGATAGTAACGAAAAATGTGCTTTATTTAATTCATATTTACTATAATTGTAAATAGTATAACCCTGATATTTATTGATGCAGCCTTGGGAAAAAATAAAATCTGTGTTGATACAATTGCTAAACATAATTTAGCTAAACATAATTTAGATTTATATTATTAGGTGCTAATGTTGTGCACTAGTCTGCCTTTATTGTACAGCATATAGGGGACCATACTACATTAAATCTTACTATGTATGCAGTATGTATGTTGCACATTTATTTATGTATGTATGTATTAAGTTTATTTACATTTGTTTAATAGGGTAGTGCACTGATCAATACTCACCAACTTCAGGCTCAGCCTGAAATATATCACACCTTATATAGTCTTCTCTATTGATACAGGTGTATGTGAGAGAGAGTGCATGTGTGTGTGTGTGTGTGTGTGTGTGTGTGTGTGTGTGTGTGTGTGTGTGTGTGTGTGTGTGTGTGTATGTGTAGGTGTCTATGTGCATGTGCTTTTATTATGTATTTGCATTTCTCAACAAGAAAATTCCATTTAAGAATAATCCATTTTTCTCAGGAGGCCTAATGAAAAAACTTCAAAAAATACATTTTAAATCATGCCAAGTTAACAATGAACATGGTCTGCCAAATATTTTGCAGATGAAAGAAATGTAGGTGGGTGCAGCATTCTGAGCTCCCTGCAGGCCTGTAGCATTGTGTGAGTGTTTCTATGGAGATATGTGTTACAGAACTTGCAGGGAAGGTAATGGGAAAGGTGGGAATGTGTCTGCAATATGAATATATTACGGTCCTAGAAGAAAGCTATTTTGTTACCTTGGAGGAGAATCAGTTTCAGTAATAAGAACATACAAATAGTTGTTATTTTTGCCCAGAAAAATCAATTTCAAGTCCTAGATAATGATTATGTAGTAAATCTGAAAAGTAAGGAATACACTGAAGTTTTAATAGCAATTTGGCTAAGCAAGAGAATGTGCAATGAGCACCCATGATTATATGTCACATGATGAATTAGTATTTAAGCACTTATCTGAGTTATAAATAAAATGAGCTGGTCAATTGTGGTTGAGTACAATAATTGTGTTTGCTCATTATTTATGTATTTACTTTTTTGCTTGTTTTTTGTTTTATGCAATTTTAGTTGGTTTAGAACATTTTTTTAGTTTTCTTAAGGACTATATTGTATTGAACCTAATAGACTACACATCCACATCATGAAGAATGATTGGAAAACCATGTTGATGACTAAATATATAAAATAATCTATTTCAAAACACTTTTTTTCATGAAAACAAGCTCTGAACAGCTACATGTTTTTCCTGCTTTCCTGACCTTAATATAATCAACTTCAAAGACTCTGCACTTTGAATAAAGGACAAGAGCACTACATAATGATTATATCTGATTGATGTACATTTTAGCCAAGTGTAAATGGTCAAGCCTTGACCTTCATGCCACCTCAGAATATATACTTCTTTCTGCACCATAAGTGCTAGTCTGTCATGAATGGCTGAAACAGATTCAAGTGTGTGGCAGACACTGACATGAAGTGCAGAAAACTGTAAGCATTGCTTCCTGCACAAAACTTAGCATATGGTGATCCATTCCTAATAAAACAGTTGTGTTTCACTATCAGTTGCTGTGCCATACAGTCCCACATATAACTTCACTGTGGTCCACAAATCATATTCCACAACATGATGTGGACAAAACCAGGGGTTACACTTTTCATTCCATAGTGGAACCCTTACTGCTACCATTGAATGGGTTGATGTTTATATAATCTTTGCAGCAGAATGGTGCTGTGTGGAATGTGAATGATTAATGTATTCACACTCTGGGTCGCCATGACATCATCATATTGCTTGACAGCACACACCTTCCAATGAATGACATTATATTGCTTGCTAACACATTGCTTGGATATGTGTGTTTAGACATGTACTCGTGACATTCTGTTGACCAAACAGTCCTCGTGGGCACAGCAGTAATACAGACACATACAGCATATCACAACAACTGTTAGATTATTGTCTAATGAACCTAATTTTTTTTAACCTACTTTTTATTTTTTGGGAGGTGGTTGGCATGGTGCAGGGTTTGATTCTCAAATGGGATAACTGGCTAGGCTTAAAATGGCCTGCAAGGTCAGTTAACTTAGCACTGACCTATAAACCTTTGAACCCATAATGCATTTAGTATCTGTGTGTGTACACTTGCAATATTAGATGCAATCTTACACATTAGAAAAGGTTCATTTACTACATTGATGGCTCAGCTAGTACCATCTCATATCTTCAACACACTTCTTAATGCTGTGATGATGTAAGATATTGCCATCTATACTAGTAGGGCAGTACATGTGTAACATATGCCAGCATAGTTAGCTGAAATTTTGTAAATAATTTTGTGTCATTTGATTATCACACTGACTTGCACAGATACTTGTATTAAAATGTATCAACAGTGTTATTATAACTGATTAATTAGAATAATCGTAATAGGCTAACTGCTCTTGCGGGCCATTTTAAGCCTAGCCATTTACCCAATGTGAGAATCAAATGCTGCACCTTGTGTTTATAAGGTACACACCCTACCCATTATGCTAACCTTCCACAAATATTTAAACAAATTATTCTGTAAGGGAAGAATAGAAGTTTTAGAAATTGTTCTATAATTTTCAAATACCACAACAAATTGTAGCAACGCTCTAAGGGTATATTGTACCAGAGTCAGGTGATAAAATATGATGTCTTTCTATAACCAGCACTGAGAGGATGGAAGCCTCACAGCAGTTTGTTTTGTTTTATTTTCTTTAGAACCTGATATAAAAGATCTATGTCAGTTATCACAGTCAGTTGATCAGTTAGTTGAGTTCAGTTCAGTCAGTTGGAAGCTCATCACCTTGCCTTGTGTAAGTAAGTATCTCAGCACCTAATCTTGCCTTGCTGTACTCATGGATTCATAGGTAGGTAGGTACTAGGCTATCGGCCCAAGGGCCTACGTAAGCCTAGCCAACAGGATTCCCTGGCTTACACCACCCAAGAAAGTTATTTTCCCGTGCCACTGTCGAGCAGAGACACAGAAGTGATCCCTGGGGTGTATTTCCTATTTCCCATCCACTCAGCAAGATTTTTCTTGAAGAGTGCTAATGAAGATCTTTGCTTGACATAGATGGGTAGCCTGTTCCAGAGTATGGGAAATCTCTGGGACAGGAATCTATCCCTCCAGTATGTCCTGTTTATTGTGGTGACAAGGTTTAGGTCCCTAGAGCGTGTAGCTCAGAGGGATTGGGATTTCTTTAGGTGTAGCATGTCTAACAGCTCTGGGTTTGACATAGCTTTATTAATAAGTTAGCTAGGGAACAGTTAATCTTTAGACAGTTTGGAAATACAATGAAATTAGTTAAGTATCATTTTTCTGCATCTGTTTGAATCTGTCCAACTGTGTTATTTTTCTTTCTCCTGTGACTGAAACTCTGGTGTTTATTATACTTAGATACTTAGTATTCTCATGTTTTCTATTTTATTATTTATTATTAAATAATTCTATACCTTTCATTGTGGCTGGTCTTTTAGAGAATACTTTTAACATCTTGAGAGTACTTGCACTCATTTTAGTGATGACGTGGCCACTCCGAAATACCTTGCTGCTTGGTTACACTATTTATATTAGTATTGATTTTACTCAGTATAATTGGATACTTTTATAACAGCCTTAGTGTAGTTGACTGGTGGCAGCATGATTACCTTATAGTCTGGAGAGAGGGGTCATATCTAGTAAATCTGTGCCAACCTTTCCCAGGTGTGTGTGCGTGTGCATGTGTGTGCATGTGTGTGTGTGTGTGTGTGTGTGTGTGTGTGTGTTTGAAAATCAAATAGCCAGGTGTGGGTGTGTCAGCTTCTTTTAAATGGGACACAGTGCATCAAAGTGAGTCTTGTTTGGGATCTGGAGAAACAGAGAGTCTAATCCCAGGTCAGCAGCACGTTCCCTGTGTGCTGTTGGGGGAAACTGTGCTTGATGCAGAAAGCTGCATTTAAAATAATGAGTAAATCCATTCCTGTTCTTAGTGACTGTCTCTCACCAGTGTCAGTGGTGAGGATTGAGGGTCCCTGATTATTGGCCCATTGTAAAGAGAGACCATCACAGCTGTAAAAACACCAAAAATTGCAAACTAAAGAACCAAAACCAGCACAGCAGTAGAAGAAACTCGACTTTATTGTAAAACAAAGTTAAGCGCTTTCTTCCCTCAATGCAGGGACTTCCTCAGAACAAATTCAACAATTAACCCAGCCTTTAAATAATGCCCCCAGTTAACCAATTGATTAACAATTGACTAAAAAAATGCAATCTATTAAAACAGTTACAATAATTATATCAACCATACAATAAACGTATTATTTAACTGATATTTCTATCCTAAAATGTTTTTTAACTTTAAAACACTATAAATGCTTACTATTTCATTAATATCTGGTGAGTTGCATTTAGCCGCTACTGCCATTTCAGTTTGCTTAATTCCAAGTGTACATCTAAGCATTTCCCTTGCACATCTTTGACCAATTGCTGTATGTCCAGAAATTTTTAAAAACATGATCTCTACATTCCTTAATGTGCCTACTCAATGCATTAGACATTTTGGCATTTTTAATGCCCAATAAATGCTCACTAATCCAATTTTTAAACAACCTACTGTTTTTTCCTGTATAACAAATTGGACATTTCTGGCACTTGGCCAAATAAACCACATTTTTACTACCACAGTTAAAATGCCCTTTATAAAAATATTTCTTAAAACAATCACCGGTTTCACATATATAGGGGCAATACCTACACATCCCACATCTATAATTACCTTTTGGCCTATTACTATACATTCCCATAGTCATACAATTTGTTTCTAAAATGTTCTAAATGATCTGTCCTTCCTATAAACTATTTTTGGTCTCTTCCCCACATTTTGGTCAACATCCTGATCAAACTGTAATATATGACAGTTATTCTTAATAATATCCATCACTTGGCTAGCTTGCTGATTGTAAGTGGTTATAAAATATGTCCCAAATTCCTTCAGTGGTTGTTCATACTGTAAACCATGGGTCCCATGATCTAATCTAAATCCACCACCTATAATAGGCTCATTGACAGCACTCGAACATTTGTTTATAACTTCACTACTTATTTTATTCAGCAGTTCTAGTGGATAACCCCTTTTACAAAATAACTGAAGTATAAATTGCACTTATTCCAAGAACTTACTATCAATGCTAACCATTCTGGCAGCTCGAACCAATTGTCCTTTTACTATCGACTTTTTTTGATGGCTTGGGTGCCAACTATATATTCCATATAGGAATTAGAAAAGGTGGGTTTCCAATAAATAGTTAAAACTAATCTTTTGTTTTCGGAGTCCAATCTTAGTTTCACATCTAAGTAAGAGATTTTTTCTTTATCATAAACATAAGTGAATTTTAAGAAATCTACTAAATTATTGATGTAAACCAAAAATTCATTCAATTCAGTTTACATCTCCTTCCAAACAACAAATAAATCATCCAGGAACCTAGTATAATATAAAATCTTAGGCCAAAATTCACTTTTCATGATATAGTCTTGCTCCCACTAAGACATCTCATAATTAGCAAAAATGGGGGCACATGTTGCCCCCATTGCAACTCCTGTCACTTGCTTGTAGTATTGTCCTTCAAAATATATGTGATTATTTTTTAATACTACCTCCATCAAAGTTATATATTTGTTAACTTGATCTTGATCATATAACCCAGTTTTAAGTAACTGAGCCTCAAGCCATACCAATCCCACCTCATGTAGTATTACTGTAAAAAAATTACAAACATCTATGGTAACCAAAATTAATGCATTTCTCAACTCAATTTCACCCAACGTTTTTAAGAATTGCCTTGAATCTTTACTTATATAGGAAAAACTACCAAACCCTTTTGCAAATGGACATCCAAGTATTTACTAATAAAACAAGTCTTGGAACATTTTCCATCTACTATGGGTCAAAATTTTGCATCTTGTAACCCATTGTGGATCTTTGATATTCCAAATATACTAGGAATCACGGGGTACTCATTCCTTAAATTGCCATATTCTACCTCACTAATTTGACCCTGATATAGCATAACTTCCAAAGTTAAATCTATACTTGTATAATTTATGTAAATTTCATTCAATTAACTTTCCTCATAAGTTCCATCCATTAAAATGATGCTCATACCATTTAATAATCTCCTTTGTCCATAACAACCATCCCATTTCCTTTATCGGTCTTCATTACTCAAATATTTTTATCATTTGCAATCTCTAATAACAATTTTTCTTTGTCTCTGTTTAAATTAAATTCACAATTAATACCCTTTTGTCCATACAAATGCGTGATGTCTTTTTCACACACTTTTTCGAATACCCCTAATAAACTATTAATGGGGGTTTGAATGTGCTTGTTTTTTTTTAATTTGTTTAGCACTGGCTCTTACATTATCATTATTATTAATCCATGCATTCAAATTTAATTTATGTGTATAACAATTTAGGTCTATAAAGGTGTCAGCTATTTTTCCCTTCCTATTGGAACAAAGGTGAACCCTTTTGCCAATAAATTCGCATGGGCCCCACCTATAACTTTACTGGAATAATTAAATATTTTAAAATCAGCTTCATTATTACAAACAACTTGTGGTTCAAAACACCTTTCATAATTATCATGTTATTCCAAACAATGCATTAAAATTGCAAAATCAGATTGCCCTTCACATGCTGGTTCATATACACTTGATTCATCTATTAAATCCACATGTTCATGAATAATTTCATTTTCAGTTTCTGTACTTTCAATATTACAATTATCATTATTCAAATCAATGTTGTTCACAACTGAGCCAAAATTAATACAACCTTCAACATTCAAATACATTTGTTTTGGTAATGGAACATTGCCCAATCCATTTTGTTCATTGTTTAATGCACATATATTAAATGCCCCTTCATTATTACACTTGTTACTTGTGTAAACAATCTGTTCACCATTGTCATCAAAAATGTTATTATCAACAACACTATGTGAACATACAACATTAAAATTATCATGAATTGCCCCCAAATTACAGTCTTGTAAGTCACTTACTTCATGTAACATCAATAAGGCCAAGTCCATTAATTTATCCATTGTAAATTCCGGTTTCTTGTGTTCTTCAGCCTTGCACTTTGTACCACATAGTCCCTGTAGGTTTTTTCCGAAAAATGGGGCTGCTATCCCTTCTTACGCAGCCTCTCTGACTGCTGCAGATTTTCATCCATGTTAGATTGATGCAGGAAGTGTGGCCGTTGCTCTTGACGATGTAATCTCGTACCTGACTTTACTTCCTCCTCTAATCTTTGCTCAGGATTGGCTTCTTTGCTATGGTTGCCATGGTTACCCAGGGAAAGCGGATAAAACTTCCCCTTTGAATACTCATTTAGGTCCCATTTTAGTTTATTAATTTTCCACAAGTATATCCCATTAAAAACATTGTCCACATTCACAAAGACATTATTGTAAAGGCCTTCATAGCGATCAAACACTAAGTCATTTCTAATTAAATTGCTCTTTTCATCCAGTTCCTTTGACAAAGGGTCTAAAGTTTGCGTATTGTATTTAACCATTAACTTCATAAGATCAATGGCACTACAGTCAAAAAGTGTATGCAGTTCATTTAAAAATTCTGGATTACTCTCCACTCCATTTGGGTACTTCCATATACATAAACCATGTGGCACCTGTTGAAGCTCAATATTCATCTCTAAATAAGCTCATTCTATTTGTATTTTCTTAAAGGACAACAAATATTTTTTCAAACAACTTCAGCCTTTCATCTATAGTTAAGGCTTGTGGTTGTTGAGTAGTACTATGTCCATTCTCTAACTGGAAATCAAATGTATTGTTCTTCCAACCTGCTATTTCCACACTGCCCGTACCCATTGCACTTTCAACAATGTTTCCATCATCACTGGACTGTGCTCCTTGCACCCTCTGAACTGACTGTTCAGGTTGCGAATATTGTGCAGGCTGGGTTAAAGGGTAGCCAAAACTACCAAAGATGTTACTGGTACCATTCTGCTTGTCAATTAAACCTTTAATTTGTGTAGTATGTAAGGCCAACTGCTGGTTAATCTGCTGTAAAAGTTTGATTATATCTCCATTGGTGGCCGACCCCTACATTTGCTGCACTTCTGAATTACACCAAAAACATCACAAATTGCAAACTAAAGAACCAAAACCAGCACAGCAGAAAAAGAGACTCAACTTTATTGTAAAACAAGGTTAAGCAATTTCTTCCCTCAATGCAGGAACTTCCTCAGAACAAATTCAACAATTAACCCAGCCTTTAAATAATGCCCCCAATTAACCCATTGATTAACAATTGACTAAAAATAAGCAATCTATTAAAACAGTTACAATAATTACATCAACCATACAATAAACAGATTCTTTAACCTATATTTCTATCCTAAAATGTTTTTTAACTTTAAAATACTAAAAATGCTTACTGTTTCATTAATACCTGGTAATTGAGTTGCATTTAGCTGCAACTGCCATTTCACTTTGCTTAATTCCAGGTGTACATCTAAGCATTTCCCTTGTACATCTTTGACCAATTGCTGTATGACCAAAAATTTAAAACATGATCTCTACGTTGCTTAATGTGCCTACTCAATGCTGAAAATTGAATTATAAGGTGCTGCTTTCTGTACTGGATCCGAAGTCTTCTTAAGACACTCAGTCTTGCTGGCTGGGTTTCTGCTGAAATCAAAGTTTAGTTATAATTGCATTCACAGTCTGTTGCCCACAGAAACTTGCAGAATGTATACTGATGCAGCACCTAAAACTCTGTCACTTTAAAAACAGTAACCAATAAAAAACTTTTTATAACAAATCACGCAAACTACTGTTGCAGCTTCAGGTACTGTTCTACTTTACTTCTCAAACAGCATGGATGATATGAGAGATACAATACAAAAACTATCTCTAACAATGTTATCTGCTATAGTCTCTTTATAGTAGTTTTACATCCTAATTTTCTCCATGGTACTCTATTTTGGACTTTGTATGGGAACATCTGTTTGCTGGTGTTTGCAGAAAAACATGTTTTCATCCTGTAATGCTGACATTGTCTTTTAAGGAAACACCTTGTGGACAAATGCTGACTTGATCATTCAAACTTACTTAGTTAACAGTGTCATATGATAGAAACATGTCTTGTTGTCCATTCTTTAAAGAAGCTGCATACATCCTGTTTTTCACATCTTTTCTTTTACTGACAATGTGAAATGCATACATCCTGTTTTTAAGTCTGTAAGAAGTCATTTTTGCTGACAGTGTGAAATGCATACATTTTTGCTGATTCTGTAGGATACATGTCCATTAAGCAAATTCCTTATTTTTCAAGCCACAGCCATTTAGTATGGATGCTAATCACATATTGCTAAATTTCTACATTTAAGCAAGCTTTATTTTATACCTTATTTATGTTACATATTTGTTGAAGAATTACTTTCAACCTTGATATTTTGTTGATCATACTCTAACAATTCCCTCTTTTGTTTTATTTTTAACCAGGGAAACAAATTCAGCATTATTTGATAATACTTTTTCATTATGACAATTAACAACAGTAACTTGACTAGCTCTTGTTAAGCAGACTTTAATACATGTACATAATATGCAACCAAACACTACAATAACAATAACATAAATTAAAAATATAATGATCTTTCCTGTCCATCCTGTAAATAGACTACTAAACCATTCACTCCAATGGTCATTCCAGTTTTTTCTAGTACATTGAGACACTTGTGCAATCACTTCTAAATGTGCTTTTATAGATTCTGTTTTGTCTGGAATAAATGTACATTATTCTCCTATTAAAGCACATGTACCCCCTTGGAATGCTAGTATGTAATCTAATGCCATTTGATTTTGTAAAACCATAGTTTGTATAGCTGTCATTTTGACAGTAATGTCAAAGACTGCATTGAAAGTGGCATTTGCCAATACCTCAACTAGTGTGGATAGTTTTCTCAGCTCCCAGATGGCTTTTGCAGCCCCATACCAAGGAAAAATACCTGCTCCAGAGATTACATCGTCTCCTAAATCCATATTTTTTAATTTAATATAATCAAGATTTTGATAGATATGTGATGTATCTAAGGTGTTTACTGGATTTTCTGAACTTTCAATCACAGGTAATATATCCCTTTTCTTTTTTGCATTTCTAATGCTTCCTCTTGGTAATTTTTTTACATGATGCATTGCTGGTACCACTAACCCTATCTAACAGGTGCCATCCCATCCCTTTGGTAACCATTTATAAGCATATTTGCCACAGATGTAATATAACCCATCTGACAGAGCAAACCTGCTATTTATCAGACTGCCATTTACTTGCCTTATTGTAGGAGTTTTATCATGTACAACTGTAAAGTTTTTATTTGTTTTACTTCACGAACATGTAATATTGGTTTTGCACTTGATTTTATCATTTTGAGAAAAATGAAACACTGCTGTGTCACTTAATATTAACTGACCCTTAATTGGTATTAAAATAGGAAAACTATGAAAAAATACTCCACGTACTGGTATGTGGTTGTGAAAGTTTATCATTTCAATTGTTTGAATACAATTACTATTACCCACTGGAACAGTTCCATTTTGTTGAAAACATGTGATTCCCTGCACTATAGCAGATAACTGTACTCTTGCTTTATGTAGCTGTACATTTATGACTTGATCTCCTATTTCATTTATTAATGCCCTCCAACTACTAAGAGAATTTAGTGGAATAGGTATTAAAGGCATTACCCCTGTTATTTTTGGTGTTAAACTACCTACCCAACAATTAAAAACATTCTTGCTTTTTGCATACCAACATTATCTTGCCAAAAATGTATTAAAAGATGGTGACCAGTCTTGTTCACTTTTCCACATTTCTTTACTTTCTTTTTTATGTAACTCTATGGTTTCATTAACAGGTTGTACATTCAATTTAACCCTAAGCAATACACTGATAATTAGCACGACAATTATTATTGCTTTAAAAAAACATCCTTTAAATGAAATTACCATTGTCAATTGATTTTGCCTTTGGTCATCCAAAACTGGATTTCCAAAAGGATATACTTTAAACCATGTGAATTTCATTAGGGCTTTTTCTGTTGGAAACCTACAAGAGAATTCACTTAATCAGATTTACATTGCTCACTGTTTTTGATCATTCTTAGTTGATCTTTATGTATCAGCATTGTTCTGTTTTTCTTTTTGCCTTTGATTTTGTACACTAATGGTCCAATTTGTTCCACTACTTCAAAAGGGCCTTGCCAATTGCTAGCCCATGGTCCTTCCATTTGGAACATTTTTACTAGTACTTTTGTTCTGCAGGGAAGGTTTTCTTCAGCTGGTAATATTGGCACCTTTTTCCATAGATGGAACGCCTGTTCCCTAGCATTATAGTCACATATGGTAGTAAGTTGTTTCAGCCATTCCTGATGTTTGCTGATTTCTAGCATGGGCCTACCATTAGGTATATCTGGGTCAAATGGTAACTGTATGGGCATTTTGTGGCCTGTCATTATTTCATACAGGGAAATACCTGTTTTGCTGTTTGGTGTTGCTCGAATACCCATTAAAATACCAGGCAGATGATGTGTCCATGCATTGCCCTTTTCTAAGCATTCCTTTTTTAGACGTTCTTTTAATGTCCAATTCATACGTTCTACAATGCCATTAGATTGTGGATGGTATGGTACATGAAACCTTTTTTGTATGCCTAACAAATTACACATTTGTTTAATAAGATCACTAATAAACTGTGGGCCATTGTCTGACTCTATGACCTGTGGTTATCCCCAATAGCAAAAGATATTTTTCCATAAAGCTTCTGCCGTTGCTTTTGCCGTTATTGTTTTGGTAGGAATTGCTTCTACCCATTTTGAGAAAATATCCACTACTACCAGAAGGTATCTATAACCTCCCTTTGCTGTTGGCAAAGGACCTTCATAATCTATTTGAACTGCATACCATGTCCCATCTGCTGGCTGCACCCAGTGCAACTGAGGCCTTTTGCTTTTAGCATTTACCTGCAGACAGATTAAACATTCTTCTACAATGAGCTTGCAGACCTATTTTAAATTTGGGTTCCAATACTTTTCTTTTACAACTGCCCATAGCTTATCAGCTCCTACATGTCCCAGTATTTGGTGATTTAACTTGACCAACTGGCGTGCCAACTGAAATGGTACATATGGCAACTGTAACCCCTTGGAAGTAGTGTATACATAGTACTCCTTTGGTGATATACCTGCTAGTTTGCACTGATCAGTTTCTTCTTTTAAGCCCTGTTGTGTTTGTATATTTACAAGGTCTTTTTCTATTGAATCTTCGTCTAACGCTTTTAAGACATTAACTTCTACAATGGCATATTCATATTCTGGAAGTTCTTTTCCATTTTGTGCTGCTTGTTTTGCCAAAGTATCAGCTAACGCATTTTACCTGTAAGTTTCACTGTTTGGCTTTTGATGTGCTTTTACTTTCAAAATGCTGTACTATCCCTGTTGATTTGATATTGTTATAACTTTATATATACCTTTTAATACTTCAGCGTGCCGTAATGGTTTACCTGCACTATCGACAAATCCTCGCTTTACCCAGGTTTCCATATGCAGTCTTAAAGAATTTACTACATAAGCACTATCTGAAAAAATGTTAACAGGGTTGTAGTACTTTAGCACATATAATACTGCCTCCAGTTCAGCTCTTTGAGCTGACATGTGTCCTGGTAACTTGATTAGTTTGGGAGAACCCAGTTGTGGATTCTCTGGAACTATGGCAAATCCTGTCCAGAATCTGCCTTTGTCCCAATATCATGCTCCATCCACAAAGATGGATGGCTTAAAGTGATCAAAATCAGATGCCAAAAATTGCACATCAGATGACATTATCTTTTCTAAACAGTTATGCTGTTTCTCTTCATATCCCATATAATTGGACAAATAATATTTGTCCCCTGTCTGTATAGTGACAGTTTTCATTCTGAAGAGTGCCATCCATTTTGCAAAGACTGCCTGACTAATACCATCTATAATTTTATTCATTTCAAAATTGTCTATCAGAGCTTTTACTGCCTGATGTGGTATTTGCACTATAATGCTGGAAAATACAGTTAGGTACTCAGTTTGTTTAACACCCCAGTAAATGGCTAATAATTGCTGTATACATGGGTGGTACTGGTAGCCTAGTTCTACTCACGTCATCTTCCTACTACAGAAAGTGATTGGACGTAATATTTTTTCCATTCTATTATTGCTACCATGTGGCCATTCCTGTAGTAATACCACAGACAGTGTCTTTTTCCCCTGCTGCTGCATGTAGTACAAATGCTAACTTTGGTGTGGGTGCTATTAATTCTGTAGCTTGTGCTAATTTTATTTTTTTGTGAAAATGCCTCCTCTTCATGGGGTCCCCGCTCTAAAAAGGTGGAGTTCTTTTGCTCCTGTAATATTTTGTATAGGGGAGCAGCCACTATTGCATAATCCTCTATAAATTCCCTGTTGTAATTCATGATTCCCATGAATGTATGTAGGTCTGCTATAGTCAGTGTTTTTTTTTTCATTTGTAAAATGCCTTGCACATGCATAGGGCAAGGAGACCTTCCTGTCGGTTTTATAATAGTACCTAGAAACGTGACGTCTTGTGACATAAACCACATTTTTTCACTTTTAACCTTAAACCCTACCTGCTGTAGAGTATGAAAAACTCTTTTAAGAAGCTGTACATGCTCTTCTACTGTCTCTGAGTGAATCAAAATGTCATCAGTGTAATGTAACACTGAATCATCCTTTTCTAAATGTTGTAGAATGGATCCTACTGTCTGATGAAAAATAACTGGACTATTTTGAAATCCTTGTGGTAACCTTGTCATGACATATTGCTGGTTTTTAAATGTAAAGGGAAATCTTGGTCAATCTTTTTTTCTGAGTGGTACTAAAAAGCCGTTTGCTAAATCTATTACTGTAAACCAAATGCATTAGACATTTTGGCTTTTTTAATGTCCAATAAATGTTCACTAATCCTATTTTTAAACAACCTCTATATAAAAATTGGATATTTCTGGCACTTGGCCAAATAAACCACATTTTTACTACAATAGTTAAAATGCCCTTTTATAAAAATATTTCTACCATTTAAATTAAAACAATCACCGGTTTCACATATATAGGGGCAATACCTACACATCCCACATCTATAATTAACTATTGGCCAATTACTATACATTCCCATAGTCATACAATTTGTTTCTAAAATGTTCTTGAATGATCCATCCTTCCTATAAACTATTTTTGGTCTCTTCCCCACTTTTTGGGCAACACCCTGATTAAACTGTAATATATGCCAGTTATTCCTAATAATATCCACCACTTGGCTAGCTTGCTGATTGTAAGTGGTTATAAAACATGTCTCAAATTCATTCAATGGCTGTTCATACTGTAAACCATGGGTCCCATGATCTAATCTAAACCCACCGCCTAAAATAGGCTCATCACAGCTGTCATAGCTGGATCTGAAACTTATAAATATGTGAACACACATTAACATCTCTGTCATTGTCATTAGACTGACAACTTATGATAAATGCATATCAACATTTACTAACATACTTCATTATACAAGAATACATAAATACATACAAATATTTCAAGCATGGGCATTAATGCCCTTCTAGCTTGCCAATATACCAAAATACTTGTTCAGGCTGATCTTAAAATTGTCTAGACTAGTACTTGCTTTAATGTAATTTGTAGTCTGTTCCATGCATCAGCTACTCTGTCAGAGAACCAATTAGTGCACTTCTCATTCCTATAGAATCTTCTACATAGGTTATCTGATTATTCTCTAGTACTTTTTGATAAACCCAAACATTCCCAGAGGGCATTGTCTTTAAATGCCCCATATACCCGAATACGATCTCCTCTTAGTTATCTGTAAGAGACACTGTAGAAGTTATTTTAGTCTTTCATAATAACTTATATTTTCATGTCCATGAATGTCCTTGGTATATTTCCGCTGTACTCTTTCCAGTTTACTCATGCTTGTTTTCTTATAGGGTTTCCATATTGTTATTCCATATTCAAGTTTGGGTCTAATGTAAATAACAAACAATGACTTCATTATTTTTGATTTCCTAGACTTTATAAACCTTTTTATACAACCTATACTTTTATAACTATCATTAAGCAATTAGCTGATAAGATTAGAAAAACTCATAGCTGGATCTACCCATGTACCTAGGTCTTAAAATGAGTCCACAGTTTCAATCAGTGTGTGCTGTATTAAATATTCACCTTTCAATTTATGCCTCCCAAATCTCATATGCTTAGTTTTTGATTTATTTATCAGCATATTATTCTCCTGTGCCCAAATGGTTAATTTAGTCAAGTTATTTTGCAGGCATGCCTTATCTGTAACACATGTAATCAGCTTATGCAATTTCAGGTTGTCTGCATATAGACTGTAGAACACCTGAGATGAAAATGTTAGGTCTGAAAGATACAATCTAAACAAGTAAGGGCCTAGGACAGAGCCGTGTGGGACACCCTGACTGTAACCAAGGATTTCACTTGTCCAGTTGCTGTATGATACTTGCCATGTCCTAGTTGTAAGCCATGCAGCTATCCATCTTATCAAAGTACATCAATGCCTAGTTGTTCTAATTTATTGATCAGTATTTTGTGCATGACCCTGTCAAGTGCTGAAGTTAAATCTATATAAATTAAATTAGATCCCAGCACAATTTTTTCACAGCTGTTATGTTATAGAACATCATGTTACTGGTGGTAATAGATCTATTTTCAACATATGCATGCTGATATATGGCTTCAAGTCCCAACATATCCAGTTCTGACAATAACATCCAATATTACCTTCTCCATTATTTTTCCAAACATGAAAGTAGACCTAAGGGTCTATATGGCACTGGATTTGTCCTAATCCATTTTCCTTTAAAGACAGGTTTAATAAGCATGTCTCCAATCTTGAGGAATCTCCCCATATTTATACAATCTAGTGACTAATAGATATAATGTTACTGTAAGTTCTTGCTGAAGTGTTCTCAGGTCATTGTTACTAATTCCGTCTCCTCCCCATGCTTTATTTGGATCCAGTCTGCGCAGTTCTTTTTCAATATAATCTAATTTGATTCCAGTATCTGAGGTTACCTAGATGTCACTAGGACAACTTATCACCCCTTTTGTGGAGCCAAACTGTTTTGCATACGATTTTCTAAAGATATCTATAATCTGTTGCTTCTGAGAATAAATTTTAGAATCTGCACACAGTTTATCAGTTTGTATGTTTTTATTCCTTACACATCTTATATATCTGTAAAAACGTTTCCTGTTATGTTCAATAACTTTATATACATTTTTTTCAACATTTTCTTGATCTTGTCTCACATTATGCTTAATGTCTTTGCCCAGCTTATTTATTTTAGTTTTCAAAGTTGTAAATTGACCTCTCTTCCATTTCTTATATTTTTAGTCTCTTACCATAATCAGATATCTTGTTCTTATGGAAATATTTCTCACTGACATTGTATGCCTAGATCATGATATTAAACATTTTTTGATTTTTTGCACTTCATCTGCAGTTTTTCCACTGGACACCTCACTCCAGTTAGTTTTACATAGTGACTGTTTTGCTTCCATGTAATCTCTTATTAATCTTCTGCGTATTAATTTAGATTTCAGTTTGGCAGAATTATCTAGCAACAAATTAACCTTTATAACCCCATGATCACTGCACATCAACAGTGGTAAAATTTGACTTGAAGTAACAGCAATTTCTTTAGGAACACAAACAATGTATATTATGTTCTGTCCCCTGGTAGTTTTTTTTATAATCAGAAGCAATTGTTGCTGTTCTTCGTGTTTCACTGTTGCAGTCATCACATTTGGGTTATCTGCCTGCAGGTAGCCCTCAGCCAGTCGGAATACCAAAGTCTTGGATTCCTGCATTGGATGTTGTCTCTTCTTCCATGACGTCAGGTCACCAGGGGTATAAAACATGCAACCGGCACCATTACATCAGTCTTTCTTGCGCGCGGTGCTCGAAGCAGAAGCAGTTCACAAGTGCAGGTCGGACGACTACTGAAATTTTCATTTTTGAATTTCAGAACCGACGTCTTCATAAAAGCTAAGTACCCCACTGGGGATCCTTTTTCTAGCTCTTAACCGATGTCAGTAAAAGTTAACAATTGTATTATCTGTGGAAAGCAAATACCTCATAAAGATTTTTATTCATACTGCATTCCTTGCTTAGGCTCAGACCACGACGTCCCAAGCTGTCAGTTTTGTGCCTTGTTCAATCCCCGAACTATTCGTCGTTGGGCTATATTTGCAGCAAATTATTTTGGTACAAATGGCTTCAGTAAGCCATCCGACTACCGATAGTCTGAAAAAACGTAAGGATAAAGACAGAGACAGACCGCATAGGTCCAAAACTGCCGACGACACTTCCGTTAAGCTAGTCACCAGTCTGCCGGTACTCAGTGAGGCGCTTTCACAGCCCCTGATACCCGCTACCTCATATTCGCAAGCCTCTACTGAGACCAATTCAGAGTCCGGTATGCTGCAAGATGCTTCTTTGACTATGGAACCTGTGGATGTCTCTACCTTGGATGGGTCTGGAGCCGCTGTGCAAGCACTGGCTTCTGAGGGTGTATTCAGGTCTACAGACATGCATTTTAAACCAAAGCCATCTTCTTCATCCAGGCCAAAAACTCGATCCACGCCTAGAAAACTGGCGTCCAAACCGCATGCTCAGGCCCATATGTGTAAAAAACAAATGTTTAGAATGGCTGAAGACCTTATTACCTTAAATAGGGAAGCCAGCCTTCCCCCTCTAAGAGACCAAAAACTGATTTTTTTTCTGATTCTTCTGATCAGGAATCTGATATTAATGTTTCTTCTGATTACCAGGATTTGCCCTTATCTACCTATAAGGATTCTGATGCAGAACATTCCATTCCTTCTGCTTCCCCTCCAGAATATTTTTCTTTTGGTGAAACCTTGCACACACTTAGGGAGCATTTCTGCTGGGAAAGCCAGGATTACTCTGACTCCAAAAAGAGGCTTAGGGAATTCTTACTCCTCCCTCAACACAGGCCTTTATCTATCCCTCCTGTTCTGGACATTGTAGATGATGCTTTCTTGGAATCTAGCATTTTCCCTGATACTTTACCTCCAGCTCCCAGAAAACCTGACAGGTATTACAGAGTACCTGACTCTCACAAGTTCCTCTTCAAGAATCCTACTGCGGATCCAGAGACCATTTCCCAAGGACCAAAGGGCATTAAGGATACTACTGCCAAAAACCCTACCCCTTCTGATAGAGATTCTAGAACCTTGGACAGATGGGGTAAGAAGGTATATACTTCTGCTACTTTGGCCATTATGGCTTTAAATTGCCAGTTTCATATGTTAAAGTACCAGCAGCATATTATGGGACTGCTTAAACAGAAAATGATGTTGATTCCTCACTGTGCCAAACACAAAGAATTATAGAATTTAATGCAGTCTTCAGAACAAGTTGGTAAACATACTTTGCAATGTAGTTTTGACTCTTTAGAAGCATCTTGCAGGGCTGCCGTCACTGGGTCTGTACTTAGAAGGCATGCTTGGCTTAAGGAGCAAAACTTACCAGATCATGTTAAAGCTAAATTACTGGATGCTCCCTTACACCCAGACTGCCTGTTTGGCAACAAAGCAGAAGACGTCCTCAAAAAGATGGAGGAAAAAGCTGGGAGTAGTAAGACCTCCCCTACAGAATAATGTCACAATGACTTAACCTTAACCTTTCCATGCCCTGCTCAACTGCCTGCTCCCTTAGGAGGAAAGCTCGTTCTGCATGCAAAAAACTGGGAACTCATTACCCAGGACAAATGGGTTCTAAATATAGTTTCCCAAGGATACAGATTTCACTTCCACACCTTACCAACCCCAAACGGTTGGCCAGACCTATCCCCAAATCAGTGGGCAGAGGCTTTACAGCAGATTCTCTCTCTTCTAAATATCAGGGCAATTCAACCTGTCCCAGCAGAAGAAAGGGGACAAGGTTTTTACTCAAGAATTTTCCTGGTACCCAGAAAAGACAATTCCTAGTGTCCTATCCTGGACCTCTCTATTCTAAATACTTTTTTGGTAATCCCAAAATTCAAAATGCTAACACTTCAACAGCTGCTTCCTATGCTAAGCAGAGTTGCCTGGTTGGCAACCTTAGACTTAAAGGAAGCTTACCTGCACATTCCAATAAGGGAATCTTGCAGGAAATACCTATGCTTCAGGGCAGGCTGCATGCACTATCAGTTCTCTGCACTTCTCTTTGGCTTATCTACTGCACCGAGGGTATTCACAAAGTGTCTAGCTCCAGCCATTGCATTTTTCAGGCAGAGAAATATTCAGATATGCCCATACTTGGACGATTTTCTGATTTAGGCAGAAAGCCAGGAGTTGCTATTAAAACATCTGGCATTCGTAAAGAAACTTCTAACCTCACTGGGGTACACCATAAATGAAAATAAATCTCACCTAGTACCCTGCCAACAGATCGTATTCCTGGGAGCAAGCTTGAACACAACTTCCCAGATGGCTTTCCTCACTCCAGAGAAACAAGTTTATTTGACAACCTACTTCAAACTACTGGCCACAAAGACCCAGCTATCTGCAAAAAAAAATTCTGCAAGCCCTGAGGTTCATGGCCTCTTGCATTCTACTAATTCCATATGCAAGACTGCATATGAGGAAACTACAATGGTATCTAAAAAGCCTATGGTGTCAACATTCTCAGGACCTGGAATCAATGATTCCTGTCATTCCTTGTATAAAGACAGAGTTCCTTTGGTGAGCAGAGGCCTGCTACCACAACAAGGGGCTCCCTTTCACTCTACCCCCTGCCACCCAAACCCTAACAACAGACACATCAGACTATGCATGGGGGGCTCACTTGGCAAGGCAGTGCATTCAGGGCAAATGGACCCCGAGACAGATGCACCTGCATATCAACCAAAAAGAAATGTTAACTGTACAGAATTCCCTGACAGCCTTCAAAGACCCCATTTTTCCAGGACAGTTATTGGTAAAGACAGACAACACCACAGTTATGTGGTACATAAACAAGCAGAGGGGAACCCACTCGTACCCTCTCTGCAGACTAGCCATGGCTCTGTGGAACACAGCCTTGAGTTACCAAGTGCACCTACAGGCTCAATTCCTGCCAGGCAAGCTAAATTCTCTGGCAGATGACCTAAGCAGAAATCTCATGGACCCACACGAATGGAAACTGGAACCAAAAATATTCAACCTCTTGAGGAACAAATGAGAGACTCCAGAGATAGACCTGTTTGGCTCCCCTCAGAACTACCAGTTGGACAAATTCTGCACAAGGACTTCCCACAGTCAAGCTGGGAAAGTGGATGCCCTGTCCTTCACCTGGGAAAGCCTCTCAGTTTATGCCTTTCCCCCTCTGCCTCTCCTCTCAAAGGTTCTGCTAAAGATCAAACAGGATAAGCCAAGGACAATTCTGATTGCACCAGACTGGCCATGCCATCACTGGCACCCCCTCTTGCACAGTATGACACTGCTGCAACCATGGCACCTGCCTCAGACCCCTTCCCTACAGTCCCAGGAGGGGGGCCAGATTCTGCACCCTCAGCTTCAAACCCTGAACCTTGCAGCCTGGCTAATTCCTTGAGCTCTCCAATAGCATCCCTCTGTAAGAAGGTGCTAGATGTCATTCTGGAGGCAAGGAGGCCTAGTACTAGAAAATCCTATGCTGAAAAGTGGAAAAGATACTGTTTCTGGAGCCAGACTCAGGGGATTGGCACCCAGCTTACCTCATATACTTCAGTACTTAACAGAAATGCTCCACAAGGGCCTATCCTTCTTGTCAATTAAAATTCATGCCTCTGCCATTTTAGCACATTATAATTCTGAACCACCCCTCTTCTCCCACCCTCTGCTAAAGCAATTCCTCGGAGGAGCCAAAAATGTAAGAGCCCCTACCCCAGCCTGGGACCTTAACTTTGTATTGGAAAAGCTCAGTCTTCCTCCTTTTGAGCCAGCTGCAAATGCAGAGTTGAAATTCCTTTCCTGGAAAACAACTTTCCTTCTAGCCATCACTTCAGCAAGATGAGTATCTGAATTAAAGTCCCTCATGGCAGTGGAGGCCTTCATTATCTTCCGTGCAGACAGGGTTTCCCTCAGGACCAAGCCTTCATTTATGCCCAAGGTGGTGTCAAGTGTGGCCTTTAATCAATCCATTCATTTGCCTACCTTTTTCTCGAATCCACAAAACAAAGGAGAACGAATACTGCACTCTTTAGACGTGCACAGACAACTTCGATTTTATTTGGACAGGACTAAGCCTGTCAGAAAATCTGAACAGCTGCTTGTTGGCTTTGCTGCAGGGGCAGAGGGGAAGGCCATTTCAAAGCAAACCATTTCTAAATGGATAGCCCATTGCATTCATTTCTGCTATAAGCACCATGGAAAGCCTACCCCACAGGGGATAAGATCACATTCCACCAGGGCTGCATCTACCTCTACAGCCTTTCTCAGAGGTGTGCCTACCAGGGACATCCTAGAAGATGACACCTGGAGATCTGTACATACATTCACCAAGCATTACCACATGCCTATTTTTTCTAAATCCAGAGCTGGTTTTGCCACTGCAGTCTTGCAGGGCTTAATAGCTGGCCCTAATGCTCTCTAACTTCCTCCTCCCTTCCTTAACTTTGGGAATCAACCCAAATGTGATGACTGCAACAGTGAAAGATGAAGAACATAGTACAGTTGTGTACACTTACCATAAATGTGGATGTTCCAGTGTATTCACTGTTGCAGTCCTGGTTACCCTCCCTCCAGCCCCCTGACTTCTCTTGGCTTTACCTTTCCTTCTTGTTTGGTGTATTTAAGCTTTCTGGTGTATTTGGTTTTTGATGGAGGGATTCCATAACATATAATTGCTTCCCATTGTGGGGCACCTGACATCTGGGGCAAGAAAAACTGATGTAATGGCATCGGCTGCATGTTTTATACCCCTGATGACCTGACGTCATGGAAGAAGAGACAGCATCCGATGCAGGAATCCAAGACTCTGGTATTCAGGCCGGCTGAGGGCTACCTGCAGGCAGATAACCCAAATGTGATGACTGCAACAGTAAATACACTCAAGCATCTACATTTATGGTAAGTATACACAATTGTACTTTCCTGAATATACTGTGTGAATAATTTCCTTACTAATGTTATTGAATCAATATTATTCCAGTCTGCTTCTGGTAAATTTAAGTTCCCAGCTAATATTATTTTTCCCTCCTGTGTTTCATGCAAGAAATGTATGAATTCCTCTAGATCATCTACACTTGATTTTGGTGGTCTATACACTCCAACAATTGTTATATGTTCCAGTGTTGACTTTATTGTTACAGTTACACAGTCTATAGTATTAATGTTATCATTGAACATGTAATAATCACAGGTCTCATAACTATCTTTAATCCCTGTCATAACACCTCCACTTGTTTTTTTGTTAGAATGTCTGTTACAGTAAAAACATTTATACCCTGACAAAACTGGTTTCCAGTCATTGTTCATTAACCATGTTTCACAAACAATAAGAACATCAGTCTTGTGGGAATGTAGCAAATTTTCCAATAAAAAATATTTATTTATCGTGCTTCTAGCATTAACAACCATCAGAGATGCATGAAATGTTAAATTTTCAACCTGGCAAAATCCTGCCTAGTGTTTATCAAATATTGAAAAATATCTGCTGCAAAAAATTCTCTTCCCTGATCTTGACAAATACACGCCATCCTGTCTGAATATGTGTGCCCATAACAAGGCTTGGATGCTCTACACATTTGCATTTTTAAAACAGGACATTTTTTCCATGTAGTTATTTATCCAAAACATCTTTTCATTCACGGTGATCTGACTATCCTTTCTATAGGTGATATGTGAACAATACAGCCTAACACAAATACAAACATATCTATAATATCTAAGAGGGCTGATAAATTCCCTACTAATAGTCAGGGAATCCTTGTGGATGAGATCATTTGTACCAACATGAATAAAAAACAGATCCGTACTTCCTTACATTAAGGCATTCCAAGGCTTGCCTCACATCTTCCATTTTTGCTCCTGACAAACGTAACACTGTTCAATGTTCATTATCTTCTCTGCAAATACAAGTTTCAGTTCCTCTAATAATTTAATCTCCAATTACAAGAATATCTTTGCTGACCAGCTCTGAAGAATCATAATATAAGTAATATATGCTCTATCAATTGTCACAAAAGCTAGATCTTCATCACCATTAGTCTTATTAATCCCACTGTTGCATTGTGTATTAAATTCTCATCCAGCTGGCATTGTAAATCCATAGCTTGAGCCATGTAGTCATCATCTGTCTTGCTCTTCTTTTTCTTTCAGTAATGTTGTTCAGTCCTTTCTCATTCAATTTTGATTTCTTCCTTTTTAACTACCCCTTGCCTCTTGTTTCTACCTTCTCTTTTGGAAAAATGATGCTTTTTTCTGTAGAATGAAGGGTTTTTTTTATTTATTTTATTTTATTTATTTGCAGTTGTTTAACCAGGATAGTCCATTGGGCCTAAAGAACCCGTTTTCAATGGAGTCCTGGGAAGAAAAGCTCCACATACAAATCATACAAAGATTCTATTCTACATACAGATTATACAAAAGTTATGTTACACACATAGTTTACATGAAGATTAAAGAAAAAACATTGTAGAATTACAATTATAAGTTAGTCAAAAACGAAAACAAAATTTTTTTTTTTTTGCTAAAAGTTGCAGGGAACAAACAAGGAGTTGTATGCTAGAAGCAGGCATGAAGTTGCTAGCTGGGATTTGAGGAAAGGAAAGAGGAAAAGTGTTGGGAGAAGAGAGTAGGTTAGGAGGGATGTGCACAGGAGCATTCCCAGGAGGATGTTAAATGAGAGTGCAGTGATTTTTTAAAGGATGTCAGGTTAGCAATAGTACGAATGAAGGGGGGAAGGGTGTTCCATAGGCGTGCTAGTGAGAAGGACAGGAGGTTTTGTCCTGGAGGGTGTAGTGGTCTATAAACGTCTATGAGGTTTTGATTATTAGATCTTAGGAGTCTTTGAGTTTTATGCATTTTGAAGGTAGTAGAGAGAGCGGGACAGAGGGAAGGCTGGAAAATAAGTTTATGTGCATAGGTGAGCTGAGTGTAGGAGAGGTAGTTGGGAAGCTCTAGCCAGTTGAGTTTATAGACAGGTACACAGTGATGGGTGGATGATTTGTTACTGGTGGTGAATCTGGCTATTTTATTGTAACATGAGGACAGTTTGGTTTTCAGAGAAGATTGTAGGTTTGTAAGAAGAGAGGCACCATAGAGAAATGTGGTAGAGAGAGTAATTTTGGTAGTTGAGGTAAGGAACCGATTGTGACGGTAGAGCATGCCCAGTTTTAGGTGAGTTTTTTTTTATATTTAGTAGTAGGTGGGAGTTGAATTTGAGTTTGTCATCAATTTGGACCCCTAGTAGTTTAGCTTCAGATACCAGCTCAAGAGGTATGTTATTTTGGCTGATGATGGAAAATAGAGATTTATCATAGTGATTTGTTTTAGAGGGGGTAAATATCATAAGTTTAGTTTTAGCAGCATTGAGTGCAAAATGGTTGTCTTTCATCCATTGTTCTGTGGTGGTGAAGGCATCTTGAGTAAGTTTTAGAAGAGTTGGGATGGATGAGGCAACACAGATGACTGTGGAGTCATCAGCATATTGAATAATGTTTGCAAGGGGGATAGAGTGGTAAAAGTCATTAATGAAGATGTTGAAGAGCAGGGGGCCTAGAATAGAACCTTGTGGAACACCTGTAGGGGTGTTGAGGAAGGAGGAGATGGCTTTTTTCCACTTGACGGCTTGCTGCCTATTGGAGAGATAGCTAGTAAAACAATAGAGGGAAGAGGGGGAAAGGTTTAGGTTAGATAACTTAGTAAGAAGTAGGTTATGAGAGATAGTGTCGAAGGCTTTAGAGAGATCAAGTAGGATGGTAGATACAGTGAGGCCAGAATCTCTTGCTTTATTTACAGTTTCAAGGAAGGATAGGAGGGCAGTCATAGTACTATGATGGGGTCTGAATCCATGCTGTGTGGGAGTTAATAGATTGTTGTCCAGGAGATGGGGAAGTAGTTGTAGATGGATACATTTTTCTAGGACTTTTGAAATGGGAGAGAGGATGGTGATGGGACGGAAACTGGTAATATTGGTGTTGGCACCACCTTTATGTAGGGGAATGATGTAAGCTTTTTTCCAGATTTGAGGAACAATACTTTCTTGGATGGAGCAATTAATTAGTATACTGATAGGGAGGGCAATGGCTTCTGCAGCTATACTAAGGAAGTAAGAGGGAATGTTATGAGGGGCATTGTTGCACGGTTTTAGTTTTTTTAGGAGTTTTTTATGGTGGATGTAGGAATAGGTTTAATGAAAAAATGGTGGGGGAGTGGAGTGAGTGGGAGAAGTTGGAGGGGGAGAAGCATGATGAGGGGTGGGAGAAGTTGGAGGGGAGGAAGTCTGGGGAGAAGTGGGAGAAGTTGGAGGGGGAGAAGCAGGAGGAGAGGTGGGAGAAGTCTGAGAAAAAGTGGAGGTAGGAGAAGGGTTGTTATTTGGAAAAGAGGAGGTGAGTTTGGAAATAGAGTCTATGAAGAAGGAGTTGAATTGGGTAGCAAGATCTGTGTCATCTACATTTGGGCAAGGGATAGGGTTTTCGGTGGTCCCGGGTTTTAAGTGGGTAGTTATACCCCTCCAGAATTTTTGAGGGTTAGTTTTGTGGTTATTTTGGAGTCGGGTGAAATAGTTTTTGATAGAAAAAATATTATTATTCCCTATAACCTGTGTGTTACATAACAAAGCAGTGTCCTTTTTAGTACATATTCTCTTTACTTTTTTACTTTATAGACATTAATCAGGTTCTTTTTCTTCCTTGTTATTTTTTGTGAACTTCTTCCTTTCTTTTGTTTTTTGTTTCCGTCTAAACAACCGGATCCTCAGATTGTGCTGAATACTTGCATCCAGAATTCCAAAGTTGTCAGGGCATCGTCTTGTTTCATAGCAGTTGAATAATAATGGTGAGAATGTGAAATAACTTGCAGTTACCCACATGCAGATGTCAGGGTTGATATGTGACAGCGAGGTACAGACATTTTCTGCAGCCATAGAAACCTCTCCAAAATGACTGTACCTGGGTCTCCTATTAGCCTGAATCCCTCTGAATTTTTCGGTAATGCCCTGTCATAGTGATGACAATGTGGTCAGCACTATGTGCCTGTGTGTGTGTGTGTGTGTGTGTGTGTGTGTGTGTGTGTGTGTGTGTGTGTGTGTGTGTGTGTACGCACATGTGGGTGCATGAGTGCATCTGTATGTATCTGAATATGCATGTGTGTGTGTTTCTGTTTCAACAGTTTCTCATCTGTTTTTGTCACCGTATGCAATTATTTAGTATACCTTGTTTGCAGAATGCAGCTGCATTCTGGGGCAGGGACATGGCTATGTGTTCTTATTATGTACATACTTTTTTGTTGTTGTCATCCATCCAGTGATGATACAAGTGGTGTGGTTTCTGCACATGCACAATGATGCACATTGCATGCACATAGCAGGTAATAGGCCACAATACTGCAGTGCACATGTTGGTCACAGCCACATCCATCCAGAGTAGTGACCAGACGTTTAAAGAGGTATAGTTGTAGTACAATGTACCAAGTGAGCATTCCATGTAAGAAATTATCACCAAGAAAATAGTAACAGAGAAAACTGAATCGTTGAAAAGTTTATACTTGTTTTTTGAAAGTTTGTTAGCTGAGTAGCAGTATGGAAAAAGTAAAATTCTAAATTTATGTAGTAATGAAGACTTTTTGTATGAGAGGGTCTAATTTATTTTTTTGTATATGACATACAGGAACAGAAAAAAAATGCTGACATAGTTTACTTAATTCTGAACTGTATGCAGCATGGACAAACAGTTTAGCAGGATTGCTGCACAAAATATTCGACGACAGTACAGGGGAATTGCTCAGTGTTTTCTATACTTGTAAAGTTAATTGTTCTATTGGGTGTGATGTGCCTTTGTTTCATTTATAAAAACTACATTTCAGACATTCACTCAGTAATTTGTTAATTCAATAAATTATATGCACAATTCTGGAATAAATATACCTATATGGACACAAAACCTTTTGAGTCTCCCTAGACACTCCTGCTATTTTACCTTGATTCCAGCAAAGGTTTTGCAGTGCAGCTCACCAAGAGGGATTGTTTTATTTTGTTTGACAAGGATGGATATCATTACAGCTATTTTGCACTTCTGAGGATATTATGACATCTTAAGTTTGGGGAATGCATGATCAATCAGCAATACTTCATATATTTTTCGTATGAACTGTACCCACTGTGATATTGTTATGCAGTTGTGGCATGATGAAAGCTATACATTGTAAACTGCCCTGTGCACATTAGTAGCATAGAAACACAGTACATTGTAGAAGTGTTGGTGTTGCTGTTGTCAATGTTTTTACTCAATTTTATGTTATTGCCACATGCATCCCAACATGATACTGAAGTTTCAAGATGTGCATGCACTGGTATCATGTCCTTTATCTGCTGAGCGTTTCTTTGCCAGGAATATATATATATATATATATATATATATATATATATATATATAGATATATATATAGATATATATATAGATATATATATATATATATAGATATATATATATATATATATATATGTATATATATATATATATATATATATATATATATATATATATATATATATATATATATATATATATATCAACAGACAGTGCACATATACCCAGTATGTGCATTTGTTATATGTACCTTTCCACATACCAGTTGCACATGTTTAGTGTTTTTCATAATATCACTATATACTGAATGCTGCTTGCTACATGATCATCTATGATGAATGACACTACTTCTGTCAGTGTAATAACTATTTACCTGTGAACCCAGGCATCCAGTTCTGTACCTGCCATTTTACTATCAAGTCCTCTCACTGCCATTCCAACAATGGGAATCTTGTTTCTCTGAGAGAAGCAGTTTATGGTGGTGGTGGTCCTTGTAAAATACTTCCCCATACTAAATAAATATTGGTAGTGCTGCTCCATCAGATACACATACCACTGAGTTTCCAACGCTTCCGCCTGGGAGTAGACTTATCACCCCTACTCATCACAGTGGACATGTAAGGTTCATGGAGCAGCGGAAAGGTAAAGGGATGCACTGAAGAGATAAATGCAATACCACAGTACCTGTTAAGGAGACAGCAGCAGTGACAGCATGTAACTAGAATATACTATATTCATCTGTGTGTTTAACAACTCATCTATTGACATGCATATGTTAATGTGTTCACCCTAAACACTTCTACAGAGAATTCACAGTGACTGGCCAATGGCACATACTTGGACTCCTACTGATGCCTCCCATTACAGGGTAATTCTGAAAAGTGTGCAGGTATAAGAAGAAGGATATGTCTAAACTGGTGAATATATTCTAAGCATCATGCTTTTGTATCCATGCTACTGTTGCTGTCACTGAACCATTTGCATATATACACAAGTTATCTTCCTGACTAGTTAGGCATGATTTTGCCAGTGATAGTTTAATATACAGTTATACTCATAGCTACTGTTTGATTGTCTTGCGATACTGCATTTCATGTATACTACTTTGTTTTTGCTTTTCCTTATTTACGCAAATGTGATTTTACAGTTTGTGTCAGTCTGAGTTAAAAAAATTCATTGTCTCTGTTCCTCATATTTTGAACACCACATAGAATGCGACATAGGCTGCATTCTATAAGATTTCATATAACCCGTTGACTAATTTACTTTGGTAGTGCTTTACATTTGTTCTTGCTCAGACACTGTCCATGTCTACATGTCTGTTACAGACAAACTTATCTGTGCTGCTTCATACATTTTACAAGTTATATTTGGCATGATGTCATTTGCTTGGCCAGGTGACTGCATTACCGTATTGCTGATGGATTGTGGTTTCTTCCTGTATTGTTGATGGTGTATGTCGCTGCTGTGTTTTTGGCTGACTGGTATCTGATCATTCTGTATATGACTGTCACTGTCGTCAGGCTGGAAACATGGCACTGTAAATGTTTATTGAATTGAGGTACATAATTTACACAGAATGTGACTTCTATGCATAAACATCATATACTGTCCTGCATGGTGGTTTTCTTTTATTTTGATTTGCAGTTTCTGAGGTAATGACTATGTCACAGAAATATTTGCAGTTTTGTTATGCTGGTTCAAATGTGATCACAAATAGTCTGTAACTATTCATAAGAAAATGTAAACTCAGTGGTGACACTTAGAGAAGATTGTTCAACAGTAAAGAAACACTAATTTGCAGATATATATATATATATATATATATATATATATATATATATATATATATATATATATATATATATATGTATATATATATATATATATATATATATATAGCATAGCATTTACTATGACAAATCTGATTCATCTGTTCACCTGGCAGGAAGGTGTAGGAATCCACCATAACAAATTATTCTTATTGATATTTTTTTTTTGTTTTTTTGCATGTTGCTGAGGTTGAGATTATAATTTCTAGCAAAATAATGGAGGATACTGTTAAAAGCACTTTTATAGTCACATTATTATGTCATGATGTGGGTAGTGGCATATTGCATGTACAAGACAGCTGCATATTCTATTATGGGCAGCATCTTGAGCACCATTTTGGCTGTATATGTGTATGTATGCATCAATCCATCTATCTGTCTATCTATCTAATCTACCTATTTGTATACTGACTTATAAAATTGTTAAGGAATTTGACCATCAGATTTCGAGCTATCCTAGGTCTGCACCTTTCACTGTGACAAATGGACAAAAGCCACACCCACTATTTTAATCATGCCCTTTGCCACCATTTTCTCTGCCTACCATACTCACCTCAATGCTAATTTTGTGACATAAATAGACACACCATTGTTAGGCAGAATGTCTTTTTCTTGCCTATTTTAACATTCTTGGACTTGATCATATTGCGTAAAAGGGTTAATTTTGTATAAAATAATCAGTTCTGGGCAGTATTTTGAAAAAAAATTGGCATTTGTCTGTGCTGCAAAACATAAAACCAGAGTTTGTATAGCATTTCTAGATTACTGTGCAATTGTTCTAATATCCAAATAGTACAGAAATAAAAGGATAGGCGATAATCCAAAACTAACTGTATATTAAATATCTTCTATATATGCAAGAAAATAAGGCAGGACACCTAGTTCAATTACATATTCCTTCTCCCCCACATTTTTTTAAAAATTTCACTGACATTCATTTTTTTTTATTGCACTAACTATGGTCTGCTTTTCGAGCAATGGAGAAAGACTCTGAAGTCAAATGCCTTATATAGTAAAAAAAAAACAGAAATCTCCATCATAAAAATTGCAAAAGAAAAAAAGAGAGAGAAAAAGAGAGAGAGAGACAAAGTCCCAAAATAAAAAGTCTCTTACCAGATAAACTCTAAACAAAAAGGCTTTACTAGAAAGCTGGTACAATGTGAAGAAAGAAGAAAATTGTTTATTTTCTTCATTTTTTTTTTTTTTTAATTTACTTGAAACAAATTCTCTTAGCTTTGCCAAAACTTAACATACTTTCTGTTAACTGTGGATCACCATCACCTGAACTGTGACTTTGGATTAATGCATTTCAGATCATAGCTGTCAACTTCTTTCTCAAGAATTCTGTACAAAGCCAAAAATAATGGTAGTGTGAGTAAAGGCCCAAAAATCAATGACAACTTGTAAACATGATTTTACTACACTTAAAGTTAATACAACAACAGGTTTTCCACCGGCATGCATTTTCTAAAAAATAAGGAATTTGAAACTCTAGTGATCGGCATTATTGACTGACTATAATGTTCAATGATGTGCCAAAAGATTAAACCTTTTATAAAGAACTAGGCAAACATATGAGGGAAAATCAGGGAAATTCTGCAAAATCAGTGACAGTTGAGAGATATTTTGGGATTTGCCAAAACAACTGCAAGATGGGATTTGCAAAAGAAATTGTGCAATAGTACAAGATACTTTGACAAAAGGGACACAAAATGGTTGCCCTGAATTTTTTTTGCCACAACTCCACACAGTTAAAAAGTTATAACTCTATACAACAGTCAGTTAGTTAAAACAAATAAGGTATGCTTTTAAGACTGTTTTCAGCAAATGCCCATAACTTTGTCAACATTTAACATGCTATCTATGCATCACACCACCACCTGAGCTGTGAAACTGAATAAGTCTAAATTGAATCTAAAATGGGACTTGTGAACATGACTGCCAAACATTTTCAAATGAATGTGCACAATTACAAAATGGCCCCTGAAATGAGATCCTGAAAATTTGTAACCAAAAGTGGCATACACTTAAAGAGTTATAATCCTGTACAGCAATCAGTTAGTTAAAATGGGTAATGTAATTTTAATATTTTCAACAAATGCCTATAACTCTGCTAAACTTAAAATTTTGAGCTCAAAATTTGAACATATGAAACAGTATGTGGATTAAAAAAATGTTGGTCATTGTAAAGAGTTGTATCTTATTGAAGAAATGTTAACTATCAGGTTGAATGGTATCTTGGATAGTTATATAAGGAATACTGCTATTTACAATATTTATATAATCGCAGTGACATATAGAGGGTAGGACAGAGATGGAAGAGGGTTAGAGAGGATAAGGATAGAAGGAAATATGGAGACTGGAGGAGTGGTTAGTTCTTAGCTTCATGCATTAATAGTAGGCTGTTGATTCAGTGGACAACTTGAAAGTTAGGCACATGATCCCACACTGAAATTACCAAGACATAGAAATGTATTGCATCCTATGAAACAAAGTACTTGCATTTAGTTTCAATCTGTTTCCATAAAGGCTTGATGTGCCATACTGGTGGTGTAATTACTATTGCCCATCCAGTTCCCCAGATTTTGCTTGAAACGGGTCAGTTAGCTACTATGCTTTACATCCAAGGGGAGTCTGTTCCAGAAAAATACATTTTTGTGATACATATCTATTAGCCCAACAGATCATATTTATTTTACCACTGAAGTTTAGCTCTGTTGAGTGGCAGTGTGTAGGGTGTGAATTTTGAGAGTAAGGAAATGCTGCAGTTTCTCAAGCTGGGTCAAGTGCTTGGATAAGTACATACCAAAAGAAGCATTTTACTCTACTACTGGCTAGATAAGGCAAGGGATGATAATGTCTTTGGATCTAGAAGATATACCCTTGATGATTGATCTTGCTATGTAAAAGGATTTCTTAACAGTGATCATATGGTGGTCAAAGGACAGTTCATTGTCTACATTGCCTGAGTTCATGATGTCTGAGTCTGTTTTTTTTTTGGAGGGGGCACTTATATGATATGAATAGTGGGCATTTCTTGACATTTAATCTGATTCTGTGGTCTATGCATCACTTGTTAGTTCATATTATGCCCTGCAGGATAATCCAGATGGCAGTGGGGTATATGACAGCCCCAAATTTGTTAGATAATGTAATAAAAATGTACAGATGCAACAATAATATGGGAAGTATGCCTGATAGTTGTCATCAGTTATGGGTGCAAGGGGTTTCTAGTATCTCCTGTAAAATAAAGTCAAAATATTCCTATTAGTTACTTTGCTATGAAGTATGTCTTCCTATATATTGCTGTTGTTATTATGTTTTATAAATAGATTTTTGCATACACGGTCCTTGGTGAATTAATAGCAAAGTTAACAAAATGCAGCCGATGATTACAAACTTCAGAAAATGATCAGTTCCACATGGAACAGAACCCTTTCACCTAAGTAGAACCAGTGGTAAGATAACATCAGTTCTAGGAATCTAAACCTATATTACCACATCAACACCACCAAATGACATGAGTGGTACCTATCTACTGCATTTTCCTTTTGTGCAATAGGCTGTTCATATACATCAAGCAGAGTATTTCCCTAACAACCATCAAAACCAGTTGGGTGGTCACAAATTTACATCTAGGATATATGGAGAAAAGTCTGGTTATGGGAAACAATGTTACGTCTCCCATCAGTACTAGGTGATGTCACAGAGCTTTTCAATGATTTACTTGGTCATAAGCCTAGTAAGAACATCAAAGAACCTATGAACCTAAGCAGTATGATTGCATTGGATTTAGTGATACCACTACTGTCACATTCTCAGCATGGACAAGCAAGCACTATACTCTGGGTGTATTATTGAGTAGTGTCATGACATGAGGTTAAAAAATAGCACATAAACAGAGTAGTTGTGGTCTAACTTCTGTCAGGTATATATTCCAACTGAGAACTTCCTAGCTGAACTGTATAACACATGATGTGTAATAGTTGTAGCTAGCCTCAGTAGCCTTAAAGCTGCATTCCAAGTGCAACAACCTTCTTTTTAACTGTTAGAAAGTATATCTATATTACATATTTACAAGTTGCGAAAGAGTGCTCTTCAAACTATCTGGAGATATACAGAGCTGAGTATATTTTTCTGGCACTTCACAGTTGTGTACTGGCAATTGTTGTTTGACATTTTATATCATTGCTGTCTGACTTCAGAGTTGTGCACTGTTATTTTTGCTTCACTGTATAGTTTTTCAGATCTCTGCTGAAATTCTGGCCATAAAATACATATTATATATAGTAATAAAATGCAAAATTTACAAAGAAAATGTCTTCTTGTAAACTAAAGCCTCACCTGTACATCCTCATTGAGTGTGTACCATTGGATTACAGAAGCTGTTCCATGTACTGTCATGCTTTTCACCTTAGTGGAATGTGTATGTAGCCTATGAAAACAAGGCTCAAAACCAAGTCCAGGAGGATGAGGTGCCCAAAACAAAACAAATAAACAGGAAAAAGGCTCCACACAAACTGTAGTATCCAAAGGGCAGGGGACCAGGATCCAATCCACACAAACAATGTTTATTGAGTGCTTTCATCTCTTGAATAGAAACTTCTTTAGAATAACACAGCATATTACCCAACAGCCTTATATATGCTATTCCAACAAATTAGTCTTCATTGTGTGGATTGGATCCTGGTCTCCTGCTTTTGGGATATTGCAGTTTGTGTGGAGCCTTGTTTTCATTATTTTCTGTATGGAGGGGACTGTGGCCACTGATTCACCTTCACTGACTTCACTTGCTCAAGCTCTTCAAATCCTCAACTCGACAGTGGCGAATCTAGCCTTATGTACCTGATGTCCAAGTTTTTACATTGGTAAAACTAAAAATGCGTTTAGAAGTAGAATTTGCCAACACTACTATGACATCAGTAGGAAAGATTTTAAAAATGCATTAGCAGGACATATAGTAACCAATGAAGGACATGGGTTCAGATTTATTATTACTGAGCAGGTTAGGATGGGTGAAAGAGGTGGGCCACTCAATGATTACCTAGAAATGGTTGAGCTTAGATGGTAAATTAGGACAAATGCAACTGAAGCACCGGGTCTTAATAGTGCAGTATCCATCAGCTCTGTTTTCAGGCTCAAGGCACAATTTCATATATGACAGTCATCAATGCCTACTATTAGGGTAGGATGCTAATAAACAACAAATACATATATACTTTCATATGCATAAATATTGACATCTGCTGCTTTGAATATTTTAATTCATTATAGGATATATTTAATTGTCACGTATCTTTTATATGTTTTTAATTGCATTTGTTCTTTTTTTACTGTGAGTGCAATATATATATATATATATATATATATATATATATATATATATATATATATATATATATATATGTATATATATGTGTGTGTGTGTGTGTGTGTGTGTGTTGCTCTTTAAATGTTTCTATGTCCTTTCAGGACATTATTTTATTAATGAGTTAATGATGACTAATTTGTTGGAATAGCATATATAAGCCTGTTGGGTAATATGCTGTGTTATTCTTTAGAAGTTTCTATTCAAGAGATGAAAGCGCTCAATAAAGGTTGTTTGTGTGGATTGGATCCTAGCCTCCTGCTTTTTGTATGTAACCTATGAAACCCAGCCAGGTATCAGTTCATGTACTAAGTTTCAGAGTCCAGTCTGATAAAGGAGTGAGGGACCAGACTGACCATCACCATTTTCTACCCTCAGAGTGTATTAGCCGACCCATTTTACAAGGATAATAGTGATCAATGAAAAATCTTCACCGAAACAAAGAAGCCATCATAAGTGATTAGACATATCACAGGCAGGCCACAGCCTAGTGAGCCAGAGATTCTTATGCTGGCTGTAACAAACATATGCTATCATTTTTTTTCTCAAATTAAAACAGGTATGTTAATCTGTTAGAACACACTGGAGAAGAACATCCAGTGCAGTCACATAATGACATGTTTTCAGTTTTCAAAAAAACAACTATTTCTGCCGAGATTTTTTTTTTCAAAACTAAAGTAATACCCCACCTAAATTAAATGGAAGAGGCAAACCCATTCTACAACAGCCTACCTACAGAGCATACTTCAGGTATTGTAGTCACCTATTATTCAAAGCTGATGGTAATAAAGGCTTATTAGTTGTATCTCCCCTGATTTGAATAGCTAAAAATACCACCAAATAATTTCATTAGCAAAGCATTAGTCAGTCATGTCATTATAGCCTTCTGCAATTCTAAAAGTACAAACTAAGAAACAGGGGTTGGGTGGGTGGCCTAATGGTTAAGTTGTTTGCCTTACAAACACAAGGTGCAGGGTTTGAGTCTCACAAGGGATAATCGGCTAAGCTTAAAATGGCTTGCAAGGGCAATTAGCTTTGTACTAATCTATGAACCTATCTATCTAGGTGTTTTTCCCCCTATTTCGCTGTGTCTTAAGTTGGTATAAGTGGTTTTACATCCTGTGTGTTATCTGACCATCTCAAGGATTACTTGCATAAAATTAGACCCTCTTAGTAAAAAAGTCTGCATATCATTGCTGGAGCCTTCCTGTCTCCTGAAAGAATGCTTTTCAGACTATCTTGAGTTATACAGAGCTGAGTATATTTTTCTGGCACTTCAGAGTTGTGTACTGGTAATTGTTGTTTGACTAATTTTATATCATTGCTGGCTGACTTCAGAGTTGTGCACTGTTATTTTTGCTTCACTGTATAGTTTTTCAGATCTCTGCTGAAGGTGTTGGTTTTCCCATACCCACCCTCCCTATTCCTGTGTTGTTGTTTAAATTTGGAGGTTTTTGCAGTTGCCCGCCCCCACTGTAGATTTGATCTGGGACACTCCCCCCAGTCCCATCTCTTTAACTCATTCTACCTAATAGACTCCTTTTGCATTGTTTTTAGTCATTTTTAATTTAATTGCATTTTTTAAACTGTTTGGTCTAACATTGCTACATACTCAAGTGTGCTAGCTTGCACTGCATTTTAATTGTTTTGACTGCTGTTTTAGCTACTTTTCTGTATATATATATATATGTATATATATATATATATATATATATATATATATATATATATATATATATATATATATATAAAAAATCCTTTCCTGTAACTAGTGTAGTCCAGATTCAGATTTGCTGTATCCAGGACTGTATGTAAGTTTCTGAGCCCCCCCCCCCCCAAGCTTTCTGTGTTGAAGGGAAGCCTTCTACCTTATCAGTGGGAGTGGTAAGCACTAGGTAACCTAGCTACCACATAAGGAGTTGTTCTGGCCCAGAAATTGTAGTTACTGGCCGTTTGGGCAGTTTTTCCATCTCTCTCAACTTTCTGATTTAAAAGCCCACATTTGCACTTGTTTCCCCCCTTTTCTGTAACTAGTTTAGTCCAGATACAGATTTTTACTTTTAGCACTTGAATTTGCTTATTCGTGATCAGCACTTGTTCAGAACTTGTATGCACTAAATAACCTACTAATTACTACAGCACTCAACCTTCCTCATTACCTAGAGGAAAACAGTTTTGGTACTTACTTTCCTCACTTGCTTAGAGAAAAACAGCTCTTGTACTCACTTTCCTCACTTATCTAGAGGAAAATAGTTTTTTATTCAGGCATGTCCAAGGGTCAGCTCCCAGTGTTCTCTCCTGTCTATCTGATGAATCTGGGCATCTTGGGGCAATGTAGAAATTGCCTCATGTACACAGACAACCCTCTCCTCCTACTACCCAACACTACAACCTGTGAAACATGCACTTATCTAGCCAAACTGGAGGTAAAGCTCTCTCCAATCAAGACTGAACTTGACAGTCAAGAGGAGAAGGTAAACACTTGCACCACACCACACTCATCACATAGTCTCACTAAATCTACACCACCAAAATCCACACATAGAAACACAAAAGCATTCACGGAGGCTCTCAATAATAATCTGCTCAAGCAACAGAGACCTCCAACGAAGAAATGCAAGCAACCTCCACCCCCCGACACAAACCAAATGACACATAGCCCGCAGACTCAGTGTGCCACTCACCCACAGCCAATAAGGCAAAACAACATACCCAACACACTAGTCATAGGCAACTCTATAGTCAGGCACACTGATGTCCCACTCACCAGGCTAAACAAGGAGAAGGTTACTGTCAGCTGCCTGTCGGGTTCCAGGATCCGCCACATAACCCACGCACTCAGGTCACTCCACAAGAAGTACAAATATGACTCTGTCATTGTCCATGTTGGTGTGAATGACCTAAGACATACCTCCCTGGACTACATGAAAAGAGACATGGAAGAGCTCTCTGATCTTGTAGCCCAGGCAGGTATGACCCTAGCCCTGTGTAGCATTCTGCCATCATCCAGAATGATGTTGCAGTACAAGGACAAAATAATTGACTTCAACAATTGGCTAAGCTTCTGGTACCATTCTAAAGGGATCCAGTATCTGTCTGCCTGGGATGACATGGTCGACAGACCACAATGCTTTGCCAGAGATGGCCTGCACCTGTCACCCCTGGGATTCCGGATACTGGCTAAGGTTCTTGCCACCCCTATAGTGCCTTTTTTAGGCAAGGTTCAAATGACAAATTCACCACCATAACAGGAACAGGCAAGCAAAAACTGAGGGTGATGCTACTCAATGCTAGAAGTCTAAATCTCAAAATTCACTCACTCGAGGCACTCTTTAAAATGGAGAACATCGATATCTGTGCATTGACTGAGACCTGGTTCAAGGCTCCAGAGAGCACCCCTGCACTACCAGGCTATAACTCATACCACACTTTTGGGCTATGTAACCTGGACCGGAACACCAAAGGCAGAGGTGTGTCCATATTCATTAAGGATATCCACACCTCCAGGCTAGTTGCTCAGCATAATGCAGCCGAGGTTATCCAAGTGCAACTAACTCTGGGCAAAACTGCAATCCAAATTGTAGCTTGCTACAGATCACCCAACATGCCCCAGGATTCCCACTCCTCTTTTCTTGATGTACTGGAAAATATTAGGGTTCAACCAAACACCCTAATAATGTGCGATTTCAACTACCCCACCATTAACTGGGAAAACTACTCATGTACCAACTCCTTCGCTCAACACTTTCTGGAATTCATAAACTCCAATGCCCTGGATCAACTTATCCACACCCCTACCAGGGGCAACAATATCCTAGATCTAGTCATTACCAATATGAGTGACCAGTTTTCCACACCTGAAGTCAACGCCTCATTGGTCCGATCTGACCATAAGCTAATTACCCTAGATATCCACATCCTGCCTCCACTCCCATTAAGGAAACTATGGTAAAAACTTTCTCCAAAGCCAACTTCATGCTTCTTAAGACAGAAGTGGTGAACTTCATGACACCCATGCAGATGGACAATACAGTTACGTCTACTGAATCCTACACAATTGCACTTTATAAGCACTTACATGAGTGCATGGATCGTGCTATCCCAAACAGAACCAAGACACTATCCTCCAAAAAAAGGAAGCCAAGCTGGTGGTCCCCTGCCATAAACAGACTGTACAACAGAAGGAAGGAACTCTTGCAAAAGAGAGTAAAATCCCACGAGTGGAGGAGCTCCCTGGTCAGCCTCAGTAAGAAACTGCGATCCCTGATAAAACCCTCCAAAGCTAGTTGCGAAAACAAAATCACCACTGATTCTAAAGACAACCACAAAGCATTCTATAGCTATGTCAAGAATCTCAATAGCAACACTCAGATCTGCTCTGAGTTACAGCACAATGGCACTAAATATACAGACCCAACTGATATTGCCAACATCGTGGCAGATAGGTTCAGTGCTAACTTTACCCCCCTCTCACCCCCTAAAGAGCCCATCTCTATACCGGAAGAATGCAAAGTTCCTGTAATCACGGCTACACAGGTAAAAAACACACTCTCCAAAGCCAAGAACACAGCATCCATGGGACCAGACAACATCCCAGGCTGCGTTCTACATGAACTACAGAACAAACTGGCACCCCACCTAAGTACCATGTTTAATCATAGCCTCACCTCAGGCTTTGTGCCTGCTGAATGGCGCACAGCAATGCTTATCCCACTCCACAAGGGGGGAGCCACCACGGACCCCGGGAACTACCGTCCCATTAGCCTGACGAGCCTAGTCTGCAAGGCCATGGAATGTATCATCATGGAACTTATAAACAAAGACATTGGTAATCTCCAAACTCTGGATCCCACCCAGTTCGGGTTTGTAAAAGGCAGATCATGTCTCCTAAACCTGATAGACTACTTTGAATCAGTCACCAAAGTCGTAGACAAGGGTAAGGTAGTTCACACAGCCTATCTAGATCTTGCCAAGGCTTTCAGCACCATCCCCCACTCTGGAATTATAGATAAACTCACTAAACTAGGTATAAATCCCTATGTCACAAAATGGGTTGCCAACTGGCTCACTAACAGAACCCACACTGTGAACGTAGCAGACTCCAAATCTGACTTCAGACCAGTGACAAGTGGAGTACCACAGCGTTCAGTCCTGGGTCCTCTCTATTTCTCTGAAGTACAGGCTAACACAGAAGGTCTTTGGCTAACGAAGTTCGCAGATGACTGCAAACTAGGAGCCACAATCGAAACTCCAAACGATGTGGGCATCCTACAAAAGGGCCTCACTGAGACAGATGCCTGGTGTCAAAGCCATGGCCTCAAGCTCAATGCCAAAAATGCATTGTCATCCCCTTCGGTAAAAAATCTGCACCCATGAACTACAACATAGGTGGTAGTATACTTAACACCGAAAGTGTCATAAGAGACCCTGGGACACAGGTGGACAGTAGTTTCTTCTTTGATAATCACATTGCCACAGTAGTCAGGAAATCCTTCTATGTGGCACACCTCATCACAAAAGGTTTCTCATCCAGAAAAAAGAGGTCATTGTTCCCCTCTACTCATCACTCATTAGACCCATTATAGAGTACAATGCCCCTTTTGGTATGTACCTCACAAGACATCTACAACAACTGAAAAGGCCACAGAAATACCTCACAAAGAGGATTACCAGCCTCAAACTGATGCCCCACACAGACTGTCTCAAAAAACTCCAGCTTTACTCCGTCACATATCACCTACTCAGAGGTGATCTCTGCCTAACATACAAAGCTATGTCAAACCCAGAGCTGTTGGACATGCTCCACTTAAAGAAATCCCAATCCCTCCGAGCTACATGCTCTAGGGACCTAAACCTTGTCATCACAATAAACAGAACATGCAGGAGGGATAGATTCCTGTCCCAGAGACTTTCCATACTCTGAAATAAACTACCTATCTATATCAAACAAAGCTCCTCATTAGCACTCTTCAAGAAAAATCTTGATGATTGGATGGGAAATAAGAAATTCACCCTGGGGATCACCTCTGTGGCTCTGCTCGACAGTGGCACAGGAAAATAATTTTCTTGGGTGGCAAAAGCCAGGGTACCTTTTTGGCTGGGCTTGTATAGGCCCCAGGGTCAATAGCCTAGTACCTACCTATGAACCTATGAACCTATGATTATTACTTTACAATGGTCATTTCAAGATTCAACTTAACATTGTTCTAAAAATCTAATGAATTATTTAGATTTTTCTAGAACATTTAAAAAGATCTGGTAAACTAATGCACTTTTCAGATATTAGATTCATGTTTAAGTTTCTAACACACAATACATTTGAATGGTTTCTTCACAGTCTACTATACCTTGAGAATATAGCAGACTTACTTATACCTCTGTTTCCCTTCAGTAGCAATTACTTTTGCACTGCAGTCTTATTTGTAAATACAGACTTGGACTGTTTCTCTGCATGTCTTGGCTATCACTGTTTTCACAGACTCTGTTTTCTTTATGAAAGGATTAGTTGTGATAATTCTAGCTGCTCATCTTTCTGGAACTACAACTCTCACAGTTCTGCTGTACAAATCTTTACAGTTCCTTCTCTATAGTTTACCATTTTCACATGAAATGCATAGGACCTTGTGTGATGCCCCTGCACTCCCCCAGTAATCAAGCAGCCTCAATCCTCACCACTGGCAACAGTGAGGGACGTACATAATGGGAGGATGACAAGTACACACACACACAGGAAAGTACAATTTCCCTTAAGAGCACACAGAGATCACAGTCAGTCTGGGGTTGTTTTCTCCCTCTTTCTTCAGATCCCCAATAAGACTCCCCATTGGCACAGCTATAGGGTTAAGATCTCAGCTGAGGAATCAAGCCAAGACCTCCAGCACCCTTTCTGTCCAACCAATGCTTCATGTCCCTGCCCAAGTAGCTGACACATGCACACTTTGAGATTTGATTTATATTCAAACAAACACACACACACACACACACACACAAACCTGGGGAAGGCTGGCACAGGTTTACTAGCTATGCAACTGCTGCCACTGTCAGCAACCCCTACTTATCAGCTACTATAAAGGTCATTACAAAGGATGACCAATCCTACTGTGTAATGTTACTATTATCCAAATGGTAAGTGTGACCAAGGCTATTTAGGAGTGGCCTGTACAATGTCACCAAATACGTATGCATGTATGATAAGAGCTTAAATATCTATAAACAAACCAGCCACAATAAAAAGGTTTAAATATATTTAATAATAAATAATAAAACAACAAAACAATAACAAACACAGTCACTTCAGAGTTCAGAATCACAGGAAATATTTTAAAACAACATTGCAGGACAGTCTCAAATAAATACAGAAAACCTCTAACCTAAGCTTTACTATATTCCTATATATCTCTAAAAGAAAAACTATGCCTAAATCATACCTACAGACAACATGCAGGCAGAAGTGATGAGTGGGGGTTTCTAGGTCCAAGACAAGATACAAAATGCACAGTCTTTCTCTGAGACAGTTCTTAAATTACTATCAAACATTACTGATGGGTCAGCTTGGATGACATCACTCTTTGTCACCTGCCTTCAGTTCACAGGCCAAAAGAAACTAACATCTCTGTGTCAAAAATACATATCTCTCAGATGTTTGCCCAGAACTGGAAGTCGAAAAACAATTAAACACGTTTACATTTTAAACCTAGTAATTATTTCTGTTTCAAGACAATAGAAAAACCTGTAGCTCTAGACATTGTGTCTGTTTCACTGAAACTCTAAGATAACACAAATGTAAAACAATTTCCACTTATTTTCTTGAAGTTTTGCAAGTTAACTCTGTATGTTCCAGATTCTACTATTAAAACATGCATTTGCACAGGCATATAGTGTATATACATTTTTGTTCATTTCTGGTAGGGTACACTGTGGACACATCCTTGAAGCTCAGTACATAACATACAGTTCTTTATAAATTATATCAATATTCACAAATGACTTATGATTATTTACAACATTCCAGATAGCTGGGCTGGCAGTGTCATATCTTGCTTTGGCTGCTTCCCATTACTTTGACTTCAAGTGGTAAATGTTACCATGACTTTTATTTTCATTTCTCAAGCATGCAAATCTGATCTTTTATGGTATATAGTTTTTGCTTCTGCTAATTTATTACAGTTGCTTTGTATTGATTTTTTTCAGATATCATTAATCCAGTCAGAATAGGTAATTTTCTTTTCAGTGTTCTGTCCATCAAACTTTGAGCATCTGAGAGAATTAGTCCTTGCAAAGGTGTTTTCATATATTCCAGAACAGCAAAAATAAGTCATAGTAGCTTTTCATGCAGCTCTTTCCACAGAGTATATGGTATGGCTATCCTTGATCAGAGGAGATACTATATTGACTAATTTATTAGCTGGATAATATTTTTCAGGTCTTTTGGATTGCTATAGATAGGCTAATCAATGGTCATTTTGAACCATGCATAATAAATAAGTTTGTAGGTCCATGCAGAATTACTAAGAATGTAGCCCAGAAGACCACTGAGTTTAGCCCAGTTTCCTAATTGCCTCAGAGCACTCATTTTATAAGTGTTTTGTCACACAATAGGCAAGTGAAGGTTGAGGGAAATCAGACTATGGACTATAGGAAGCACCTCATTAACATCTCATTGCCTTAAACATCTGTGTTTACTGCTTGACTGTGGATCAATGAGTGTATGGACCTGCGATATTCTTCACTGTTTGGACTATTCTCTTTATGTGTCTATTGGATTGTGGATAGTGTTGACTAGATGTTATATGTCCAAGTTCCCAGTCATATACACATATTTTGAATTCCTAACTTGTGTATTTCAAAACACTTTCAATCTGTATTAATGCATCCAAACAGGAAATATGGCTGCTCCAAGTATTAAGATAAAAACAAAAAACACACTTGGAACAAACAAAGTCACTCATACTATTATTTGACATTTAAATGCTTTAATTTTTATTATTCTAGACTTTTTTCCCAAAAGAATTCATTATAGTTCACACAGTCTGTTTATAAGAATGAACACCCAACATGTCATACCATTCCACCAATAATATCATTCTTACTTACAAATTGATAAAATGCATTAAAATACTTTCATTATAAAGCTGCATTCAGATTTAATATACACTTGATATTAATACTGTCCTTCAGACCTGTACGATCATTAGCATTAAGAAAAAGTTGTCACTGAACCTCCTTGAATTAAAAAAAAAAACTTCCAGAAGTCACTATCATACCTAGTTCATCCTTTTCAACTATGCAAAAAGCATCTTTTTAAAACACGTACAACTGATATTATGTTTGTATAATGGATTATTTTTTTTTTTATGTGTGATGTCATACAAGTGTTCATAAATCCTCATCTTAAACGTCCCACTAGTTTTTCCAATGTAAAACCTGTACAGTTACATTATGTTATATGATACATATTTCTTTCTCAGATTTCACTTGATTCTAACTACTACTACTCTCCTCCCGTATTTATAAATTTAAAAAAAATCTCTAATTTTCCCTCTTTTACCCATAGCCACCCCCCTTTTCTCTTGACACATAACCTTTTTCTATCACCTGCACTCTCTACCAACTTCCCCTCTGCTTCTGATTACTGATGTACATGCTGTTGCCTGTAATAACTAAGATTTGATATTCAATACTTTCTGTACTCTTAGTTTAAACTCTGAGTTTATATAGCGATAACCCACGCCTGGGTGTGGGTAATGCGGGATTTACCCACGGTTGGTGTGGTTTGGTCCCGAGGGCGAAGCCCTAGGGACCAAACAAAGACAGCCGTGGGTAAATCCCGCATTACTCACACCCAGAAGTGGGTTATTGCTATTATACTATGACATTATTTAAGAAAATAAATAATTACTTTTCTTAAATAATGGCATTGTATAATGCCTCTTTGCTGCCCTTCCACAGCTGGCTGGTATCATGGCAGTTCTGATGTACTGCGCATGCCTCGCAGTACATCAGAGCTGTGGCCAAAGCAATGGAGAAAGCAAGATCTCCATTGATTTTACTGTTGCTATGTTAAATGGGTTTAACATGAGACAGCTTTAAAATAAACGGAGATGTCCGTTGCTTATTTTAAAGCTGTCTCATGTTAAACCCATTTAACATAGTGAAATAAAAAGCAATGGAGATCTTGCTTTCCATTGCTTTTAAACCTGTCTCGCTATGTTAAATGGGTTTAACATAGCGAGACAGCTTTAAAATAAGCAACGGAGATCTCCGTTGCTTATTTTCAAGCTGTCTCGCTATGTTAAACCCATTTAACATAGCAAGACAGGTTTAAAAAAAAGCAACGGAGAAAGCAAGATCTCCGTTGCTTTTTACACACTGTGTCGCTATGTTAAAGAGTTTAACATAGCGAGACAGCTTTAAGAAAAGCAACGGAAATCTCCGTTGCTTTTTTTAAACCTATGTCGCTATGTTAAACTCTTTTAAAATAGCGAGACAGTGTGTTTTAAAAGAAACTTATACTAATGGAAAAAGTCTGGGCGACCGGATCTTTTTCCATTAGTATAAGTCGATTTACAATGTGCACGCTGGCCAATCAGCATGCACATTTTGGAATATTAATGGGGGGGTCATGGTATAATTGTCATTACTTCCCCTCTAAATGGGGAATTCCTTATGTGCTGGAGATATATGAATGACTTTAACATATTGTTTTGTTACCTTTTTTGTAAATAACACCTTTTAAATTCTTGTGCTACTAGTAGGAATTCAAGCATTATAATGCATGTTTATATTATCTCATATATACTCTACTGTTTGTAAACATTTTTATGGTGTATGTCATACTTTGTGGAGCTTTTCTCCCCAGGCCTCTGCTGAAAAAGGGAACTAGTTCAGGCAGAAATTCCCGGTCAACAAATGTCAAATAAAATATGCTGAGGCCACCCTTGTCAAAACAGAAATATATGTCTGAGTTGTTGTCATATGTGCTGCAAAGAGGAGGAATCTATCTTTAAATAAGGTAATCCCTACAATGGCTTGTAGCCGAGAGAAGACTGTTATTAATACTAATGTATCTTATATATGAATGTTAGACCAAGAGGATAAAGGTCTGACATGTAGTTTTACAAGGTATATGGAAGAAAAACCTACCTTACAATCATTCACTTTCTTCCTGCACTAACGTTCAGAAACAGACATATGTCAGTCATTCAGTGTATGTGCACTGTGATGTTATCATAAAACATGTTGCTGGACCATGTTAAGGACAGCCTCTGCCATGAATTAGTATGTTGTAACATATGAGAGCTGCTAGAGTCTGAATGCTGTGAAAAGGTGCCTGTGTTAAACACGTACATTCACACTATCCAAGCACATACCTCTTGTAGTTAGAAAACATCTGTACTGCAGTTTGAAAGCATAATATCATAATCCAGAAACCCTTGCCAATACTGTGAGTGACCACTCACTCACAAAGGTGCTATGATACTCAACCCACCTCTCTAAACCACACAGATATATTACTAGATATAATCTCTCCAACTTCAACCCCGAAACATTCAACAGTCTCATATCTAGAATATGCTGGGACTTCCTCACCCAGCTCCCCCTAGATGAAGCTGTCATTGCTTTCAACTCTACTTTTCTGGATATCATAAATTCATTAGCCCCACCTTGTAAAATTAGGACAAAAGCAACCATATCTCTTTGGCTAACAAAAAACACAAGAACTCTCATAAAATTTAGAGATAAGTCCTGGAAAAAATGCTTCAAACTAAAGACCCAAATGACCTACAAAGTTATAAAGAACAAAGAAACTTGTCCAAAAGGCTTATCAATAAAGACAAAAAAGAATTCTATTCCAACTCCCTTCTACTCTAAAATCTAAACCCAAAATATTCTGGAATACTATCAATCAAATACTTCATCCTGGAAACCCTACCTCACCAGACCCTACCACAGAAAAGACACCAGAAGAAACTGCTAACACCTTCAATTCTTACTTTGTCTAATCAATATCCAAACTCTTTAACTCCAATAGCTCCACTACAACTAACCCCATAAACCAAGCTTCCTCCTCAACAACTACCCCTCCCAAAATCTTCTCCCTGAAGCCCATCTCTACAACATACATTCGAACCCTACTCTCCAAACTAAAACCCTGCTCAGTATCTGCTGATAACATCCCATCATACTTTCTCCAGACATCTGCCCACTCACTTGCCCTTCCAATCTCTATCATCATAAACCGCTCAATTTCTAAATCCAAAGTACCATCCATCTGGAAACATTTCTACACCCTGCCTATCCACAAAGGTGGTAACTCCACTGAAATCTCTAACTTTAGACCTATTGCCATCCTCTCCTCTTGAAAAATGCATATATACTGAAGTCATGGATCATCTCTCTCAGAAAAACCTACTTACACCAACACAACATGGTTTCTGACCAAAGCATAGCACATATATTGCACTTCTATCCTATCTCAATACTATCTCCCTGGCCAGAGAAGACCATAAACTTATCTCATGCCTCTTCCTCAATCTCTCGAAGGTGTTTGATACTGTTTCTCACTCTCTACTATTAAACAAACTGTCTAACCTTAACTTCTCTCCTGATACAGTGGCTTGGTTTGAAAGCTACCTAAAAGATAGATTTCAATCAGTAAAATGGGACACTGCTTTATCTACTCCCCTTCCAATACAAATGGGAGTCCCACAAGGATCCATTCTAGGGCCACTGCTTTTCAACATCTTCACAAACCTGCTCTGTACCTCCTGCCCACTTTCCTCTGTTATCCAATACGCTGATGACTCTACAGTCATTGCATTAGCTAACTCTCCCTCTGAACTCTTATCAGCTACCCAAACATCCTTTAATTCAGTTGAAACATGGCTCTCAAACAACAAACTCATCCTCAACCCCAAGAAAACAAAGCTCCTACTTTTCCTTCCCAAAACATCCAACCATATAAAGTCCTCTTTTACTATCCAGTCACTTAATAACACTCCTATTGTAGTTTAATCTAGCTCAAACCTCCTTGGAATCACAATTGATGATCAACTAAAATTTGACCTCCACATAAACAACTGTATCAGGAATACTCACCTTAAATTAGGCCTACTTTATAGAAATAAAAGATTTCTCACCCAGGAAGCTAGAATAGCCTTCACTCAAGCCCACCTTCTTCCCTGCCTAACATATTATTCACAAACCCTTACTAACCTAAACTCCTGTCTCCTCACTAGACTTAAGGCCACATACCATAAAGTAGTGAGATTTGCAGCTCAACTATCCTATAGATCTTACCACTGTCTCTCTTTAAGATATTTAATCTGGCTTGAGTTGCCCCACCTACTCCTTCTCTCCCAGCTCCAAACTATACATGCAATTCTCTACCAACCATCTTTCTGTCCAGCCTTACACATCATTATATCTCACTATACTCCTACAAGAAGCCTCCAAAGCTCCTCTCAAGACCACTTAAAAATCTATAAGCTAAAATCTAAAGCAGGGTGTAGCCTATACAGCTATCATACCTCTATCAAATGGAACAAACTTCCCTTCGAAATTCGAACACTCACACATCCCAAACAATTTAAACTAACTCTAAAAGAATATTTCAACAGGAAATGGATCTGCCAATGCTCAAACCCACCCAAAACCTCTTCTTCTCTCCACTAATCAATAGCTTTTTCCCCTCTCCCTGAAACTTTTATTCCATCCTGACTGTTTTAATTGTAAAATTAACATTCTACTCCTATGTTGCTCTTCTATTCTATCTACTACTTTCAAAAAAAAGTGCTCTGACTATTATCTACCTGTTTTTTTCTTTACATTATTCTATATATAATACTTGTTTTTATGACAAAATATAATCTGTATATTCTCAAAAATTCTCTTGTAGCCTTCTAGCTGATTGCCTTATTCCACCTGTATAATACCTGTTAATAATGACAAAATGTTATATCTATTTACTGGAGCTTTTCTCCCCGGGTCTCTGCTGAAAAAGGGCTTCGGCTCAGTCAGACATTCCCGGTCAACAAATGTAAAATAATAAAATAAATAAATAAATATATATATATATATATATATATATATATATATATATATATATATATATATATATATATATACATATATATATATATACATATGTATATATATATATATATATATATATATATATATATATATATATATATATATATATATAGTTTTATTCCCTAGGTTCCAACAGTATTCAGCATATCCTGAGGACAATAAATGACATCATGCTGCAAGCCCTCAGGAAATCTACTTCTGTTGGGTTGATGAGGTGCAGACCCAAATCCACAGCTGGAGAAGGGCAAAGAGGGCTGCTACCCTGGGTTCAGGCTGTAAGGGGGCATGATCAACACTGTCACAAAGATGCCTGCATTTAACATTGTGGCTGCTTAAATTATTTTAAAGCCTGCTAGCAGTGTGTGTACATGTGTGCGTGTGTGTGTGTGTGTGTGTGTGTGTGTGTGTGTGTGTGTGTGTGTGTGTGTGTGTGTGTGTGTGTGTGTGTGTGTGTGTGTGTGTGTGTGTGTGTGTGTGTGTGTGTGTGTGTGTGCGTAGAACAGGATAGCATGCATAACAGGACCGTACAAACATGTCTTGAGATTGACCAAATTATTTTTGCACAATCAGACATTACAGCATGAGACATACAATAACAGCTTGCTGACTGTGTCAGGCAGATATATATTGCATTGTCCCATCAGATGTGTCAAGGCAGCAAACGCATGCCTTTGACATATTAAAGTCAAATGCAATGACATATCCTTTGTCAGTATTGACAGTGTTGTATGACATTTCATCCACAGTGATTGGAATTATTAGCCTGCATCACCTGCAATGCACATTTTTTGTGTGTGTTTTGGGGGAGGTTTGTGGCTTCTTGCATAGTTCTGTATCAATATACATTTATGTTTTTTTTGCAGTGAGCCTGCACTTCCCAATCAGATGGCCCTAGTGAAGTCATGTCACTGGAAATGATAATTTACAGGACAGATATATGCCAAACAAGGAAGCTATGGGAACTGCCGGGATGCTGCACACACAAACTGGTGATAATCTCCTCTACAGAGATCTGTGATTCTGGTCACTGAAAGATACGTGTCTGCCACAGTTCCTTATTAAGACCTGATCCTCATCGAAGTGGTCAATCATGTGATGGATAGTTAAGTTATGATGTGCAATATGCTATATAAACCTGCATTGTTGATGCACTCTGCCATCATGTGAAACTGGGCAAGCAGTGGCCACAATGAGAACAAACAAGTGCTTTTGAGGAAGGACTGTTGACACTTCTAACTTTGTGTCAATAAGCAGTGACAATATTTTGTGCATCTTTATTGGTGTAAAACGTAGTCCTGCACATACAGTTAAGACTTGCAGCATATAAACACTTTCAAAGACCTTCTGGCCTAAAGCTTATAGTAAAGGATGCATCCTATTCTACAGGAAGGTCAGTAAAAATTACTGTGATAATACTGGTTGAGTCTGACCACACAAGAGTTTCTACAAGTCAAAATCTTCCAGTTTGCTTCAGACCAGTTACAGTCCAGATCCTTGTATCCCCCACCAGTTTTCCATAGTCATCATGAAAGGGGATACATACATCTTCTCCCAAGCCCGCAGATCTGGGAAACAAAGGTAGGCTGATTTTTCCATTCCTATCCCTGACTGCAGTTTCTGCTCTGTCAGCATTAGCCCTACAACTACCCAAACACATGCCTCAGACATAATTGCCTTTGGCATTTTCCATTTGGACCATGTTTTCCAGAAACTGTATTGCAGGAATCACCCATGCAGGTGTCAATATTGTGAGTACCAGTGCCAGTATTTTCAATGCCAGCTTTCATTGTGTTGATAGCTATGGTTCACTTACTCTGACAACAGGGTAAGCATCAATATTTCTGATAGCTGGTCTTTGGGACCCTCACTATGCTATAACTCCAGTGCAATTGCTCCAGTGCTGCTTTTGCCAGTATCAGAACTTATTTTGCAAGGAGAGTTTAGAGCAATAAATGATGCCTTTTCAAGAATTCCATCATGCCAGACTCGGCCCCTAATTGCACCTGAGCTTAAGACTTCTCTGAGGTCCCTTCCCCTCCATGAAAGAGGTTTTTGTATCTTCTATCTTCAAGTTTCCTCACGAAGGTGCAGATGAAATATGTAACTGAATTAAAACACTTTAGGCAACCCTTATATTTCCACAAAGAGGACCTCTCTTCCTTTCCCCTAGAGGACCCCATGTATTTTGTGAATATCTTTAAATGATGCAGCAGATGGTAAGCTGCCCTTCTGATCCTATCTCTTCTCCTCAAGGCAATTACAGTGGGCCTAGAACCTTACCCCATAAACCTTTGGGGCTGTATCAGACTTAGTAGATATTCCTTTTAAATATAATACAAAAATTACATGGGTGAACATGGACATGGTTAATCCTTTGTCGAAGAAGACTGATTGGGTCTTTTTTTCCCCAAAGGCAATGATTAGTCCTGGCAGAGACTCCTAAGCCAAATACCAGCTGTTTGTAAGGGCCCTACTGATTAGAACCATACTATCCATCCAACAGACAGGGAATACAGACTAAAGAACAGTTTTTGGTAGTGTGTATGTGTATTCATATCGATCACCCTGTTCTTGTGTGTACTAAACTATCTTACAAACGTGATATTTTCAAATACATGTGGCTGCCAAAATGTATGACATGGCAGTGGAGCTGTGTTATGGACCACTGAGAGATAAGTTTTTGGTGCAAGTCAGTATCTCTTCAACTATGAACAACAATATGGCTGACACCAACACACTGCAGCAGAAGGTGCTGTTACACAGCGTGATCTGTAAGTGGGTTACACCAGGACCTCTAGCTGCGTCTCTTTGATCTTGCTGCGGATACCAGGGTTAGATTTTTAGATTCCCTTTTTTCAGGACATCTCATATTCAGTCAAGAAGTTGATGAACACCATAAACAAATTGAATACCAGTGCAAGATGCTCATTGCTGTTGGTATAAAATGCCACCATCCACCATATGTTTTCAAAAGGATACAGAGATGGCAGCACTGTGCAAGGTTTTCTATGACACACAGTACTATCAGTAATAAAATGAGGGTGCTGCAAAGATATATCCCACTGAGTGTGCTTTTTATTAAAGTCATGGACCAGACATATGGGTTTATGGTGCTCCTTGGAAGGGCACAATCAGCTCCATGGCAGAGAACAGCAGCCCTTTCAGCTGTCTTATTCTGCAGATAGTTGGGGTTATTTCATCTCCATCTGAACTGCTGTTGAAGGATATCAGTGGAGAAGTGGATAAAGTAAATAACATCCAGAGGCTATATTATAGCATTTTATTGCTCTCTCAAAATCTCAGCACTGCCATTGATAGATGTTCAGCCTCTTCAATAACAAGTGGCAGTGAGCTTTTCTCTGTGATACTGAGGGATGAAACCCTGACTGTGACCTAGAAAACTTGTGTTCATTTAGTAATTTGACTGCAGAAGCCAGGCCATTGAGGGCTGGAGTAAACAGCCACTGCAAGATCTCCCTTCCTGTTAGCATAGAGCCAGTCCAGCTGGTTTAACCTCTGAACCCTCAGAGAGTACTGCACCACTGCAGATATGACATAGGCAAGGTGATGAGTGCACTGCATGCTAGCCTGGGAACCTAGTTGTGTGCATGATGCACATATGTTTCCCTGGGAAAGCAGATATTGCAAAGTCTCAGCTGCTTTTGAGAGGGACTGGGTATTCTATCATGGACATCCTGCTTCCAAACACCTAACACTTGGTTTCTTAGAGGAAGCAAATAGACTTATATGATTTTCATTCCCACCAAGAAATGAATGTGCCATAGATCTCTTGTCTTGGTCATGGAATAAACTGGATTTGCCCTTACCTCTTAGTTGGGAACAAATGAGTCAACTGGGTCCTGTCAGGGAGCATGAAACAAAGAGCATGTGTGTGTGTGTGTGTGTGTGTGTGTGTGTGTGTGTGTGTGTGTGTGTGTGTGTGTGTGTGTGTGTGTGTCTAAAAAATTTCTAGGATGGGCCATGGCCCTCCTCAAATGAAAAGCCACCAAAGACGTTCCATTTGAGCAGAATTTTTTAAAATATTATTGCAGATTTTTTTTCTGTCAAAAAACAAAATGATTTCAGGCCTGTTTTAGATTTAAGTGGTCTAAATATCTTTATTCCAAGACCAATTTCATACAATCATGATCCAGTCAATATTTCACTGTCTGCAAGAAAAAAATACCACATGCTCTCATTTGACCTTTCAAATGCTTAATCCTACATCAGGATAGCCAAGGATTGAAGTATTCAGTATTTCTAAGTTGAAGGCAATCATTATTATTTCAGGAGTCTTTGTTTTCTTCTCACTTCTGCCTCCAACACAACCCTCAGGCGTCATGGGTTATGTCTGGTGTAGCAGATTTGAATGAATTCACATTGGCATTCACACATACATGTAAAAGATGACTGGTGCATGTATAGTATAACATTCTCCAAGAACCAGTATGGAAATTACAGCTGCCAGCGGTCCCAAACAATAGCTATGAACTAAGTGTTCTATACACATTTGCTTTACTGTCCTTAGCACACATTGACCCTTCCCCAGTGCAACAAAGGCCTTCTGTTACGTCAAGTCCTGGTGACCCTCTTTCCCACTGGCATTGAGTGGCTTCTCTGCTATCAAAAGATGCGATGGATATAACACTGTATTTGCAGCTTCAGCCTGCAGCAGTTCAAAAGCATGAATGAAATGAAAACTGCTACCACCCCCACCACATCTTTCTGCCCTTATCAGTCCAGACTTACCCATTTTTTTGTTGCGAATAAAACTTGCTTCCCTTTCTTATTCCATGACTGCTCCAGCAATGTTATAATTTCTGATGGCACGTGTACCATGCTCACATATGAGTGCAGTAGGAGTCAATACTGGGCACATTGCGGGTGCTGTGAAGAGCACTTTTGGCTAACATCAAAGATTGACACAATACTGACTTCATGAACTTTAATCGTACTTTGACTTAGGAATGGGGTCCATTCCCGTCATGGTATTAGAAACCCAAAAGACTTGGAAAAACTAAAATGAGTGAAAGCTAGAGAAGGAAGGAGAAGTAGTAGGGTCAAGCCATAACTCATAAATGCTAGCCACATCAGTATATGTATAACCCAATTCAGGCAGTAACCACAAGAAGCAATCAAGTTGTTTTTTTTTTTTTTTTTATTATTCTGAGTCCAGGCAAGGTTCAAACTGGAACAGATGGCAATATTATGATTAACTAGAACATCTGACAGCAATGTCTGGCAGTACCTTTGTATCAAATTGTCTTACACAGACGTCTATGATAATGATTTTATATTTACAAAAGTGAGTTATCTAGGTAGTCCTAACATGTAAGCTGGTAACTATCAGGGCATGAGTGCTCCATTCTTACATTAAAAATATTTTTATTTGCATTTCTTAGCTCAAAAATACGGTATCCTACTAGGAAGTTTGTATTTTCAGTAGAATACCTGTGGGGAAAATACTGTTGTATTTCAGAAAACTGTGACTTTAGACAATAGTATGCAGAAATATGCATGGTGTATACAATTTGATTTAGTATTTCTTGCAATGGGCATTTGGGAGCAAAGAGATAAAAACTTCACTAACTTGCAACTATAGCCAATGCTTCACCAGCTGGTCAACAAAACACTTTTTCCTGTCATGTTCAATGGCTGTGCACAACTCCCTTCAGTGGGAAAGTCACCATGAGGCAGCTCTACAAAAGGAGGCAGAGTTGAAGAAGGAGGAGCAGTGCATTGCGAATCTATAGCCCTCAGCCTGGACTGACATATAGACCATGGTTTTGCACATCTCCCACCAACTAGCAATACTAATAAGAAGGCTGTTCAAATCTGGAGAGAAGCAGCAATGAATTACACTCTCCTTTGGTAGTGTGGGGGGGGGGTTAGTGTGCGAGGGTTGTAATCCACATTATAATGTGAGACAGTTAATTCATGCAAGCAAGAACATCATATATATGGTCCTGGAGATGCAGGTGCAGGGTGAAGTGTTTAGTACTACAGTACCAGTGTTGTGTAATGAATATAATGCAAAAGTCTTGAAACTGTGGCATCTCTGTGTTCATTTTGTACACGTTGGCAGGATGTTGGTTTCTTGAGGGCTATGTTGCCCAAAGGTGGTGATTCCCAGGTACATCAGAAGTCACCATACCTGACCATAATTTGCTGTATCAACAGAACAATGCCCTGCTGTGCAGTGACGCACAGGGAATAGTGTGATATGATTTACATTGGTTTCCCAATGCCAAACATCTTAAAACTGATATAGTGGTTTCCTTGTCTCACTGTTCCAGATGACTGATGTAACAGTCAAGGGAATTAATTAATATGAAAGCACTTTGCAGCATGCTATATCCCCGATATGGAGGCTCTGCTCTCACATCCTAATTTCTAAATAAACTATCTCTGAGGTTTCACCAGTCCTGAGAAAAGGCAAGTACAGTTCTTTTTGTCTGACATGGTGTGATCACAGAGATTATATTTAGGGATATGGGCATGAGAGCAGAGTCCTCACATTTAGGGGTGCAGAAGACACAGTCTCCTTCAAAAAATGTTTTTGCATGAGCGACAAATTGGCATGCCTGACCATTTTTAAACAAAAACTTGATCACTGGATAGGAAATAATAAATTCATCCTCTGTCTGACCCCCATGTCTGATGGACAGAACCTGATAGTAAGTTAACTAATCCCAAACTATCATAATCCCCCTAGACACACATAACCCTTAGCTACCTCCTTACTAACGCACCCCACCATATAAATATCCAATGTACTTGAGGACAAAAATGGGTTGGATTGCATGGCTAAGCTTATAAAGACCCTGGTGGTTGACAGCTTAGTACAAACCTATGAACCTATGCCAGCTAGTGGTAAGCTGACCCATTATATGCCAGTGAAAGAAACCATTGCTTTGATAAACTAAAAATGACTCAAGTATGACACCAGACATTTGTGACATAATTCTGAGGTATTGCAGGATAGAAATGTGTGTGTGTGTGTGTTTGTGTGTGTGTGTGTGTGTGTGTGTGTGTGTGTGTGTGTGTGTGTGTGTGTGTGTGTGTCTGTAGCACTTATTTTCCTACATTTGGGTGGAATGCTGCGTGTTGCACTGTACTTTAACTGTTGTAGTAGACAACTTACATTTAAGGGAGGTAATGAATAGCTAAGACTGTAATATATACATACACTCATATGACAAGTAAATAAGAAAGCTTTGGGGGAGTGTGGCCTTATTAGTTAGCAGAGAAAAATGTTTTGTCGGCAAGAGACTTTTATTATAAGATTTGGAAAAGTGGAGGGTCATAGCAGAATTTAAATGAGAAGGAGACAAAAAGAGTAGGAAAGGAGATTTTTCCCAAGCTTTGACAGTGTAGTGGCTATGGATTCACACTTATCCCTTTGCAAGGATTCAGGGAGTGAATGTGGTCAGCAGACAGGGCTTGCATTGTTTGCATATTCGTCTTTCTGGTTTCATGCCGAGCTGTAAATACCATGTCATAGATTTTTTTTGTCTTGTTTTTATCTCTGTTTCGGTCCTCCTACTACCTGCATTTGGTCCCTCTTTCTCGGCTCATGCAATGCATTTCAATGACTTACCATTTGAGGATTTACTTACTTGGCCACATGCTACTCGTCAAACAGGAGGACAGCCATAGCCACCAGCTGAAATAAAAAAGTCAGTAAACTCCAGTAAAAAGAAAGATGGTATTAAAAATTAATGAATATAAGCACAACATTTATGTTTGGCACATATGGTGAAAATACACATAAGCTGACTGATGCAACTAGTATGTAAAGTTAGTTGTCCAAAAATTATATGTGTGTATGGGTCCCGTTCAGATGATCGAAATTTCAAAACTTTGAAAATCATATGGCCTAGGACCATACGATCGAAGTTTTGAAACTTCAGATGTTCAGAATGGAGATTGCTGTACAGAGAGGAATGAGAAATTTACCATTTTCATTGCTGTAGTGCAATCTTGGAGTCGGTATATTTAATTAGCATAGGGTGGGGGGGATTCATTGGGGCTCCCCCCTCTGTAAATATGTAAAAAACATTTTTTTTGTTTCTATTTTATTTTTTTCAGTTCGAAGTTTCAAAACTTTGATCATATGGTGCTTGGCTATATGATTTCTGAAGTTTTGAAATTTTGGTCATCTGAAGGGGATTCATATGAATGTATAGATATATAAAACTTGTTGTCAAATGTATATTTTGACGACATCTGTTTGGTCAGCTAAATAGATGGTCAACAAGGATGTGAAATCGCACAATTCTCAGGGTTGGGGAATTTGCCCTTTTCCCAGTTGTGTGTGATTTTCAAGAATGTATATATAATTAGCAGGGTAACTGCGGTGGTGGTGCTGCGGTAGCGTTGTCGCCTCACAGTTAGACGTTGCCCGTTCGATTCTCAGTTAGAGCGTCTTCTGTGTGTTTACATGCGTGGATGGGCGTTCCTTCATTGAAGGTTGTGCGTTAGGCCTGGCAAGCCAGCACGTAAAAATCAACTGCCAATCATTAGTGAACCGGAGTTCCGCTGTGGCGACCCCTAACTGGGAAAAGCCGAAAGACAGTTATATATAATTAGCAGGGTGGAGGTGTGGGGTGCAGAGATCTTGCCCCAATGTTTTTTGTTTTCTTTTAAATATCACACATGCAAAGGTTGTTTCTCAGTTCATACATAGTAGTGGGTTGAATTTTTATATTTTTGACCTTATGCGGTCGACATTATTCAAGTCAACATTTAGCTGTGCCGACTACTTCAGGTATACTCATATATGTCTATATATATATATATATATATATATATATATAGATATATATATATATATATATATATATATATATATATATATATATATATATATATATATAATATAGTACTGAAAAACTACTTAAAGCATATATTATTTTATAGAACACATAAGCACTACAAATTAAATGTACTAAAGGCAAAGTATTGCACATAATCTGTAGTTTGGTAAATGTATAATCCAGGAGCCTAGGACACAGTTTTCAGTAAACAAGCAGTAAGGTACTAACCCAGACCATACTGATAATTTCATTTGCACTTGCACATGTTTTTTTTTTTCAAAATTATCTTAAAAAGGACTTTTGTAAGTTTTGTATCTTAAAACATACTGTGCCTTGTCCCAGAGTTTGCCAGTTTATACTGAACGGTGATAATCTTTTTATTCTTTGTTTTTCAGTTTTGCAGAAACTGTCCAGATCTGCAGAAGCTCTAACGATTTTATCTGTATTTTCTCTTAAAGCATGAAGATGCTTGCCTAGAGTTTGCCAGCATATATGGATAGTGAGAAACTCTTCATTGAATTTTAGAATTTGTATTAATTTTCCAACAGAATTTAATACTCTTGCAATCTACCGTACAGAATGAGGTAGCTTGTTCATATGTTTGCCACCATATGCTGAATATCTAGAAACTCTATTTTTATTCCTTATGTTTTAAAATTTGTACTAACTGTCCAGTAGACGTTCTAAAGACTCTGCATTACACAACAATAGATTATTACCCAAAGCAGAACAATTGGGAAGATATAGAAGTTTATCTGCAAACATTATCTGAATTAGTGACATCTGATGATTAACCTCCAATCATTTGAGGCTGTGAGTGGTTATGCAGTATTGTTTTGGACAGTGATGCTCTACACTAAATGTAGATAGCATGCTATAAGGCATGACTGACTGTTTCTGTCAAGTATATACATGATGTAGTCAGTTTAGGTGAGGGTAATTATATTTGTAATCCTAGATAAAGGAAAAAAGTCCAACCCGAAAATGTTACTTGATGTGTCATAAAACGTGTATACCCCATTTTTGCTGTTTGCCGCACATTTTGCTTGAGTATCTCACATTGGCAGACCGAGAGGTGGAGAGGTAAGCCCCCAGGATGATAATCCAGATCCATGTCTGTAGTAAAAGCTCACCAAAGACTACAGTGGGCCAAGATATTCTCTTATCTAGTGGATTAACTCCCTTCTGCTCCATCTCAGGTATATATGGTGCAGACTTAGCAGTCTATGCCAAAGCTGTTCAGTTCCTGTGGAGTAAAAGCAGACTTTGCAAAGTCTCACTTAGTCCAACTTGGGTATATTATATTTATAAGGAATACTCTGGCCAGCTGTACTAACTTGTTGGGCATTCAGGACTCACTATCACAGGAGTTTGTCCTCATTTGATTAAACAACATGGCTATTGTGTGTTATATCAGTAAACAGAGAGCAGTGTATTCCTATACTCTGCTTGGGAGGTCATGAGAATATGACACCACACCGTTGGCTTACACTGCTTTTTAGCATTAACCATATCTCAGATGTCACCAGTTTTCTGGTAGACAAACTCAGCAGCTGTTTCTTCACTTCTCTGACTCTCTACTGTTTGAACTGTTTTCCTCTCTGATAAACTACAAATGTCCCAACTGCTTTTCAATAGCTACCACTTCAGTGAATCAGGCGAAAGATGACCTAGCTCATAAATGGAGAAATGGACTAATTTATGGTTGCCCCAATATCCTCTGATGGCAAGGTTCATCTGGAAAGCAAAGTTCCTAAGAGATAATGCAATCTTGATAGCTCCCTTCTATCCCAGGCAAACACAGTTTTCTTCTCGGATGCCCTTTTAATATGCTGTTATCCAATCCTTCATGTAAATCTCATCCAGTTTTCTGTAAGGGTAGTCTTAGTAATTTATTCTTCTCACTATCCTTTTTTTTTCCTAAAAGCAGCAACATGGTAAATGGACCCACATTTTTGTCTTGTTTATCAATAAAGTCATAGACATCTTTACAACACTTATTCCTTTGGTCCTCTATTATCTTTCTGAAATATTTGATATCAGTGTCAATTAGCTCTCAATTAAGGTCCATTTGACAAGAATTTTTAACTTTTATTCTGCACAGAATTCCACTTCTCTGGCCTCTCTTAAAATCTGCAAGGCCTTCTTACATGTTATTCAATAGCCGCACTCTATAGAACATTTCTTTTATGCATGAAAAGCTTATTCTTTTATCTTTTGCTTCTACTCTGCAGACATCAAATTCCCCTCCATTTAAACACTCTTCCTACTCATTCAAAGATGGCTGCCATTGTATAAGCACTGCAGTACTTCAGCTCTCCAAAGACCAGAGAAAAAAATCAACCCTGCGGATGTACATTTGGAGTTAATCCACTAATTGGCAGCAATTATTAAACTACTAGAAGTCAGTGGTCTTCTTGAGGAAAAAAAAAATTGAAAGAAAATACTTGGTGACTACAGGATTGGAACAGATTGTTAGGTTGACTCTGAACAGAGCACCAAACAAAGGACTGAACTATCTCACTTCTGAAACTTTTCCTTGGGAAATATCTTTATCTGCAGCATTGTAAAATGTCAAAAGAAGATAAAAATATGGATACTACAACTACTAAAACTAAACTGTCAGCATTACAGTCCCCAGAGAAGGAATCTATAATTAAGAGACAGAAAACAATTAAACAGCAAGAGACTGCAAAAACAGGGGCAACAACGAAACCTGATCAACAGGTCACAATGGAAGAAATTAAGTCTGCATTACTACCTATACAGGAAGCTTTAAAAGATCTAACATCCCAAACACAAACATTTAGTGATACATGCAACCGGATTCTTGCAAGAATGGAGAAAGCGGAAACCAGAATAGCAGCAAATGAAGACAATATAACATTGCTCACTAAAAGAACTGAGTCCCATGAGGCTGACTTTCAAATGATGCAAAACAAAATTCTGGACTTGGAAGCAAGATCGAGACGTAACAACATAATTATCAGAGGGATCCCAGAATCAATACAATATAATGATCTGACCACTTCCATTATACAAATATTTGAAACACTGCTTAAAGACTCTCTGGCTGTTCAGCAAATTGTCATAGAAAGAGCGCATAGAGCATACAGGGACTCCCAAGCTTCAAATACACCCAGACCTGTGTATGTCAAAATATTAAACTTCCAAGAAGTGAGTAAAATACTTCTAACCATTAAAAAATCTGGTGGATCTATAATATGGCAAAACTATAAAGTTTCTATAGCAGAGGATTTACCAACACAAATAAGGCAGTCTAGACAAATGCTGGCTCCATACTGTAAGTTTCTGATTGATAAAAACATTAGATTCCAAATGAAATATCCTAACAGTTTAATTTTTACTGTTGATGGCATTAAGTACTCTGTAAACACAAAAAAAGAAGCCAGACCTACCTTTTTGAAGCTTTTTAAGGCTTTGCCACCATCAGAAAACTGAACAGTCTAACTAGGCTCCTTCCAGCATCAACGTGAATGGGACTCCACATTTACGAGGATCCGAGGATTTAGAATCCTTTGTCTGTTCTTCTTTTTTCAGCAGGCCTGGAAAATTTCCGTTTTATCTTCTCATCTCGTCTTCCCAGCTGAAACACAAAGATTCTACGATGTTTTATGGCTCTAGCGAGTGCTTCTGACCCTCGAGGCAACAGGAAATAAGGTAAAGGAAGCAGGGGGACTGTTTTGAGCGTGGTGCAGCTGGGAGGTCCGTTCGCGAATTGGTTCCCCCGTCGCGAGCGCGAAGGAATGAAGTAGAACTGCCTGAACTGATGCAACTGCTGGGAAGAAGGAAGAGCTGCTGAGGAACCAAAACGAAGCTTTTTTGGACTTATTTAAGGGTAAAATGACTGCAGGATGATCATTGAAGTCAAGTGTGTCAGGTAAAGGCTAAAGTGAATGGCTTGACTGTTGTAGTAGAGCTTCTATGGCTTAGTGGTTAATCAAGGTAATGCAGTCTTTGTTTTTTTTTTTTTTTCTTTTTCATGCTTGCCTTCTATTCTTACTGTGTTTCTGTCTTGTTAATAATTATGTATCTTTTAAGTTTTTTCATTTTAGAAAAAAAAAGTATCATCTGTAATTAGATAGTGATGCAAGGACACTGAATTCAATAGAGGTAAAAGATTTGGTGACAAGAATAAAGAATATGTAATAATAAGGTTTAAGATGTCTAAGATAATATATCTTTCTTCTATTTTATTCTTTTCTTGTGTGCTCTCTTCTGGCTTTTTTAACCCTTTTATTCTTCTCTTTGACTACTTACCAGTATAATTAGTAAATGTGCATTATAGTTTTATTTTTAACTGCAATGATCTCTAAACATCAGCATGGAACGTTGTAGAATTGTTTTGGAGAAAAATAGCTGACTTTAATAGTTGCATTATTTAAACAAAATGTATAACAACTGTGTGCTTATTATGTGAACTGATAGTTAAAATGTTTTAGAACAAGTAATTATAATGCTAGTATGTTATTGCTGAATATAAAGACTGATGAAAGTGAATTATTTGAAATGTCAGGTACAATTAGTTTATATGAATATTGGGGAAAATGTACAGAGCTGTAGTGACTTCAGTGCAGTGTTTAGTAGGGAATGTCTGGGTTAGGCTTTGTAGACATAGATGCAGTTGGTGTAGGTTTTTTGCATGATATTTTATTGTTAATTAGTAGATTAGCTACTCGGGGAATTCTAAGCAATGTGAAAAGCCTATGTTCATCCTGGTCCAGAGGAATAGTGGATAGGCACTGGGTAGGGATGGGATGGCAGTTTTGCTTCCAAAATATTTACGAAATGCCAACACTTGTCAATCTAAGGTGGAAAAAAAACTAGATATTGTTATACATTAATAAATAGCTTTGAATGTGGATAATAGATTCCTGGAATGTTAAAGGACTCCAGAACATGAAAAAAAGAAAGCTGTTTTTGCATCTGTTTTTTAAATCAATAGCAGGTTTTATTCTGTTACAAGAAATGCATTTGACTAATGACCAGTGGGAAACAATGAAGGACAAGAAATGGATTAGGAAGATTGTGACGGCGGAAGGGACTACGAATAGTGCTGGGGTGGCAATTATAATCAAGAATCATTTTCAAGGAGAAATTTTGGAAGATAAAATAGATAAAGAAGGCAGGTGGTGTTTGGTGGTTCTCAAATCCAACAGTTATGATAAACCTATAGTACTTATATGTGTATATGCCCCTAATGTGAACCAACATCATTTTATAACTTCAATTTACTCCGTTTTACAGTCATATAATAACTGTTACATAGTGATGGGAGGGGACTGGAACTCATACCAAGATTCTAGACTTGATAAGCTGGGGGCTTCTACAGCTTTTAATAAGCAGGCAATGGTAGCGTTGAAAGAACTGAAAACTGATTTCAAACTGTATGATCCTTTTAAACGCACACACAAACAAGCAAAGGCAGAGAACTTTACCTTTTACTCTAGCTGCCATAAAATGTGGTCGAGAATTGACTTTTTTCTAATTTCAGAAGTATTCATTTCACTTGACCCTAGGGTTTCTAATCAAGCTAGACAGCTCTCTGACCATTCTAAGATAACTTTAACTTTAAATACCAATATTTTGAAAACTAAAAGTCACCGTGGATATAATTGGTCCTTAAACCCATACCTATTGACCAAAGAAGATATATTAAAGGAAGTCAAGGAGATACTTAAACAATTATTATATAATATTCCCCGTAATAAACATCCAATAGATATAGAATGGGCTACAACTAAAACTTTGTTAAGAGGATTATTTATTCAGAAAGCCACATATTACAAAAAATTACAAAATAAGGAACAACTGGATTTGGAAACCAAAATACAACTACTGGACCAGGAGTTGATGAGGAACTATAATGAACAGACAGAAACTGAGTTGTTAAGATGTCAGAAAGAGCTGTTTCTTTTGCATGATAGAAAATTGACACTGTATGAACAAAGAAGTTTAGTTAAATATGCAAATCATATTCAAACTCCCTCGAAAGCTTTAGCCCGTATTATTAATCAGACGAAATCGACACGATTAATTACTGAAATAAATCATAACAATACTTCATATACTGACAAGTCAGATATCATGAAGATTTTTGAATTAATTTTTAACCAGATGTATGGTGAGCAGCAAACACACGTTCAAGATAAAGATAGAAAAGATTTCTTACAGAAAATTAATTTTCCCAATATTGACAAGGACTCTCATGGAGAATTAATTGCACCGATTACAATAGAGGAAGTTTTGGAGGCAATCAAGAAATTGAAGCCCCATAAAGCCCCAGGGCCAGATGGTATGACCTCTGAATTCTACAAATCTTTTAGTGTGATTCTGAGCAGCGTACTTTCACAGACTTTTAATTATATCATTTTGAATGGCAGCAATGATCCCCACTTTAATGCCTCAAGGACAATCCTGATATTGAAGGAGAATAGTGATCCCAAAAATCCAGACAATTACAGGCCCATATCACTGTTGAATATTGATATGAAAATCATGACAGCCATTCTAGCTAGTAGAATGAAAAAAGTAATAAATTCAATAATATCAGAGGAACAGGCGGGGTTTATAGATGGGGGACAGACTATGGACAATACATTAACTCTTCATACATTAATATCTTATGCGAAGTATAAAGATGTGAACATATATGCTTTAATAATTGATGCTCAGAAAGCATTTGACAGAGTTAATTTGGCATATTTATTTGATATATTATCATATTTCAATATACCTCAGGACTTTATTTTAACGTTAAGGAAATTATATAATAATGCATACACTAGTTTATCTATAAATCATGAATGCTCCAAAAGGATCCAAATTAAAAATGGAACTCGACAGGGATGCCCATTATCTCCCATATTGCTTAATCTGTATTTGGAGCCTTTATTTCTTCACATGTAGCAAAATGTTTTTTATAACTTTCCTGTACTTCTTGGGATAAAGGTTAGGATGGCTGCTTTTGCAGATGACCTAAATATATACTGTATCCCACCGGTTTCGGATACGGAAAAAATACTAACAGCAATACAAAACTTTGAGAGAATTTCTAATTACAAACTAAATTTAAAAAAAACCAAAATATTCCCTTTAAAGACACCTACACCTTTTTCAATGCTACCATTGATAGGACAAGTAAGGACAGAAGAAAGGGTAAAATATCTGGGGATTGAATTCTCAACTGAAAATAGAGATTTCTTTATTAATAATATTAAGGCAACTGGAGACTGAATAACATTGGATTTGAAAAGATGGAGTAAGTTGAAGTTACCGATGATGGCAAGAGCAGCGATAATAAAAATGAATGTTCTCCCCAGAATGCTTTATATTTTTAGAGCAGCACAACTCAAAATCACAAAAACATTTTTCAAGCAGTTTCAGATAGGATTGGGGAGATTTCTGTGGGAACCTCGAAAAACGAGAATATCATATGAGAAACTGATGGCTCCTAAAACTAGGGGGGGGTTGGATTTACCGGATTTTGAGATGTATTATTTAGTGATTCAGGCCAATAGGATTTTAAGGGTGTCTTACTTGGACAGTAATAGTAGAAAATGGATACCCAAATGGGTGCTTCTAACTTGTAAACATATAAAAGGAGCGGGAATTAACGTTAAAGCTGTACCATTTTTAAATAATCGAACACTGACCAAATATGATTTAATGGAGCACATTAAGATATGGGCAATGGCAATTCAAACTCTGTTTGCCTCTTTAAACTTATTAAATTATATGATGATGTTTCAACCGTTTCATGGAAATTCTAACATGACTATTGGTAGTCAATTGATAGATTTAAAGAAATTTCCCCTTATTAAGGATTTAACTGTAATTGATTTATACCCCTTCTTAGGAGTAGCGGTACATGATATCTTAAAAGAGATGAATCTTCCCATTTCTTATTTAATTATAGTGAGGCAGATAAAAGATCTTGCTATAAATTATTTTAATAGCTCCGAAATCAAAGAAGAGGAACTAGTTATCTCTCGCAATCTGTGGGAAGCCTTGCTACAAGACAGAAAATACATATCCTCAGCGTATAAAATGATAAAAGAGAGGAAATATAATAATTATATTCTTTTATCGAAATACTGGAAAGAGAAATTGGTATCCCTAGATGATAGTAAGATAGTAGAGGCGTTTAACCTAACATTGAAATCAGTATCCCTTCAAAAACTGGTCTTTACTCAACTGATGATATTTAATAATGCGTATTATACCCATCTCACTCTTCATAAATTTGACTCGAAAAATTCACCTAAATGTCCACAGTGTTTATATCAGACAGCGGACCTGCTACACATGTTCTGGAGTTGCAAATGCACTTATAAATTGTGGAACTCATTAAAATTGCAGTTACAAAAAATGGGTTACCAAAACTCAACACTCACCTGGGAATTTTTGATTCTACACATCCCACCGGAGAATTTAGATAAATCAAAGAGGATCGTAATTATGAATATCAGTTTATTAATGAAATTATATATAGCCACAAATTGGTTGAACCCAGCACAGACATTGTGGCAAAAATTCAGGCTGTCAGCGATCAAGCATATTTTAGCGCATAAATTATTAATTAGTAACAACAAGAAAAGTATAAATAGTATAAAAATTTGGGAGCAAATCTTTAACATTGTATTGGCTTAGAGGTTCCTATCCACTTTCTTTTAGGACATACAGTAAGTGAACAAACACAATCTTAGATTAGATAGAAGATGTAGAAATAATACAGAATGTTGGCTTGAGTTTGTTTTTAATTTTCTCTGATAGATGTTTTCATTTTTTTTGTTTTCCTTTACTTGATTAATACGATATCTATTGTTAATGTATGATGTGGATATTTGAAATGGAACTAAACATTGGAAGCAATTTTGTACATAATGTAAATAGTGTGTGGATTGTATTATGGTTTTAAAAAACAATAAAAATGATTATCGAAAAAAAAAATAAACACTCTTCCTACTAGCTATCTCCTCTACCTGTTCTTAGCTATTCTTGCCAAGTCCATTAACCTAATTTTCCAAAAAGAAAAAGGGGCATGTAAAAGAAACTTGTCATTCAAGCCAAAATTTGCTACTGAATCAAATATGAACAAGTGATTATATCTTTGTCTATTTTTCCTTACTTTTATAATAATGAAGTCCTTCTTCACTGAATAAATGTCCACAGAGAAGATAGATTATACGTGGACAGAACCAAATCTTTTTGCAAAGACAGCAGGTTGTTTGCCTCGTTTAGCAAGTCTAGAGCTTAATGATTAAATAACTACATTGACTTCTATTTTAACAAAATTGGAAATACTATTCCTTTAACTTAATGAACTCATCATCGAGTGGTAGATACTTTTTCTGCATTTTCCTGTCATGTCATTTGTATAGCAATGACCTGGTGATTCCCTAAATACATATTTGAGGCACTGGACATTATTTGTCAGTCCAGGTCTTCTTTCTGGGCTATTGTCCTCCAAGCTATACCACCACAATGGTATCCATCCAGGAGAATTAGTTAGAAACCCTATCCCAAGGGTTACCTAAGATGGGTCTCTTTTTAAGAATTATAAAATTGTTGTACTTGCCGTAGTGGTTTGTGTAAAAGAAGTCCCCTCGTTAGTAACACAAGTTTCTCCATTCCGTACTTTTGATGTATATTTTCTGGGGTTTTGTCCTGTCTTCTTTGCTCATTTTTTTTTCACCATTACTTAGTGTTTTTATTGATAAAAAGAGAATGAGAGATGGGTGATACTTCATAGGAAGTGAGAAGGTACCTCGCTGTCTGCGAAAGATTAGTCTGCTAAGTGGCCGTGATAACTGCAGTGTCAGCACTATATCTAACCAAAAATGGATGTTTCAGATGCATATCTATAATTATATGATCTAGTGCAGTCCAGGTGTACATGACTTTTCAATATTTTGACTCATATAAAATTTGTATTTGATAAAATCATCTCTTTACAATGTATCACACTGATGTGCACTGCACAGCTTGCCTGCTCGCTAACATTAATTTACACATGCATATTATTAATCCTGTATCTTGATGATTGATTTTTAAAGGAAAGCTCCATGAAATATTATGGCTTCCTCATTTTTTGTAAGATTTAAAACATTACAGACGGAGTTGCATATAAAGAACGTATGATTTTGCAATGTATACCTCTCTTTTGTTTGTATGCGATTTTGCAGTCACAGTATACAATTTTTGAGTACCTGTGATATTTAACATTATTTCCTTTTGATGTTTCTAACATCAGCTGTTATCTCAAAGGGATTTTTTGTAAGTAAGTAACTAAGTATAGATGGGGGAATAGAGACAACATTGTAGAACATTATTATACATAATTAGTTCATATAATTAAAATGCAATGAAGACAAATACAGTATATCCAGATGTTTAGAATGTCTAACTTTTCAAGGGTCATTTATGACTTACAGGTGAATAGTAGCAACGATAATTGAAAGGCTAGATTGAGAGTCCCTGTTTTTAGCGTGGTTTCACAAAAAATAGATTGATTTTGTAGCTTGTCAGAACCTTCATAAATGATGTAAAAGTCTATTTACTAGCTGGCTGCTATCAAACTTCAGAAAGAATCATGGAAAACACATATTCTGATACTCTCTATAAACACAGTCACTGGAAGCAGACATACCTGGTGCTTTTTTTTTGTTAATTATTTTTATTTTTATAATTCTTTACTATAAAGTTAGACATTCCACCTTTGTGGTGCATTTTCCCACCTGTTTCTTAGTAGCTCATCCATATACACTGTTATACATATAGGTTAGTTTAGAACTGGAATTTCCATTTGCTATATGATAATTCTGGACTTCTCAAAATGTTACAAACTGTGTATTAGTCACTCATTGTGGAGATAGTGTAACAGCAACTTTGAATTTGACCTTTTCTCATAATATGTGAATGTAAAGCACAGATTTTGGTATCCATCACTCAACCAGATTTCCCCTTATCATGCATTGGTGATTCTTCATCCACATTAAACGATACTAAAAATGCACTTTCATAAGTAATATTGTGTTTTTTCAATAACATTTTGATATATTTCTGACTCAGAAATGAATGGTTTGCTGCATAACTTTGTACAACAACCTTTTGCTAAACTGCAATGGTTTTCTGAAATTGGTCCTTTGTTTCTTTTAATCAACACATTAACCACATTAATCCATTTACTTATGACTCTGAGTTAGGTCTGAAGTTATTCATCAAATACAGTTATGTTAATTGCAGTACTTTGACATCTCAGTGGAACTACCACTACTGCTACTATTATCACATTATGTGCTATAATTGAGAAGCAAATGTAATGGTGACACTCCATGCCATTAAAAAGAAACAGATTTAACAGTATTACTAAAAGAGAGCTACTGCATAAAGTGAATGGAGACGAAATGCTAAGGTCCGTCAGAACATGGATGATCCTTTCCTACTACTAAAGCCTTCATTTCCCAAGAACAGCAAGTATGTTAGAGAAAGAAAAATACTGAGAGGTATAGTCACACTCAACTTTTTTTATACAAAATAGCTTATTTTACCACCAAAATTATTTACATCCTTCAACGAAAAAGACATTTTACTTGTTACAGATGTCACTTAGAATATTCGAGTATTTGTCTTTTGAAGTTGTATACAAGAGTGAAAGTGAACAAAGTTGTACAGGTTTTTCCTCACTCAAAATAACATGATTTTCTGTGTTTCTTTATGAGACCTATATCCCAGAAAAGTCATATTTTCCATCCAAGATCACATCACCACTCTTTAGTGATTAAAGGATTTCCGGATTCATAGTTATATTAGCATGCAGTATACACTTAAGAAAAATCCCAAAATGTATAATCCCATGTGCATTGTTATGGACATAACATTATAGCAAGGGGAAAGTGTGCATTGAAGGTAAACTCACCCCATACTTTTTTTTTTTAAGATTTGTTACCCTTTTGCTCATTCGCACTGAGTTATTTAACAATCAGCATGTCTTCCTTTTTACATTTTAATGCAAAATCCCCAAAATCCCAACTGTCAAGTTAAGAGAGTGAATCTGTCGCAGTAAAATTATTTCCATTTCACTTATCATATGTTGTCATTTTTTGTTTGTTGATTGCTGATTAGCACATTATAAAAATGATTCCACTTTATGTTTTTGTAAAATATTTGAAGCCCCAGATACAATCACGTCATATTCTTATTTCCTGTCATCAGCTTTCTTAATTGCACATATATGTCTCACTTGTGAAGTTTAAAACTTTAAATTGCCTCTAGCCTCTGTCAGGTATGCTTGCTAACTGTACCACAAGGGAACAGTCCCATTATGCAGTAGTTCACCTCAGATTCCACATGCTAAGGCTTCCCTGCATTTAGACTACACATTGCCTCACAGTGGGCCATTCTGCAGCCTCCAAGAGGAATGCAATTACCATAGGAGAAATATACAACATGTGCTGACTGATTATGATTTAGGTAAAATATTGCCTTGGGATCTGATTATAAATGCAGAGTGAATGATATCACAAACACCAAGCACACCTGGACTGCAGCACTTCTGCAGACTAGGCAGCATGCAAAAAACCTTGCCTTTTTCATTCATACCTTCTCTTTTTCAAACACACACACACACACACACACACACACACACACACACACACACACACACACACACACACACACACACACCCCGACATACTTATACCTATAACAGATTTATATTCCATTTAAAGTTTATGATTGTAAACCATTTTCTCTTCTTTCTAATTTCTAATATCTTGAATAATGCCTCAGTATTTTCATGTCATAAAATACAGATACACGAGAACAACTAGATATATTGTAAAGGCGAAAATACATCCAGCAAACATACATTTATATATGCATATGTATATAAATATAAAATACAGTCTTGCAAGTCTGTTACATTTTTTAGCAGTTTCATATCGTAAATTTTGACAGTCATGAATTGTGACAAATGTCTTACAGCTTCAGTGTAAACCAGTAATGACATTTTTGACAAGCCCCATGGCATACCAAGTTTATGCAGATCCTTTGAGTGCTAATGTTTGCATACAGTTCATTCTTCAGTTTCAAAAGCTATCAGTTGATATGGTTTAGCACTAACAGTCTTTTGTGGAAGACAGTTGTTAATCACCTGCTGTGAATACATATAGATAGTCTAAATTAATGAACAAGCAGCTTGCACAAAGGTAAGGGTAGAGCCATAACATTTACACAGCCACCTCCAGTAACTGAGGAACTAATAAACATTTTATTTCACAGAAATAGGATTTGAAAGTGCTATAATAGCTTCACCCTAAAATGCCTCAATGACAGTCTTCCTTTTATTATTTAACCTCATTATAAATATACAGTAGTGTATCTTCATTTTACTTAAAAGTATGTATATAAAACATCTCCTCACCTAATATCTGAGTGTGCACACTAAAGAAAATGTATAAACAATAAGTCCACACTCAATGCTTTTCTGCTTATTATGCATATTTTCAAGGTACTTACTTGTAACTGTTTCCATATTATGTAAGACTGGCATCCATGTATTTCTGTACCTTATCTGTATTATGTATCTTGGAGCTTTTCTCCCCGGGCCTCCACTGAAAACAGGTCAATCTGACCCAGTGGACTTCCCAGGTAATCAAACTGGAAATAAATAAATAATAAATAATATTATTGTCCTCAGTCAGTGGTTAATTTAGTTCTTTAAATATTGCTATTATTTGCCTGAGTTACTTACTTCTCATGAGGAACCTGGATTCTTTTTTTTTTCAGCTCAGTTTATCAACTTCACAGACATTTCTAACAAGATTTATTATCTGTCATTTACCTTAGAGCTGTAGTGAAAAGTAATCATCAGAGTTGTGAATCTGCATAACAGGACTTTATATAGGTTTGAATTCATTACTCTGACAAATACTCATTACTCATTTCTTTGTATATACTGGCATGACCTTATTTGCCACTACTGCCCCTGTGTACTCCAGAAAATCATGCATTTGATGCATAGAAGACAAAACGTTTAAGAATAGCTAACTAAATCATAGGTTCATAGGCAAGTACTAGGCTAGCTACCCTCACTGGCCATGGTAAGATTAGCCAGTTTGTCTTTTGTGCTCAAAATAACCTATCCAATTTGGTTATAGATTGGTCTTATCCATTCCATGGTCAATAATTATATATTACCCCTAATGAGAATTACTGAGATCATGCCATAGATAATCTGAGGAGACCCATGCATGGGATAAATCATTTAGGAACTGCCTGTGCCCATTAGTAGTACAGGGGGTAGTCCTGGGGTAAATTTTCTGTTTCCCATCCATAGTTCTAAGTTGTGCTTGAGTATGGACAGGGATGAACTTTGCTTAATGTGGATGCGGAGTCTGTTGCGCAGTAGTGGTATCCTCTGTGATATACCTGTCTCTCCAAACCATACTGTTGATGTTGTTGAAGAGATTATGACCCCTAGACCGAGTATTTCTGATGTTATTTGACTTGATGTTGTGAAATAACCCCATCAATAATGAGTCAGAGGATGCCTTGTATGCCAGACACAGGATATCACTTAGCAGTCTGTAGAATACTGACTATAGTGACAGGGTTTTGAATTGGTTCATGTAGGACATGCTGTTTAGGCCTTGTATCCTTTTACTTGGGTATCACTGTTGACATTCCAGTTGCTGAATGTGTCTGGACAGATACATGCCAAAAGGGGCATTATATTTAATGATTGGGCTATTGAGGTTGAGTAAAGGGGGACAATGACATCCCTAGATCTGGACACAATCCCTTTGTTTATAAGCTCTGCAATATAGATGGACTTTCTTACAACAATAGACATATGTTGGTCAAACGTTAGGTCACTGTCCATGTAAGTTCCCAAATCCCGAACAACTGGGTCAGCTGTTAGGGTTTTATTGTCAATGTGGTAGTTCCCAGAGGTAGATGACTCCCCAAAGGATACGGTACTGCATTTTTTGGGATTTAGTTTCGGTGCATGATTTTGGCACCAGTTATTTATTTGTAACAAATCTTCCTGCAAGATGGGTAAGTCATTTGGGGATTACCCTTTGGTGCTGGCTTCAAAAAAGTAGATGCTAAGCAGGACATGTGCCCATTTAGTCTGATACTCGGCCAGTATAGTAATGTGGTGGATGATTTTTTCCTTATAATCATGTCATTATGGTGCTAACCAGTAAAGTGAAATGGTGAATGATTCTTCTTCAGAATCATGTTAGTTTTAAACATAGCCATCAGGATGCCTTATATGAGAAGTATATGGGTCTCTGAATGCAATTGTAAGTCAATATGCGCTTTAATTCTGTGCTTTATTAGAGAACATATAAGTGTAGGAAATTAAAGGTTTTGGATCATAGTTCTAATCTGTTGTACAGTTCTGGAATCCCCATATCATAACTGGTTAGCAAAATTTCTACTTTTAAATACATATTATTTCCTTAGAAAATGAGGTTGCTTTGCCACTCCTTATCCTCAGTCTCCTCTCTCTTATGATTTGGACATGTAAGACCCCTCATCTATCCATCCATACTTACATTCATCCATGCATCCATCCATCTGCGCAAGTTTAAAAATAGTCTTCTATTGTTAATTTCTTGGTCAAGCAAGAAACATCAATGTGACTGCTTTTATGAAGTTCCAAAGATTCAAAGATCAAAAGATTCAAAGAAAATTTATTGTCATTTAGGAAACACAAGTGCTACCTAAATGAAATTTCGAGTGTCAGCTCTTTTACAGGAGGAAAACAAACACAAAAAGACAGACTTGATAGGTATTAGAGAATAAACAATAACTACAGTACAAAACTAAATATCTAAGTAGCTGTCACACTTGCTTGTACACTATTTATTACATTGGATAACACTGACTACTAGGTAATTAATGCATGAAAAGAAAATACACTATACACGGAGGTGAGACTGGGTGATATTACAAGTAAGGAAATGACTAGAATTGCACTTAAATGAGAATATATTCATTTTAGTGTGCAATAAATAAATAAAATTACTGTATAAAAAAAAAAGAAAAAGAATGAGAGGGTAACAATCTGTTACAGTTTTTATACATCCAGATTAATGTCTGCATTAATGAGTCTCATTGCAGTTGGATAAAAACTGTTCATGAATCTGGAGGTCCTGCAATGGATACTCCGTAACCTTTTACCAGAAGCAAGTTTAGTGAACCAACCATACACTGGATGAGACGTGTCACGCAGTATTTTGCGGGACCTCTTTTTACATCTCAGTTCAAAGAGCTCCTGTAAGGTAGGAAGACTAGTGCCCACGACCTTTTCTGCTGTTCTTATTATTCTTTGCAGCTTCTTCCTTTCGGCCATTGTGCTGTTACCGAACAATACAGTACAGTTTCTGGTGATAATGCTCTTTATGGCTCCTCTATAGAAAGTAATTAGAGCATTCATAGAGAACTTTGCTTTTCCCAGCCTTCTTAGGAAGTGCAATCGCTGGTGGGCTTTTTTAATTAGCTGGCTAGATGGCTAGATAGCTTAGCTGTAGGTAGCTTTCCATTGCTTGCTCAGGATTTCTGCTATAGGTGTCAAGTTTCTTGACATTTTATTCTTGTAAGCAGCCATGTGTGAATATTAACTCACACTGAAAAAGTTAACTGTGTTTAGTCAAATTAAGAATGGCAATGGGGTAAATTCTGATTGCAAACAAAGCAAGGTTTCAAATAACTAAATGATTCATAGATGGAACAAAATTAGGTAAAGATAAATATGCAAATTATACTAACATTGCACTTGATATTCAAGGAGTCATATTTAAAAAGACTGTTATGACAAGAGTGTCTTTGTATTTTCATATTGTCCTTTTCTCCTCTAGAAGCACATTTGTCTTCTTGCATATGGCAAGTATTCTAGAAGTTCCAATTTTAAATTGTTCAGATACTTGAATTATGACAGGCATAGAGTTTTTCTTTGGAATATGTAAAAACTGCACACAGCACAAGACAAAGGCGTTGGATTAAACAATGACCATTCTTTTCTATATGGATATTATTTAAATATGCTACAAAACATTGCATGCCTACGGGGTGCTGACAAACAAGTATATTTGCATGTTTCAGAGTCAAATAATTGTACACTGGGGCCCTTATAAGCCTAACTGTGCAACCCAAATATAATCCACAAATTTGGTTTATATAGGAGGTGATTTAGTGACTGCCTCTGTCCATCAGAGACATAGGTGCCAGACCAGGAGTGAACTTCTAATTACCCATCCATTAGTCTAAGTTGCATTTAAGTAGGGTTAGGAAGGAGCACTACTTCATATGGAGTGTGAGAGAGAGAGAGCATAGTTTCAGCATGATTACAAAGAAGAATCATCCACTATATCACTTTAATGGCGAGTACCAGAGTAAACAGATAGAAGATTTAGTTAGCTGTCCTTAAATTATTTATCTTCTGTATATCGAATGCATGATTTTCTGTAATGCACAGGAGCAGTAGTGGTAAGTAAGGTCACACCATTATTATATTGTTCTGATACCTTATTGCATCTTTAGAAGACTTTTAAAGTGGCCTCATGCCTGGGATACAGCATGCTAAATGATAAAAGTGATTTGTTAATAGACATTACATAATAGGTAAGAAAATAATTATTTAGGGCATGGGAAACAATGATTGAATGAAATAGTCTTTAATTTTGAACATTGTATTGCCTTATTTTATTATCTTACATATGAAGATACATTCCATGACAGACCAAGCCTTGTGAATGTAAATCAGGCTGTCATGCATTAAATGCTTCTCTGTACTGACAAAAAGAGACACATACACGCAAAAGCACATTCATGCACATGCACACACACATACACACAGACACACACACACACTCACACACACACACACACACACACACACACATGCACGCGCACACACACACACACACACACACGCACACACGCACACACACACGTGCGCATACAATCATAAGCGTGCCTACACTCATAATAGCACACACACACGCACACACACACACACACACACACACACACACACACACACACACACGTGCGCATACAAACAATCATAATAGCACACACACACACACACACACACACACACACACACACACACACACACACACACACGTGCGCATACAAACAATCATAAGCATGCCTACACTCATAATAGCACACACACACACACACACACACACACACACACACACACACACACACACACACACTCCTGTTTTATGTGATGATGCTCCTGTGGCTACCTGAAGAGCCTGCCCCCATTTTAAAACATTGTGTGACTAATGCCAATTTTACTCAGATCTTTGCACATGATCATAACCAAGTGTATACAAAGGTTTAATGTTTTCAGGCCTCAGACAAGTACAACCCAAGAACATTCACTTCTCAGAAGTGACTGTATGAGCACAATAGGACATATGTCCATTATTAGAGTCCATGTGCAGCTATGTACAAGTACCATGGTCTTTCTGTGATCCGTGTTGAACTGAACCATGTGCTTTCTCGGTCTGGCAGAGTATTCAGTATGAACAGTTACCATTTGAGAATACTTTATTGTATTTTGAATTTATAAAATTAAGAAGTTATGCAATGTGTTCAGTCTATATGTTGCCTATATTATGTACTTGTAATGCTTTAACCTGATAAACCTTAAGAGGAAAATACTGTTTACAGTTTCTAAGGCAGACTTCAGCAGGTACAATGAAAAGTGTAGCCTGTGCTGGATTCCTCTGGAAAATAAACATTTTTTTTTGTGGGGGGGGGGGGGGTGTTGTATGTTAAAGACCAAGGTAATATTTTATATAAAGCTGACTTGTATGGAAGAATGCTAATATTTGGTTAATGCCTGTAAACAAATTCTTACACCTGACAAACTTAATAACTTCCACCCCTAGCATAATAGCCTAACCTTATTTGCTTATATAATACAAATTGCCTTAACAAATCAGTTATACAAAACATCAAGCACTGCCCTAGGAGTAACAATGTTAGGATTTCACTGAATCTTCTGGAGTATAATGCCCAATAGGATTCCTGGGTTGAATATATATGTGATTCTGTTTTGTACTCTTTAATGCACTGATGAAGGCTCATAGCTGAAACTGGTATACTTGAATTTTTCACTAGATGGGTGTTTGGTATTATTGTATGTTTATTTAGAGTTTAAATAAAATCTTTTTATGCTGGACAGCTGACTTGGAGTGCAGGCTTTTTTGGATTTTTGTGTTTTAGCAAACCAAAACCAAGCCTGTCCTCTATAGTGCACATTTTTAGGAAAAACATCCCAGGAAACTATTCACTATACTGTCTATCAACTTCATTGTGCCACTTAATATTTTGAAATTAGCTACTCTTTCGCAGAATTGGTCACCCAGATATTCTCAAATTACTGAATTTCATGAGTAGTCTATTGCATTTTTTGTGTCAAATCCATTGGTGAGGTCACTGTATATGTTTTAAATGCATCTGTAGTATTTTGGTAAAATACATTTGCTACATTCATGGTTCTACCAGTTGTGTAGCTATGTTCTGGTGTTACCAATTATCTTCCTGGGGCCCTGACTGTAAGTTTTTAAAATTTTATCTATTCACTTGCTAACATTAGGTAAATTAATAATAGGTTTGTACGTTTTTAAACAGGACCCTTGTCACCTTGTTTTAGCAAACAGTTTTATGATTGTTCTTTTCCAGTCTGAAAGGTTAATACTCATGTGATAAGAGCTCAGAGATATGCCATTTAGCAGTTTAGCAGTGACTCAGCCTAGTTTTTTTTAGATCACTTGAAACAGCATCTGCTTTTGAAGTGTTATTTTTGCCCCGGTCCCCAGTGACTGTCAAGACTCCCTGCAACTGGCCTATTCAGCAGTTTTGCCTTTTGTTGCCCCAGCGATGACAGCATTATAGGATCTTAGGAGGTTACTAGGCTAACAGTCCCAGGGGCTTACAAACTTAGCCAAGTTCAACCCATGTTCCCAAGGGTGTCTGGTTCATGCAGGCACTAAAATCAGCACCTCATGGCCTGGATTGTTCCTTCTTCGGCATTTGTCAGTTGGTAGGAGCACAGGCATCATCCTTTATTTGAGAACCGTGGGAATTTTACTTATGGCCATTATCAGTTCCACTTGAGTAGGCCTGCTGCATTGCGGGGGGGGGGGGGGGGGGCAGTGTGTGTGCATATCAGGGGCATGTCTCCTAATGCTATGAGGCAAGTATCTTCAGACACCACCTTTGATTCTAGAGAGAGTCAGCAACCAAGGCATGTGCCCTTCAGCCATCCTCCAGGAGAGAGATCAGCAGGATTACCTCGTTATTTTGGTCTCTTCTTGGCCAGCTCCTACATTACTTGGGCCACTGCTCATGTCAGTGGGGGAGCAATCAGAATGTATTGCTATTTGTGATGAAGATGGCTCATTCTGAAACTTTTCTAATGTGCAAGATTTTTTTAATATAGTAGAGAGGTTTAAAAAAATCCATTTTCCATAACTGTTGTGCATTTATTGTTGAAGGAGGCCAAGCAGTAAACAGTTTTATATTTCTCAATGAAGAGTTCTAATTTCTCTTAAAATGAGACTGTATTCCTGTTTTTGCAGTGCAAAGAAATCGGATTTTCCCCAGCTGTTTTTAGCTTGTCTTATGAATGTATTAAATCTTCTCTTATTTCTTTGCATCACTGGCAAGATTCAGTTTCTCAAGTTAGCAGTACGTAATGTGACTTGTTTCTTAATCTGGTTTTCAGTGTTGCTATACCCTTTTCAGAGATGGTACATTATTTAATTTCCACATATTATACATGTTCATTGTCTTTGTTTTTAAAGACCATTTACAGGCTGTTATCCTGCCTTTTGTTTGAATCATTTAGTTTAATTGTGAAAAGCATTATATTGTTACTTGCTCTTTTTAATTTGCCCCTCTAAAAGTTGCTGCCAGTTTGCACATTGCATGGCTACCTCTGTCCTGTTGTAATCTATACACATCTGCTGCATTGCAGATGTATTTTCTCTTTCTGTGGTATGTTGATCGGCATGCTTATGCTCATAAATAATAATAATGGTGTTTTTTATATGTGTTTAGGTGATTCAAAATCTATACAGAATGTTATCACCTCTAGTCAGTAATTGCTTTTGTTAAAATTACTTGAATCAGATATCCAGGGAACATTTTTATGTATGGATGAACAGCTTTGTTTCATTGGAATCTCTTTGTGGTAAACTGTGATGTCCCAACAACATAAAATGTTCCTAATCTAGTATGCAAGTAAATTCGGTAAGCTTGCATGTGTTCAGTGAAGAGTCAGGATATCTGAAGATTTAAATTTTGAGAATTTCATTGTCTTGTCTTCAAAATAATATTCACACAGTTATTTTGGTGTGTCTTTTTTATCAAATACCGTAACAGACTACAGCACTGTTTTTATTTCTACATAAAAATAGATACAATACCCCTCTATTAGCTGAGTTTTCCTAGAACAATTAAAGTGTGTACCTTGCTGATTTATTAATGTGTCTCCACCTTGTCTCAGTTAGCACATTGAAGTCAGTGTTTCATTTTAACATTCTGAAAATCACAGAGACTGAGATTTTTTATCGAGGTTTCTAGCATTTATTAGCAACATGTTAAGTTTACATATACCTTTCACATCCATTACCTCCACAATATGACTTACTAAAGGAACCCAATTGACTTTAATCACAACTTCTGTGGACTTGCATATTAGAATTCCCATAAAAACTTTTTTAAATGCAAACAATCATGTTGATGTTTGCCTGGTAAATGACAGTTAAGAAATTCAGTTTTTATAATCTCACAAACACTTGCAATGCATTTGTTTACAACTGATCTAGTCCATGTCTCTCCACCTTGTCTCAGTTGTCACACTCAAGTCAGTCACCCATTTTTCCCTTCTGAATTTCACAGATATTTTTATTGAGGCTTCTATAATTTGTTAACTACAGCTAAAGTTTAGATATACTTTTGTCACATCCATTACCTTTACAGTATGACTTACTAAACAAATTTAATCGGCTTTGTTCACAACTACTATAGATTTGTGTGCTAGAATTTTCTTACCATCCTTATTCAAATACAAAGCATCATATGTTGACAATTCCCTGCTAAATGTAGTGTTCATAATTTCACATGCATGTGCAATGGCATTATTTACCACTGTGTTTTTCTTAATTACTTATTTCAGTACTGATTTATTTAATCATTGGTATTATCTTGTTTTATGCTTAAAAAATGTTAGCCTCTCCCATGTCATTCAGTGATGAAATGACTACCCCTATGTCTCAGGCTTCCTTAAGGTAGTTTTCTAATATTACTATTTGCACCTGCATGCAGTATAACTGCTCCAAGCATTTTTCTGCCCTTATATTATTTTCTTGCTGAACTCCCATGTGTATTCACTTTAAGTTTTTGATACATAGCTGGGAAATCTCTATGAGTTGTGCTTCAACAGAAATAAGTGTCAAAATGGAGACTCCATCACCAGTATTTCACCAGGTTGCATTTTGTTACGAACTGTAGAATCCTGTATAGCAATTCCTTGTATATCTAGGTCAGGCCAGTTATTATGAAGCAGAAACCATGACTGTTCTGTAATTTCCCCAGTGACACCCATTGATTCAGTGTCTGTTTGTATGGAAGATTGGTCATTTGGTGACTCATTCTTCATTATAACTTTGAAATTGGATTCAACCCTCATTTAAGTGTCTTATAACTGCTGTCCATCCTTATTCTTTGGCTTTTGTTTTTAGAATTAACAACTAAACCGCTCCATAGGGTAGACAAAGTCTGGCATTATTAATTGAGTGACCATTTATTTTTAAATGCTGGGTCTTTATGGCCTATATCTCCTCACCTTTTTCTTTTCTTCTTTTTTTCACTGCCACTCTGTTGATGTCTTGAATTAGCCAATGCATGCTATGATGTGTGTGCTGACAATGATTTGAAAATAATGTTGATCACAAGTGTGTTCACGGATGAATTTAGTAAAGGTACATTAAAGTCTGTCTTATTTACCCAATTAAGTTCTGATTCTTCATTACCTCCCCTAGTATCTTCATTTTCAATAGGTGATGTGATATGTCATTCGATCAGACCTTTTCTGTATAAAGACCCATGGTTTAAACTGACATGCTCTGATTTAGAAATACATTGAACTGTTCCACCATAAATGTCAACAAAATGTGCTTCCTTAAGTTAATTGTCAGTGAGTTTTAATAGACTGCTGTGTAATGGGGGTGGGTGTATTCAAAGACATTTGCAAAAAATACCTTATAGGTGCAGGCTGTATTTCATAACATGGTTTTGAGTCATAGTCCCCCCCATCTAGAATTGTCACTATGCACCCTAGGCAGCGAGGTTTGAGTGCTACATACAAATGTGATACTCTCTGAGAAAAGGCTGTGTAAATAACCTTTCCAGAGTGTTGCTCATTTACAGTACTTCTGTTGTTGAGGAGTCATAGATATCCAAACTACCCAAGTATGGAGCAGGGCAGCATTGTGAAGGTGTCAGGTGTGTTCAGTAATTTTGTGGCCCACACACCTATGCCTTTCAGTGATGAAGATCAATGCAGGGAATCCACAAAACCCAACACAGAGTTCCAGTGGAGGTAAGCATTGCACTGTGTGGAATGGAGTGCATATATGCATATGTGTCCATGTGTGAGCACACTTTTGTACATGTGCATGTGTGAGAACACTGTGAGGTGAGTGTGTGAGTGGGTTCTTGGTTTTCTGTGCTTGAATGGCTGTTGTGAGTGCCAATATACGTGTGTGTGTGTGTGTGTGTGTGTGTGTGTGTGTGTGTGTGTGTATGTGTGTGTGTTTTTATTAAGGAGAATGCGTGCATTTGTGTGTGTGTGTGTGTGTGTGTGTGTGTGTGTGTGTGTGTGTGTGTGTGTGTGTGTGTGTGTATTTATTAAGGGGAGTGCATGCATTTGTGTGTGCATGTGTGTGTGTGTGTGTGTGTGTGTGTGTGTGTGTGTGTGTGTGTGTGTGTGTGTGTGTGTGTGTGTGTGTTTATTAAGAGGAGTGAGTGCATCTGTGTGTGTGTGTGTGTGTGTGTGTGTGTGTGTGTGTGTGTGTGTGTGTGTGTGTGTGTGTGTGTGTGTGTGTGTGTGTGTGTGTGTGTGTGTGTGTGTGTGTGTGTGTTTTATCATTCTAAAGATGTGACCTGCATGCACTTTACCTTTCACAGATAGCCAAACTCTCCAACCTTGCCGCAGCTTATTTTCAGTACAGAACTACCCACTACAGTATAACAGTGCCCGTTTTGCAGTCAACAGCAAACTTGGTCAACAATACTTCTGGGATATTGCTTGGATGTCTGTAAAATAAATGACAAACAGGAGAGGACCAGGAACTTATCCATATGGTACTACACTGGTTACAAATTTATATCCAGTGAGAGAACAAGCAGCTTTCACAGCTTGGGATCTGTTGGATAGCCAGTTTGCAATCCAACAAAAAATGTAGGAGGTTACATTAAACTTATGTAATTTTTCAGTTGTACTGTCATTGAGAATCACTTCAAAAGCCTTGGCTGAGTTGAGTTAAGCAGTGTGCTCAGAATGACCACTGTCCACATCCCTTATAATCATATGTCTCAACTTCTTAGAGCCTGGACAAAGCCAAAAATATTTGGGGGATAAAGAGTCAAAATCAGGGACAGATTTGAAATATTCCTCTTATGCACTTAAAAAGTTGCTAGAATAATAGGTTTTTTCATTAACATGCATTTTTCTGATGGATATGAAGTTTGAATCTCAAATGCTTATTATTTTGTGACTTCAATCCTCAATGATTTGCCAGAAAACCACACATTTTATGAGGAACATACCAAATATATGAGGCAAAAATCTGGACATTCTCTGAAAATCTGGGCAGTTGAGAGGCATGCCTATAATTTTTCTAAAGAAACTTATTTAGTTCAAGGGACAGAACTACCCTTCACAAAACCAAATTGATTGGAATCTAGATCAATTAAGTTGTCTATTCCTGTATAAATGAGTTCTGATATGATACGTTTCATGGCTTTGCATATAAGGCTGGTGAGACTGATGGGTCTGTAATTACATAGGTCTGTATTGGGGCCACCGTTTTGTAATTGAGTCATAGTGGCTGTTCTGCAGACATCGGGAACCAACTCTTTAGATAGGCTGAGGTTGAACAGTTTAAGTAGAGGCTCTGACTGTGGATACTTGGCACTGATGAGAATGCAGCCCAGTAGGTTATCTAATGCCATGGAAATATTGTTTTTAATGTTTGGCAAAGATTCTAAGACTTGTTGCAATGTGACTGAAGGGAAAACTACATTCTAAGGGATAGTGAGGGCAACAGTGAGAGTAGGAAGGGCAAAGTTAGCACTAAATATATCTGCTAATAAATTAGATAGATCCATAAGGTCAGAATGGGTGGTATTATTATGGATAAGCTCAGTGCAGTGTTGAATATTATTACTTAATTTTCTAATATAATTGAAGACCGATTCATAGTTTCCTTTGGAATCTGTAGCAGCCTTAAGTTCATACTTTGCTTTATAAAGTCCACATTTGGTTGAATCACAAAACACTGAACCTAAGTGGTTGAATAATCATTAGACTGAAAAATCATTTAATTGAATCACAGTTGCTATAAATTAGCATATAGAAGAAAGTGCCTTAAAATGCTTCTGAAGGAGTTAGGTTCCCCTCACACCCAGGTTCGACCCTCAAAACCTTCACTTAAATATATTAATTAAATAATGGTTTTGAGGAGCCAACTCAAACCATTACTTAAATATATTAACTCAAGTGTTGCACAACTGCAGTGAAAATAGATTGTACGCAGTGAATTAATGTTGGTGCACAAATGGAAACTAGTAGTGACTATCTGTAAGTAACATCCATACCTATCTCCACAACTGATCGTATAAAAATCTTCATTCATTTCCACATTCTCTTCTCTAGTACATCACTATGTGTAACTAAGCCACATTGTGTGAAATAAGGTTTCATCCAAATGAGAATTTGGTTAAATGTTCTTCGGGGTAACCATTTGAAATGTTGGGACCCGCTAGAGTGAATCGCGAAATACAGAGACTGAATGGCTGAAAGATTGTATTTGTATATACCAAGTATATACCAAGTCCTAGATGCCATTTCTCAAAATATTCCCTTTTCATCGTGGTATAGCGATCTCAGAATTGCTACACAGACACACACACACACACACACACACACACACACACACACACACACACACACACACACACACACACACACACGGTTTCAGAGCTTTGAGGAATTGGTTCTGTAATAAACTTGATTACCCGCATGGAATTAGTAAATTATTGCTGTCTGTTCATTGTCTTCCCTTATTGAATAAATTGCCTTGCTATGCCAGTACCATTCTCTAATAAAAAAAGTTTATTCAGCTTAGAATTGAGGGAAGGCCTAAACAAAGCAATTGCATTGCATTGCTTTCCTATTTACAGATAGTTAAACCTTGTGTATCTGATAGGTGCATTACTCAAAAAACACCAACCTTTCACTTGATGCCTTTCCTGTACAGAAGATGACATATTTATTTTATTTGCTGTAAAAGGGGAGGAACAGAGGGGCCCATTTTCAGCAATGACCATTTCAGCAGGAAAACTATTTAACAGAAATACAATGGTGCATACATAACAGTAGCCAAAAAAGAATAACACATAGCTATGATATATGTATACAGTATCTGTGAGTGTAGTACTGACTGGTGCTTCTCAGAAGAGTCATTCATCATAATATGCTGACGATACAGTGTTGGGGCAATGGGAAGAAGCATTACTGTGATAAGCCTTTACATCACCCCGACAGCAAATACTTATAAAAACAAATAACTGCTTCTCTGCAGAGTAAATTCATCATAAAATGCTAAAAATATACTACAAAGGCAACTGAAAGAAGCATCACTGTTGTAGACCTTAATTTGAACCTTGGGCTGCAACTACATCTAGGCTTATTTTGCATTTGTGGAATTTGTAAAATACTAAAATTGCTAGCAGTAAGGAACTGTAGGATACTAACTGTCAAAAGAGGTTTCAGATCTTAGGGCATTAGACAAGGAAGGCAATACTGTTGCACTGAAGTGAATGTGGGACTAAGAAACTAAGTAAGATGCAAAGGCAGGGAAGAGGATCATAAAGTTATTCACCTTTGGTATGCTTACCATTATTGGGCAATGAACTTGGTTTAGGGATTTAGAAACATGATACAGGGTGATGGAAACCCATTGGGCTTGACTGAAAGGTGAACAGTGATCCCGTCTTTAGTATGAACCCACCATAAATCTGCGCATTTTTGTCTACCACTGTGTAGCTTCTCACCATTTCTAGATGAGTACGTGGTAATGGCAAGGCAGGCTCACCTTGGAGCTGGAATGAGTTCACCTTTTCCAAGTGTAATTCTAGTTTTCCATGTTAGGACATCTCCTATACTGTGACATTTATCAAGCAGGTTTTGTACCTTATTGATGACTTTGTATGTAAGCATTTATATGAACAGGTAGGGGTCCAGGCAGATTGCAAGGTACCTGAATTTATGGACCAGTTTACAGGTACCATGTTCCGTATTTCTTTTCATGGGGAAGGGTTGCTGAATGGCAGGCCTAGGTCTTTTTAAAGTATAGGTGTCACTTCTGTGTTAGGACATGAATAAACAAATCTTCGTGGGTTCTGTTCAAGCAGCTTTATTATATACATACACATTACTATTGTAGAATAACAAGCTGTAATAGCTCTCGGCCAAATAACATGAAGCTATCACTGAAACTTCGGTTTTAATTTCTTCACCTCCATAAGCAACAAGTCTTGCACTACTGGTTACATTGAGATGTTCATTAGTTCTTACTTTTGCAAAAGTGTCCGTTGATATAACATTATACTTTGACCCAGTGTCTACTTTGAGCTCTGTGGATTTTCCATTAATCTGAACTGTACAAAACACTTCACTCCTTGTCAATAAGTTTACTGCATCAGCTCTTTCACCAAGCACTGATGCACCATATACATAGAAAGCTGACTGTTTTGGTTTTACTTGATCAACTTACTTTTTTGTGTGACCTTTCTTTACAACTGCATGAGGCTTACTTGATTTACAAAACTTTTGGAAATGGTTCCATTTTTTTACACTTGTGACATTGTTGACCAAATGCTAAGCACTTCTCTCTTTTAAACTCAAGATTCGCACCACAACTGCGACAGTTAACGATAAAGCTAGATTTAGCTTTTGCTGATTCACATTTGTGTTGCACTGAGCTGGTGCTGGAGCTTGCACTTTTCCTGGAACTTTCTAGAAAACTTTCTGGCTTCTTTGGAAATCCTGAAGCTGTCACGTGTTTAGGCCTGTTCTTGTTTGTCATGTGTTGTATACTGTCTGCATGTGGTCTGGAGCCAGCTAAACCCATGCTTTTGTCACTCGCAAGCATACTTGTATGTTTTTCTGTCAGCTTATGGATTTGACAAACCTCTATGGCTTTGCTCTATGTTAAATCACTGTCACAAAGTAAAATCTTTCTCACAGCAGCACTATTAATAGCACATACAAGCCTGTCCTTTATCATCTCATCTTTTAGATCACCAAACCGACACATCTTAGCTCTGTTTCTCAAGTCATTTATATAAGCTGCAAATGTTTCTCCTGGTTTCTGATCTCTTGTGAAAACAAATGCCTCTCTAATGTAACATTCGTCTAAGGGTTGCACATCTCTCTAAACTTATGCTTCAAACACTTGGAGTCTTCCCTTGATTCAGCTTGAAACAACAATATGGTGGTCTGCACCTTCTCCTTCATATACTGCTGGTGCATACACAAATGAATGCTCTCTTCCTATGGCCTCTGACCCTGCTAAGTTTAGCAAAATGAATACCCTGGTGCATGCATCTCTATCTGCATAAGCTGCTTCTATGAAAGTATCGTACTCTTGCTCAAATATTCCCCAGTTCACTGCAACACTCTGATCAAACACAAGTGGTTGGAGTTTTTGAAATCCATCTGCCATATTAACACATACCAACGGAGGGTTTTGTTTTGCAAATAAGCATGAATATACACACATACACATATGCAGAAGTTTCTGGCATAAACAGAACTTGTCAATGCCTTTGTGCTCAGAATTTATATTCTCGTTAGTCGGAATTATGCAAATGAATGAACTTGTAGTATTTTCAAATAACTGGACTTTGCAAAATAAACTTCTCGGGCTTTTTAATGCTTTACTGAACTTTGCGAAATAACATCTCAATGCTTTTGGAATATTACTGGTAAAGGCAGAAATGCTAAAGTCATTTACCATCACTTAGTTATACTTTCGGAAGTTTATCGATAAAGGCAGAAATGCTACAGTAATGCACCATCACTTAAAGTCGTCACTTTAAGAAACATTCAAGAACTTTACAATGTGACTGAATAACTCGCAAGCACTGTAACACTCTTGTAATGTCATCAATACTCTTGTAATGTCATCTTTTCCAGGAAAACACCTGTCAGTGTTAAGAAACATGTCAAGCAACTGCACAATGTGAATAAATCAAACATCTGTTGCCGAAAACTCAGTAACTTTTGAAGTAATTGTGTCTTGCGAATAGCAGCATACAGCACACTGAAATGTCCCCAGAATTATGGTACCTTGCTAGGCTACTCTTTATGGTATAAGAAATACTCTGTAATGGCAGCACTTTGTGACAAGACACACCCAGCACAAGAACTTTTCTGAAATAACCATACTTTGACTGGATTGCATGAAATGGTTACACTTTGCACACAATGAACTCTTCAAAATACATGCACAGTAATAAGCACGCACTGTAAGCCCTTTTACACACTCTGAGATACTTCAAATAACTTTAATTACGGAATTCGTAGTTATGCCCAAAGACAGTAGCTTGCCCAAACACATGCAGTCGCCTTGCTTTATTCTGCTTAATGTCTCCTTTTTTTTTTTTTTAATAATGTTTTGCTCGCTTAAGCCCTTTTCATTCCCAATGTACTTTTCTTGTGCTTGTTTTACGCTTAACTTGTTTTGCTTTAAACATACTTGTTTTATGCTTTAAACATACTTGTTTTGCTTTACAGTTAATCATTTCATCAAATACTTTTATCTTAAACATTTTCTTTAGTTAACAAACATTTCATAATTTCTGCTTGCCTGAAAATGCAGTTTGTACTCTTGTAATGCCCCTTTATTGTCTTTTGCATCGAGTAAATAATTTGTTTTATTTCTCATTACCTTTGATTCTTTCTGGCTATGTTTGTGCTCTTTTCCTCGGTTTTATCTTTGCTGTCATCTTCACATCTCATGGCTCGGAATATTCTTCTCTCTAACATCCAGGTTCTAACACCATGTCACTTTTGTGTTAGGACACGAATCTTCATGGGTTCTGTTCAAGCAGCTTTATTATATACAAACACATTACTATTGTTGACTATACACCATAACTTAAATAACTCATATACAATCAATGACTATGATCATGCATGCTTACTCCCTAGCTGCTCTTTCAAAATGGCACTAAGGTTGTGCACGTGTGTGGGCTATATACATGCACGTACAGCCTCACATGCTTCTTAAAGATACACGCACACACACTTTACACTCTGATCTACAATAGGCTTATATCCAGCTAACTGAAGAACTTGACAGGTCCTACTAGGTTTGATATTAAAGCTTAACCCTTTAAGGTAGGTGGATAGTCAGGTAAACAGACTGGTGAGGACTGCCTTGTACAAAGTGAAACAGGCAACCCTTGGCTGTAACATTAGCGAAGTTCAGCCTAATACTTTTAATAGGTGCCCCCTCATAATCACAGAGAATGAATTGTAGTGACAGGTTTAACTCCTGGCAGGAGAATAAATTTAAAACACAGTGCCACAACATATTATATGCACGGAGTGACTTTTTAGACATTAGAGCATAGATAAGGGGCACAGATCTACTATAGCCACAACACTTCAGTATACCATGAATGCTATATAATTGACAACATATAGCACCTTTACAAAAGTAAGTTCCGTCCATCATCCAAATTGTTGCTACACTTAGATCGCTCAGATTATTAACAGTACTAAACACAATGACTTGTGTACCTGAGCTGGTGTCAGTAGCCCATTTCACAACAAATTCACCACTTTGTAAAGGGAATTTACTCGCATCTAGCGTGTCTAGGGTCAAATTAGTTATGTGAGTAACAGTTGCACTCTTAGACCTGACTCGCCGTATTTGCTGCAGCATTGCCTTTCTGTTTGGAAGACTTGGAACACAAGCCAGGGATGTAGATGCTAACGCATCTTCCACTAGTAAACATGGAGTATCTCTGCATATAGCAGCTTTGTCGCGGAGTGATCCACAAACGCTATAGCATTCAACTTCACATGGGTCGCCCGCATGATTATGAGGCAAAGTTTTCTTGAGCAATTCACCCTCAGAGATGGAATCAGTTACCGTTCTACCTTTGCAACTATTACTTCTCTTCACTTTGCAACACCAGTAACGCTTACTACCGCTCTTATGTTCCAAGTGATAAACGTACCCATTTATAATAAGCACTTCTTTAGATTTTTGTGATCTGAGCCTTGGATACAGCTCACCTACACTACCAGGCGCATCATAGTTTGTGTTTGCCATTTCTGCAACGTCAGCCGTTGAACAGCTGAAAGTCTTTTACACCCATTCTTATACTTTCATGTAAGTTGACATGTACATAACATATTTACTATATGCGCTAGTAGTGTGTTTACCGCACTTATTGGCTTTTACTAAGTCAATACATATATGCGAGATTTCATAGTTTCCAGTTTCTACATAGTTTTCCACCGTTACGGTATTCTGGGCATCGGTATTGTGATAAATCGGTGTTCTGGGCATTCGGCCATGTAGGCTCGGTATTCTGGGTGTCGGGATTATGGGTTTTCGATAATGTGTAGTGAACCCATATATATATATATATATATATATATATATATATATATATATATATATATATGGATCTAGGACTTTTGATCGAAAGATCAAAAGTCAGAATCCATTACCACCGAACACACTTTAACGAAAGCGCTTTCATCGAAAAGCGTGTTCGTTAAAGTGTGTTCAAAACAAAAAAAACACACTAAATTAATGTTTTTGCAGAGGGAGCAAGCCCCCTGCACCCCCATGAGGGGGGCTGTGCCCCCCACACCCCCCCTACTTTAATATTCTCCTCCGAGATTGCACTACATTGGGGAAAAGGGAATTTTCCCTTATCAGCACCATAGTACAACTTCCACAACAGGCATACTTACGCAAAAGTACTTCTTTGGTGAAAAGCACTTTCGCTAAGTATGCTCACCCGTAATGGATTCAGACTTTTGATCTTTTGATCAAAAGTCCAAGATCTATATATATATATATATATATATATATATATATATATATATATATATATATATATATTTATATATATAAACACACACACACAGATATATATATATATATATATATATATATATATATATATATATATATATATATATATACATATTTTTTACATCCCTGTTATGTTATGCCACTTTGCTGTTTAATTTAGTTATACCTTTCATTTAACTTCACTATTGTTTGTGTTTATGTAACTGTCCTGGGCTGAACCTGGAAGTGGTCACATTTGATCAATGCCCTACCCTGGTAAACAAAATAAAATAAAATGAATAAAATAAAACTGTACTAGATTATTTTTCTCCTTAATTTTGACAATCAAGAATTGAGTGCTATAGTACTCACGTATTTAAATACCACTATAGACAATAAAAGACTTGCATAAATAATGGAATATTAAGTAGACATAATGAAATATTGATCTTATGGAATATGCCCTTTTAATGTTGTAAATGCAGATCTGGTTTTCCTGAGGATAGCTAACTAGTACATCAAACTCAGGTTGTCTGCATCAACACTGAAATTTCTGCCAAGACATGTCTTCCAGTCCCAGTTCGCTGAGGTGTTGTATGTGCTCTGCCTGCTTGCTCTGAAACAATTTGGGATTCAAGCAGGGAAGGGGAAACACAATGAGAGTGAATATAGGACAGGTACATGCAGTATGGTATTAATTTGGATGAGGTTAGTGAAAGTGATGTCAACTGAGTTATCACAAAGGTGGAGTAATCTAAGGTTCTATTCATTAGCAATGCATGTGAAATAGAGAAAGGTTGGTCTGACAGGCACTCACTAGGCCTTTAAAAAATGTGTACATGGCTCAATCTTTGAATAGTTACACTAAGAAAGTAACAGGAAATATGAGAATATTTATCGTGTAATTTATGAAACAACTGATGTGATGTTGTCCTATCTCGCCTTCATTCTTAGCAGGGTGGGTTTGAACCAATCCTCAGTTCCAACCCAGACTTATACAAAAGCTGGAGGTCTTCCACTAGCTTGTGGCTAAATCCCTATCCCATCATTCACCACTAGAGTTCTCCTGATCTCGTTTGCTGCTAAACAGGATCAGGTGCTCTTCCTACTGGCTCGGGCTAAGTAGTTTTTTTGCTACATATTTTGTAAAATTGTTAGCTTTTTTCCCCAACTGTTTTGTTCTAGCTAATTTTTAACTAAGTAAATTGACTGTGTTTCACCTTTTCTTCTGTTGTTATTACTGTCAGCCATTGTTCTTTCCGTAAGGCCTTTTTTCCCCTATCCCAGCTTTAAACTAATTTCTGAAAAGCCCATTTTAGTTAGAGGGCTTTTCTTCCCTCTTTTCTTTTTCGTCCCTTAATTATAGGCTAGTTTGTTTAAATTAGAGAGATGCCTTAGCCTGTTTGACTTAGAGGGCTTTTCCCTTTGTTTTTCCTCCTTAAATTTTTTGAAGTTAGCTCGTTTAAGTTTGATGGCTGCCTTTGCCCATTTAAGTTAGAGGGCTTTTCCCTTGGTGATTTTGGTGTGATCACTTTTTGTGCTTGTTGTAAAAAAAAAAGGTAAAAAAGTAGGTAGTAGCAGTAGAATATATTTTTCTTTATAGTTTGCTAGCTGCCTTGCTGTTGTTGTCCCTGATTTGTCATATCTTCTAAGGATTCTAAGGAAGCAAAACCCTCTGGGTTTAAAAAATGTGTCAAGTACAGCCAAAAAATGTCTATAACTGACGGACATACAAATTGTGTGTACTGTCTTGGAGCAGTACACCTTCAAGAGTCCTGTGCCATCTGTCACTCCTTTAGGCACAGAGTATTATTAGAAAGAAAGAACAAGCTCATTCTGGCAGTCATGTTGAAGATCGCCTTTTCTGAAGCAATTGAAGAAGGCCAGGGTCCTTCAAAGTCAGGCCAATCCCCTTCTTCAAAATTGGACAAGTCAGGGAAAAGGTCCTTATCTTCAAGTGCTCAGTTGCAGCCATCTAAAAAATTACCTAATGTTTCTTCTTCGGACCCAAAGGCTGTTGGACCCAAGAAGCCTTCTACCTCAGCTCCTTCAATTTTGGTGCCATTGGAACTTCATTTGTGGAGCTAGTCACCTGAATTAGAACCAGTGTCTCCCACTCTAAGGTCTCCATTGTTGCAGTCCTCCAAATCTCCTGCTCCCTCCACTCGATCTTCCAGGAGCCTGTCCAATGATGATGTGGATCATGTGGTGCAGAGGCTCTTAAGGACTCTGGCACTTGCCATACTGTTGTCAGCTCCAACCCAGAGGGCTTTGGAACTGACAAAACCTATCCTTTCACCGTTGATTCTTTCTCCAATCTGATCTCAGAACTCAGAGCCAGAATGTCCAGAACTGATTGCAGTGGAACCATCGGAACCAAGACCTATCACAGGATCTTTGGGTCCGACTATTGCTCCAACTTTCTTCGTTTCATCCAAACTAGAGGAGTCTAGAAGCCAACACTCTCCACTTTGGTCTGGGGAGGGGAGTCAGATCTGAACTTGCCTCTCAGAGTGTCGGCTCAGGTAAGTGTGGCTCCTACCTCAGCCTTGGAGCCAACCCCCTTGGTTCCGGGGATTCCATCTTGTTCTTTGGAGCCACGAGTTTCCTCAGACCATTGGTGCGGGGCTTTTGAGGTGATGAGGATTATGCTGTCTCCACTGACAGATCCATTCTCGGGTTGGGACATTCTTCCCCCAAAGGCACCGGTGTCTGTTTGGTACCACTGCATCCAGAGAGATGTGGAGACCCTAGGCCTCAGGATGCCCCATTAGGTGACCCCTCTCTTTTGAAACCTCTCCAGAACATCCTTCTGAAGATGTCCCTTGTAAGAGGCTATGTAAGAGGAAGCATTTAGACTCCCCAGAGGAGTCCTTCACATCAGATACAGACCTTGATGATTCAGAGGGGTCCCTACGATCACCCTCTGAGGATGCCTCCTTCACAGACATCCTGGAAATACTAAAACAGAGAGGTAGCTGGAAGCACATCAACCTTTCTGAGGAGGAGTCTGTATACCTGAAGGCCTTTGGTCTCACCCTTCCGCCACTTGGGTGTCACTGCCTTTCGACAAGCTGACAGACTTAGTTTGTTGAAAAGGCGTGGGAGTCTCCAGACTCAATGGAACCTGTTCCTTAGAGGCCAAACAAATTCATCACATCACTTACAGACAAACATTTTCTAATCAAAGGAGTCCCACTAGATGCTATGGAGGTGGCAGCAGCAAACAAAAAGGAACTTTCAGAGATGTCCTCTTCTGTCCATCCGCCGAACAAAGAGTCTCATACAATGGACAAATACAGACAGCACATCTTCTCTACAGCAACTTTTGTGCTTAGATCACTGAATTATCTGACTCTCTTTACTAGGATTCAGAGAGATCTCCTGAATGAGTTGGGAGATACCTTCCAAGGTTAGTAGCTGAAGGGGTGTCAGAAAAGGTTTCCTTTCAGCTCTCCACCTTAAACTCAGTTATCAACTTCTTCATGAGGCACATTTCTTATGCAGCGGATGGACAGCAGGGCAGTGGGTTCAGGAATTTCCCTAAGGAGACATTCTTGGATGCACTTGTATGACTTTGCAGAGCCATCTAAAACTTCTTTTGTGAATGCCCCTTTCAATGGCTCATCTTTGTTCAGGCCAAAAGTCAAAGACACACTAACCAGGTGTGAACAAGAAGGAAAGACTCTCTCTGCCCTAGGAGTCTGTTTTTCCCTACCTACCAGACCTTATACAAAAGGTCAACAAGGAGGAAAAATGTGGTTTTGAAAATCCCAGAGAGCTTTCCAGGACACATGTGGTGATTCTTCCCCCAGGGGCAGAGGGGGAAGTGCTAATGGAAGATGCCGACCACATGGCAGAGGGGGGGTCTGCAAAACCAGGGCAACAGGGAATCTTTCCTTGGTAAGCCCTTTTAGCACTCCTGAAAGGAGGCCTACCTGTCCACCTCTGGGGGCAGTTGGGGGCCATTTGTCTTTGTACCCAGATACCTAGCTAAAAATAACAAAAGAGAAATGGGTACAAAGTGTCATATCCAGAGGTTATTCCATACCCTTTTCCTTCCCCATCCCAAACACAAAAAACATCCCGGACATTCCACCCAGTCAAAGGGAACAGGCAACTCTAGAAATACAAAAGTTGCTAGACAAAAGAGTCATCCAAACAGTCCCCACAGACCAAATAGGAGCCAGAACTTACTCAAGGTTCTTTTTAGTTCCAAAGAAAACAGGGGACTGGAAACCCATACTGGATCTCAGCAAATTAAACAAATCAGTAAGAAAGTCAAAGTTCTGAATGGTAACAGTCAAGCCTCCCTTTTCTGGGACAAGATGGCTGGATGTGCTGTATATACCTCCAGGATGTGTACTACCACATAAAAATGGCAGGTGATCCAGGAGTCATTTTCACTTTTGGCTGGGAGCCAGTCACTACCAGTTCCGAGCTCTGCTCTTTGGCCTCACTACAGCCCCCAGAGTGTTCACCAAGTGTATGGCAGTAGTAGCGGCTCACTTGAGATGCCTAGGATTCCAAGTATTTCCATATCTAGACGACTGGCTCCTAACTGCCACCACCAAACATCTACTGTCCAAAGCCAGAGACACCACCTTGCATCTCTGCTCTCACCTAGGAATCACAATAAACTATGAAAAATCTGCCTGGTTGCCGTCTCAGTGTATCATTTTTATAGGAGCAGATCTAGATACAACAAACATGATGGCAAAACTTCCCTCAGAAAAGGTTCATGTCCTAAGACATCAGGTCCTAAACCTTCTTTCCAAGAAAAAAGTACAAGCGAGAACAGTCCTCAAAGTCTTGGGAACCATGGCAGCAGCGATAACTCTAATTCCATTAGCACATCTGCACATGAGATTTCTACAGCAGCTTCTGTTCACTCTGGTCCATGCAGGAACTACCCATGTCCCACCAAATTTTGATAATGGAATATTGCAAGAAAGACCTTCATTGGTGGCTTTACTCCACTCATGTCACATTAGGTTGACCCTTTTTTCTTCCCCAGCCATTAGCCACAGTGACCACAGATGCTTTCCAGATAGGGTGGTGGGGGCATTATCTGGGAAGGACAGTCCAAGGCACTTGGCAGGATCACGAGGCCCATTTGCACATCAATATCCTAGAGATAAGAGCAGTGCTTTTAGCTTTTCAGGTATTCCAGGACTCTCTTCTACTAGGAACTATTGCAATACAGACAGAGAACATGTCAGTTGTGTGGTACATAAACAAATGAGGAACCAGATCTTACCTCCTTTGTCAGGATGCCCTGAGAGTATGGCAGTGGGCGACCTCCTCCCAAAGCTTTCTGGTAGCAGTGCACATCCCAGGGAAATCCAACGTGATAGCAGACAAACTCAGCAGAGCTATTTTAATGCCTCATGAGTGGTCCCTAAAACAGGAAGTGGCAGAGAAGATTTTCAACAAATGGGGCCAGCCTTGCTGCAACCTTTTTGCCACATCCATAAACACCAAATGCAGCAGCTACTTTGCCCTGATCCCCCTTCCGGGGGAGTCAACAAGGGATGCAATTGTCTATGATTGAGCTTTGGGTCTACTTTATGCCTTTCCTCCCTTTCCATTGATACTCAAAGTCCTTCAGAAAGCCAGTCGCTTGGGAAGGAACATAATACTCGTCGTCCCATAATGGCCTCGTCAAATCTGGTTCCCCTTCCTGTGGCCTCATCTCCAGGAGGAATTGTGGATTCTGGACCCAGTTCTGGACCTCCTGACTCATGCATCATGTACAGTCCACCTCTCCCTTCAAACCCTCAAATTGACAGCTTAGCTGCTCTGATTCCAACCATAGCCAGGCTCCCTAATCTTTCTCCATCAGTAAAATATATCCTGATCTCATCTCATAAGGCTGCAATGAGAAAGTTATATAGAAGCAAACGGAAAAGATTTTTTTCATGGGCCTTTTATAACCATATTGATCTCTTCTCTGCCCCAATAGCTTCCATTCTTGAATTCCTAGCAAAGCTGTTTAATGAAGGGGTGGCTGCAGCTACTATTCAAATTCAGGTTGCAGTCTTATCTATTTTCCATTTAGGTGAAACAGGTCCCAATGTGATGCCCCATAGACTTTGCAAAGCCTTTCTCAAAGGTACTCTTTTATTAAGACCACCTATTAAGGTCCCTCCACCACCATGGGACTTGAATTTTGTCTTATCCTATTTGATTCTTCCCCTTTTCAAGCCTGCATTGTCCTGCAATCTCAAGTATTTGACTTGGAAAATGATTCTTTTGATAGCTATTACTCCTGCTAGAAGAGTTTTAGAGCTGCAAGCATTGTCAATAAAGCTCCCCTACATGCTTTTCCCACAAAGACAGAATATCCCTATGAACAAACCCATCCTTTCTTCCAAAAGTATGCCCAGAATTTAACCTAAACCAATCCATAGAACTACCATTTTTTCCCCAGCTATGACAACAATGCAGAATATATGGTGCATCAACTGGATGTACATAGACAATTACATTTCTATGTACATAGGACAAAAGACTTCAGAAAATCCAACCTCTTATTTGCATCCTTCTCAGACTCAAAGATCGGTGCTCCTGTGTTTAAAGTCACACTTTCAAAATGGCTATCAGAGTGTATTACCTTTGCTTACCAATCTCAAAACAAACAATTTTCCCATAAAGTAAAAGGTCATTCAACAAGAGCCATTGCAACCTCTTTCCCTTTTGGGCGAGACTACATATTGATACCATATGTGCTACAGCAACATGGGCAAGGCCTCATATCTGTATCTCTCATTACAAAGTTGATTTGGTCTCCAGGAACAAGACCTCCTTTGGGTCCACTGTTCTGAAGAATATTCGCCCTTGAGCCACCCAAGACAGGTGGTGCTGGGGATGCTATCCCAACCTGTTAAAAATGAAGACGAGAAAGGACAACATCACATAAAGAAGTTATGTACTCACCATAACATTCCATTTGTGTTGTCCATCTCACCTACTTTCTTACATTCCGCCCTCTTTCCCACAGCTCTTTGCTTGTGGAAGAATGAGCTGATTCAATTGGCTGCTAACGTTCTCTGAACTTGATTGCTCTATTAGGTATTCAGTGACCTTTATTTAGTTATATCTGCAAACAAGATCTGGGGAACTCTAGTGGTGCATGATGGGATAGGGTTTAGCCAAGAGCTAGTGGAAGACCTCAAGCTTTTGTATAAGGCCGAGTCGGAACTGAGGATCGGTTCCGAACCCAGCCTGCTAAGAATAAAGTTGAGATGGACAACACACATGGAACGTTATGGTGAGTACATGACTTCTTTTTTTTTGTAAACAGTTAAGCACTGTTTACCAAACATATAGGCACACAAATAGATATTTGCATTTCTACAAGTAACAGCATTTTTAATATGGCAGCTTAGACTCATAGGTGTAGACTTTAGAAAAAAATATATCAATCAGTGTAGGATACTGATCTGGAATAAGCTGTTCATTTCAGTTAAATGGTAGCTTGCTCAGACAAAATGTAAACACAATAATTCTGAAGACAAGAGGCTAATATGTAGGCTCAGACTGTAGTAAGTTTGGAAAAGTTTAAAGGTAGAAAGGGGAAGCAGTTAGACCTGTCTGGTGGCACATAAATGGGCAAGTAGGGAGGGGTAACTGAATATTAGAAAGACTGCACAAAAAATGAGTTGGATCAGAAAAGTAAAAAATAATTGTGATACAGAAAACATATGATAGAGGAAGCATGTAGATGTCACAACATATCCTTGTTCAGCATATTTCTAGGTTGTTTGTATGCAAAATATAAAGGCTAAAAACTACCATGAGAATGAAAAGCTGGGCTTCTTAAAATTCCCACAGATTACCTAGTAAGTACCGATGAACCTAAAAAACAGCTTAGTGTCACCACCACTGCTTCAGATAAACAATGAACACCAAAGATTAATTAGTGTCTAAGTCCAAACTATTGACTCACATGTGTCAAACTGGGGATGTTATCTCACCTGATCTAGACATTCAATTAGAGCTGCTGAGCAATGCCAATGCTGAAATCTCTTACCACACTTGAGTCCTAAAAAATGCTGTTAACCACTGAGTGAGCTTGTAGGTATTAAGGTCTGAGTTTCATTTATGAAGTTATAATAAATCAGTAATGAATTAATTATTCAATTCTTTCCTGTCCATTATCAGATAAAGGTAATTATTGTTTTCTGTCAAAAGCTTCAAAAATGGTTAACTAAGAGAAACAGACAGGAGATCAAGACCGAATCTGTATAAGGAGCAGAGGTTAGATTATTATAACTGGGAACGGTTTAACTCGTTGGCACCTATGTAGTGTGGAACATCACACCTTTAGCAACCTACACACATCCTTACATTTCAGAACATTTTCTGAAAAATTATCTTAAAAATCATACTATAAACAAATATAAATATTTTGTGAACAATAAAATCTATTAAAATTGTACAAATAGCGATGTTATCAGTAAGTATTCCTTACAGTGGTAACAGTCAGCGTGTTAATAGTCTTTCCATAAATGTTATTATATGCAATGCACACAAACCCAGATTTTTTTTTTGCTAAACATTCGCAAAGAAATTGTCATATCTTGGAAAATGTACAATGCAGAGATAGCTTTTGTTAACCAGATATAAGCTTTCACATGACAACAAGAAATTTGTAAGTGCATGTTTTTGAGATATTTATAGAAATATGAAAACATATGTTTGATTGTATGATTAGGACTATAAACGTCAGTGATTATGTCTGATGCTGTGCAGCTTACACTTTCAACAACATCTACAGTTTCACCTGATGCCATGCAATAGTCTGTAAGTCACTTGTTTTTTAAAGTTGTAAGTACTTGCTTATTTTCATAATTACTAACAAACAACTAGAAGTATTTGCAGTATAGTGTGATATAAATGGACATTGACAGTGTATTTCCCTGTCTCCTACCATGGGATTTCATACTGTATCCCTGTAGGTTTCTGACTTATGAAAATAAGAGCACAAATATGAAAATATGAATAATACGTGGCAAACAGTGATTCATTTCTCTACTATAGGGCATATTAAATTAACGATTTTAATGTCATTTTGTTAATTAATCCTAGCCCTTTATAATACTGTCTATTATTAGCTCAAAGGTCATTTAGTTAAAGAAGCCAGCTCTAACAGATGTCTGGACACCTTAGGGAGCTATGGGTATTAACTGAAAGAATACAAAAAGGCACTATAGATTTCAATGGAAAAACTACAATGAATGTTTCCTGCTCTTTACTGGACCTATGATATGTGATATCATTTTGGGAATGGTGCTAGAAAGTATTTGTGTCAATTTGCTGATGAGAATTTTAGCAAGAAGCATTTCTGCAAATCCACATAGCTGAAAATAACAAAGAAACAAGGTTGTTCTTATTGGAGATGGGCATTTCTTCACCCCTCCCTATAGAGCCCCCCCCCCCAAATTTATATATATGTTAACTCCATAGTCACACATCTGGGAAAATGGCAACCTCAGAGATTGCTGAAGTTGGTTTCAGTGACATTGATTCACAGTTTTGATACTCATAGAAACAGCAATTGAAAAACTGAGTGGCACCTGTTAGAATGGAAGGGAGGTGCTGTGCACAAAAGTGATGACATTAGTTTGTCCATTAATGCAGTGTAATACTGTTAAATAAATGCAAAAAGGATCCTATGTCAAAAAGGGAAAATACTTGTGTTGAGCAGAATTTTAATGGATTGTGGATATTAAAGTCTGGTTAATAGGTTAGACGTGTATAGTATCAAGATGTTTAAACCGATATTCTTGATCTCAGTATTAGGTGTTTATAGTTAAGAGCAACAAAATGCATGAAGGGGCAGTATGACTTTCCACAAACTCATTTTCAGAGAAGGTGTTGTTTGCACCAGTATAATTTGCTAAACTATATATCTGTATCTCACTTATCTTACCAGAAAAGTAATGTATGGAAAGGTGATAAGTTAAGGAAGTGAAGCACCTAAGTCATAATGGAAAAAATGAATGTTGTAACATATTAAAAAAAACTAGTAGCAACACATGCAAGTCTAATACAGTATTAAAGTACAAGTTAAAATAGGATGAACATTACAAAACAGTAACATTTTATTATTTGTTTATTTATTTACATTTGTGGACTGTGAATTTAAGGGTGATCATTATTATTTAATTATAAATGTAAATGTTGTAGAGACATGTGGTGATGTTCTTACTCCTCATGTAGCAAGAAACAATTTAAGGTAGCTTTTGTAAGCTTATCTGTTTGCTAGTAAACTGTTTGCAATATCTAATTTCCATTGTTGATGTTTTCTCCTTAAATGTATACATGGCAAAATAAATGAGACACTTCTTAAAGTTTCTGAGGGTGGTTTAACTAATAGATGCGTTTTCTTGTTTTATTTTTTTCAGAGTGGCTGTCTAAAAAGTTGATTTAATTTATGTCAATGTATTACTTCACTGCTTTTATTAGATTATTACTAAAGAAATAAAGCAGTATATATATATATATATATATATATATATATATATATATATATATATATGTGTGTGTGTGTACACATACACACACACACACACACACACACACACACACACACACACACACACATATATATCTGTCTGTATACATTTATATATATAATATATATATATATATGTGTGTGTGTGTGTGTGTGTGTGTGTATGTATGTATATAGACATATGTGCATATATGTGTAGATATTCTGCGTTGTTTATATACCTATATAAATGTGTAACTGTCCGAGGTTCTGTACACATACACAGCTGTGAATATGTATCACACATATATGTATCTGTATGTGAGGTGCATACGAACATTTGGACCACACTCATGTACCCTCTTTACTTCACAGCTGAACTGTTCTGCCTTGCTGCAACAGAGACAGATGTCACATGTGAACAGAGACTAACATTAGGGGGGTATATATGGTGACAAGCATTAGATAAGCATATTATACTGCTATGGCAGTTGGGCATGCTATGCTACACTTTAACATGACTGCCCTGCAGGTGGTGTGGTCTCTCACCCATGTATCTATCATGGCGGTATTAATACCCCCACCAGCCGTTGGCCACAGTAATTTACAGAACACAGATATCATGGGTCACATCTTTGCCATTCACTGCTTGTCTGCACATTTGACAGGTATGTTCCACTGCCCACAGGGACTGATACTACTGTCCACTGCTGTTGTTGAGCACAACATCATTACAGGAACAAGTACTGATGGCACATATACATCCTTTCACAGTATACATCCTATTACTCTATGCCATATACTACATGCCAGTAAATGCATATCTGTTTTACATACCTGTTATGTTATTTCCGCTGTAACACAACCCTGAGTTTTGTGAACTTTCTTAAAGTTTTTTTTTTCTCTCTCTCTCTCGGTCTCTCCAGTAGAGTGATTGAGCTGGTTTGAATAGATTGCAGCATGCTTTTTTTGGTATTGCACATGATCAGGTGGTGGCCTCTGCACCAGTCAGTGTCCACCACTTGCTAATTGCATACAGCCTGCTGTGTAGTACTTCAGATAATCACTGTCATGACAAACCTGTACTATAATTTGCTGCCTTCTGTGGGCATTGCCCCTTTACCTTTACAGTATGGATGACATCCTTCCTGTGTGTGGACATCAGTGTTACAGACAGCAGGTAGCAATGCCTCTTACAGCAGAACCTGCCAACACAGGCCAAATCCACATTTGGGTAAGGTTCCAGACCTACAGACAGCGTGAGTAGTGTTGTTGTGTGCAATGTATATTGCTGATCTTACAGGGTTTCTGTTACATGGTACTTTTTCATGGAATATTGTCTGTCTGCATAGCTCTCAACTGTGCACCTATCCGTATGATACTAGGGGGATTGGCTGTTAGGTTTTGTCTGTGCACCACACAGGTATTGTCCCAAATATATCTGTGGCATTCTGTCTGTTGAGTGCTATCAGTACCTGGCTACATCCATTTGTATTTCAATGTCGTATCCCTGCATAAGTGTATGCTGCAATGAATCCTGTAACACCAGCAATTTCCAGGGATGTGTAACAGCAATAATGCAAATATGGCCCAATGTTCCTGCCTCTGTCTTCCACATATATGCCAGTCTTTGTCCTGCTGTGACACAGGATGGGTTGTTAGGTAATGACCTATCATTATTTACCGCTAGCATTACTGCTATAATCCCAGTCATGTCATGGACTCCCACACCAACTGTTGGGCCATGTCCGTATATATGGGGGCAACAGCTGGAGAACACATATGTGTCCTTGTACATTTCTGAGGTAAGTGTGTGGTACACAGTGTTCCTTGCCCTTGTACAGCCTTTTTATGGGGGGTTCTATGCCATTAACCTAGGCTATGGCACCTTTTCAGTAATATAACTGTTAAGAAGAAGGTCATTCAGTGTGATAGTGAGATGTTAGGTGAAGTAATGTTATGTACAAGATACTGTGATATTAACACAAGTGCTACTTTTCCCCCAAGGGCTTGACTACAGGGTGTAATTGGAGGCTGCTGAACTACATCTGTAATTGTTGATTGTTACGTATCCTGAAGGCAAATCCTGTTCCTATTGTTGTACTAATTGAAGGCCTTGGCCGGGACAGCATAGTATGGTATATATACACATTGCTTGCATCTACTGTTTTGTGTGGACCTTGCATTCATGACTGATTACATATTTCAAACCTTATGTGGTGTCAGTACTGGCATACATTATTGTATAGTACAGGAATAAAGGTTATCTATGTATGCATACCTGTGTGTCGTGTCATGTCCTTTGAATTGTGGATGGGTATATGTTTAATGTCAGTATTCTCATTTGTGGGAATGGTTGCCACACTACACATTTCACAGGTGCCAGTTGAAGGGCTTGTGGCTGAGGGATATGCTTTGCACCCAGTACTTCCACACTACTTCTACATATGTATGGCTACTGATACCTTTTGTGTGTGTATATATGTGTATGTATATATATATATATATATATATATATATATATATATATATATATATCATATCTGTCCATACGTCCATGCATGTTCGGCTCATATTATGGCCTGTTCCTCATTCACTTGGCAATTGTCATGGATGATCGCAGCATTGAAGTCAGTAACTAGTGGCAACATGTTTGTGTTTCAGACTTCATCTCCTTCTACATATGTGTTTTAATACATATAACTGTGTAACTAGCAACATTTTAAGTGTATCAGAGCATTAGTTGACATATATCCCTATTTGTACCCACAGTGTGGCATAGTTTGTCCAGACTTCTTGCATTAACAGGTTATGTGGTGTGATAATAATATATTTCCTGTACTGTTGACTGATTGTGCTGCATGATACATTTGTGAAAACTTCAGGCTATATATATCTGTCTTGGTTTAGTGGTAAATCACTTTGTATATGGAGTGCAGGGTCCTGGGTTTGAACCTTGGAGAGGCAGTTTATTTTGTTGCTGAGCAGAACAAGGGACGTTGGCTACAGAGTGATTGAGGCACTTTTAAGCAGTTGTAAGCAAGTTTGCACGGGTTTGCGTGGAGCTAAGCAATGCCTACACAGGTTAAGCAATTCAGCAGCTGAGTATAAGAAACTGTAACCAGACTTTAGCAGTGCTTACCTCTGCACAAACCCGTGCAAACCCACTTACCACTGCTTAAAAGTGCTTACTGACGCTTACCCCATGTGCTAATTCCTTTAAAAGAAAAGAAAAAGGGGTTGATAGGAAAGTGGTAAAAAACGGGGCACAAAGAGGGAAAGACAGTAGGGAAAATAGCTAGGCATGTGCAGGAAGGGTATAGGAAAGGTCCATGGCTGCCCATTTCTTCTACAGCAACAGCTGTGCATATGCACTATATTTGCAGGTACATTTGGACCCTCAAACCCCTGGGAGAGGGGTGAGAACAACATTATTCATTGTGATGTCAATTAGACCTGATTACATGTGTCCAGTGGACACATATGTGAAATGGACAGCTATGTATGGGGCAAGATTTGTTTTGTGGGAACAGATTGCCTTTTTTTCTTTTTTTCAGGTAAGAGTGGGATGTTGGGGAGGGGTAGTAGGTATATTTGGGGAGGTTTGTTGGGTAGGTTAACAGACAAGACACACAAGACGCATACAGGGCCGATATATGACACATGTGGGGGGTAAACACCTTGGACAGGGAGGGGTGTTTGGAAGTCGCAAACCCATGAGCCCCCAACTGGAAACAGTGGGACTGAGGTCCCCCACCCATGGGCAGTCACCATTGCACCTTCACGGCCCCGAAGGTGGCTGTGCTGGGGGTTGTGTAAGAGGGGCAGGCTCACCCTCTAATAGTTCCACTCGGCCCTCAAGCTGGCATAGCTGCTCTCGATACTCTAGATCGAGCTCCTTATGAACCACAGCCTGGACCTGTTGACGGGTGACAGGTTCCCCTCCGCGCATGCTCTGGGGGGGTGAGCCCCGTCCCCTGCAGAGGTTCCAAGCGAGGGTGGTGCAGTTATATGGAGGAGGAGGTCCCAGACTGGGCCCCAGATGTGCTGGTGCCCGGTGCCATGGCCAGCTGAGGTGGGACAGGTGGGTCCACTGGGACCGGCCTTCCCATACGAGCTGTGTTGTCACAGGTTTATGACAGATATGGGTTAGTAACAGTCAACAGCATTCAGGATTAGTTATAACAGCATGCATAGGTATTCCCATTAACCCAACACACCAGAATTAACACAGTTGCAGAGCAAGCAGATCACATGCATATATGGAACAACAGTGGCCATTACAGCAGCATGCAGGTTTTCTTGATGGCAACAGGCCACCAATATGGGTGTATTTTCACATGGCACATGCACAGAAACAAATTTGAATATTTATAAACCATTATGACGTATGTCCCAACAAAAGGTTGGAGTGTACATATACCAGTTGAGGAGTGTCATTGGGTTATTATGCACTTATGGTAGGGGTGAGAGAGAGAGAGAGAGAGAGAGAGTTCAATTAACAACTAATATATCCTTGTAGTTTTCACAACATTCTTAGTCACTGCAATTTGCAGCATATGTTGAGAATTGCTGTCATACACTTTGGGTGAGTTGCTAGAATGACAGGTTTGTTTCCATATACAATCTCTGACTATGTACATGTTTGAATATCAGTTATATGTGATTGATAGCTGCCAACAATTCTTGGAACATCACACTGGATTTTTAGGGGAACAGGGTACCAAGCTGGCAATAAGGGCCATTTATCTGGACATGCTGGACAGATTGGAACAGTTGTGGGGTATGAATATGCATACAACTTTCAATTTGAACATTCTAGCAAATTCTGTACAGTTGTTGGGTGTAATTATGCATACAGCTTTCTATCTGAACATTGTATCAAAATCTGTACAGTTGTGGGGTATATGGGACCCATATGGTATAGCAGTTAGGATTCCTGGTTTTCACCTATGCGGCCCAGATTCGCCTCCCGGAATGGATTATATTTGGGTGGGAGGATGACATAATGGTTAAGGTGCTTACCTTAAAAACACAAGGTGCAGGGTTTGATTCTCACATGGGGTAACTGGCTAAGCTTCAAATGGTCCAAAAGAGTAATTAGCCTAGTACTAATCTAATCTTATGCATATGACTTAGTAGCACTCCCAGGATTTAAACCCCTGCTGTGTGTGACAAAATATTATAGCTAATATCACAGTACACTGTGCTATCAGGGAACTGATGTACAGCTTTTTGACTGTTTTCTTTCTAAGTCTCCCTAACTCGTACAATATAACTGACCTCTTGGCACTTCCAACATTGTTATGCAGGACTTCATGCCCATTTTATCTGCATACCATGGTGTGGGTGACACTGCTTAAGATACAACAGGACTATTTATAGTATGGAACAGATCACCAACATGTGAGAGAAGAGTAAACATAAGCACTCCAGGGGTTATACCTTTATTCACAGACTATTACACATTTATTTCTACTGGTACAACACTTTCTAAGGCTCTTATATTTATTTGTTATGACAGTACATGCAGACTGGTTACTAACCTGCCTCACGATGCAGCTTTTGCAGCCTAGCATCATGGGCTTGCTGGTTTGCAGCCTGCTCATCTGCAGCTGTCAGGGAAATGCAGTGCTATTTAGCCATACCTATCATAGTATACACAAGCTAGGCAATTATTTACTACTTAGTAGAATGACTACTTACTCAGCCCTGGGACATTGGGCATCTGCCAAGACTACTGGATCCACTGTTCCTGTACACCTCCCCTCCACCGCTTCAGGATAGCATGGTGGTGCCTGACCTTCTCACCAGTCTGTGGGATACCTGTGGCACTGGTGAGGTCACGGGCGAGACTGTCCCAGGCCTCCGTTGCCTTACTGCAGTACTCCAGTTCACATATTTATGTTATGTAGCAGGTTATACCACTTCACACTGTACATGGATTCAGTTCACATGTTTGATTTGATTTTCCTGTGGTGAGAATTAGTTTGCTGATACCTCATGCACATCGATTGCTATGATGGCTTAGTGGTTAACTACTGCGATTATAGTGTACAGGGTCCTGAATTTGAGCCTTGCAGAGGCAGTTTATTTTGCTGCTGGGCAGAACATGGGCCGTTGGATCCAGAGTGATTAAGGCACTTTAAAGCAGTTGTAAGTGAGTTTGTGCAACAGTAAGCACTGCTAACCTCCGGTTACAGTTTCTTACACTCAGTTAGCTTCTACTTTGCTTAATCTGTGTAGGCAATGCTTACCCCCATGCAAATGCACTTAAACACACATACTAGTGCTTATATATGCTTACCTCTGCTTATTTGTGCATAAACATGCTTACTAGTGCCTTATTCATTATGACACTGACACTTCACATGTGCATTTAATGCAGTACTCAAGTTCACATTTAAATGTTGTTATGGTTGTTAGGGTTGGGAGGGTGGCCTAATGGTTAAGGTGTTTGCCTTCCAAACACAAGGTGCAGGGTTCAAGTCTCACATGGGATAATTGGCTAGGCTTAAAATGGCTCGCAAGGGCAGTTAGCTTAGTACCAACCTATGAATCCTATGAATGTTTTACAGCAATAAGATGTAAAAATATGTTCATATACAGATTTCACATGGAAAACATTATGTGTCGCAGTAGGACTCGATCTGGGAATGCCTATTTGTTAAGCGGATGCTCTAACCACTACACTATTGCTGTGCTGCTTCCGTGGCATATATTTTCCTTGTTATCCTCTTCAGCCTTTTCAGCTGCTTTAACCATAGCTAAACGATGGGCATACCTGTGCACCTACAGTTAGCTGTACTCAGGGTTTTAAAAAAAAATAAATACAAGGGTTTCTTTGTTTTATTTGACTGTACTGTTGCTGTTGAACACATTGGGACTGCTGGTGGAGATATGCAGACACTTATGAGCAGTCTCACTCATTTATTTACACATTCTTCTGTTCTACTTTGCAGGGCCGTGTTTATTCGGAGAGCTCTGCACTCAGACACGCCCCCTGCACTTGTCCATGCTCCGTGTAGCATTAGGAGTTCAGGCAGTCCACCTTCATTAATATGCACGGAGCGTTGCCATCCTCCTCTTAAACTGCCACTTCCGTGCAGGACTAGATTAGCCCTGCATGGCAGATTAGTAAATCCGGGGGGCAGTCTACTTTAACTTTACTTTAACTTTCAACTTTTTATCCAGTTTTCTGTTTTCATGATATTTAAAAAATATTAATCCATGTTCACTTTTTCACTTACAGCTTATTAGAATGAAATGGCTTTTTTCAGGGCCTTCTTTGAATGACATTCTACTTATATGGAAGTTCTTAGCGTCATGCAAACTGAAGCTTATCTTATTAAGACTGCTGCAGTTAGGAACATTATTCCCATTACAGTATGTGTGCACTGATTGCTGTCTTTCTGCAGCTCTTAAAACATATCTATGAGGTTTCATAGTAAGATTAATTCCGTATTGTGTGACATTTTAAATTATTGTTGTGTCATTTTTATCACCTCCCCAATCAGATTCCTGTGCAAAACATTCTGCTCAAGTCATCTCCAGCAGTTAAACTGTGTCATTTTCCCAACAAAAAAATACCTTACCAGGACATGGAAACAACCACAGCATCTAATCTATAGTGAAAAATATGCATTCCCATATGCTAGCAAATATATTATTTATATTACTTTTTCACAATTGTTTTAGAGGATGGTCATCTCACAGTGCAATGCAAAGTATAGGTCCATATTTATTTATTTATTTATTTACTAGGGAAAATTGTCTATTTTGATCTGTGACACGGAGCACCAGGCTGATGTTTACAATTACACAGTCTGTAATTTGAGAATGATGGAATCCAGTCCAGAACCACTTACAGCCTTAACCATTATGCTATTATACAGAATTATAAAATGGATACAAATTATTCAGAAATATGGCCAGTCAAAAATCTCAAAATCAGCCATCAGCCATTGTTATTATAATTGCAAAAGACTGCTGCAGAAAAAGTCCCACCATCCATTTTCTACTGGACTCTGCATTAGATCAGTCACAAACTAACATTACATGGCAAACCTTCTACATTACCTTAAAATAATATTGCCTAACACTTAAATAACATAATAGTTAATGGTTATTTGTTCCTACAGTTTCTTATTATGCAGATTCATAACCTAACAAATATAACTGTGTGTTTTATTTCTTCATTATATGTTGTTTCCTATGTGCTCCTTCAGATTACAAGAATGATTCCTTAGTCAGCTCAGAAAATTTTGCATTCTCATGTCACCTGTGCCACCTACGGTTATTTGCACATTGATGCAGAGTACCAATGAGCATACTGTTTATGGTGAACAGACTGTATTATACTTCCTACATTTAGCTAAGACAGGAAATAAATAAACATGTTATACGTGAATGTCTAATGTAGAAGGATTAAAATGTATAATGGCAGCAAATGGAGAAATGGATGTAGGATAAAAGATGTTAATATTTATATTGGTTTTAAATTCTAAATAACAGGAAGCTTGTTATAAACATTATGAAAGCATTATACAATTTGCATAGGGCTGCCAGGAAATTATATATTTAAGCTTGAAAATATTTTTTGGCTTAGTAAGTGCCAGTGTGCAGGGGGGCTATAACCCTAGTGTACTGAGTTTGAAGTAAGAGTCTAGGTTGTGGAAGAATCAGATGGGGTAATTGGAAGTGAGTGGTTTAAATTGCCTCTCCCATCATGACAGGATGAAGAAAATTCCTCCCACTTCTTTGCTGTCATGTGGTAGGAAGTGGGCATAACAGCAAACAAAAATAAAGTCCTTCTGAATGGTACAAAAAAAAAAATCAACCAGCAAATAAAAATGAAAGTGTAACTAAGGTTTATTAAGTACTTTCATCCACAAATGCATTCAGACTTCCCCAGAAAGAACAACATCTCCAGTAGAATTAAATTTAAATCTTCCATCCAGACACACAACCACATCACATAATCATCATCTTCTCATCATCTTCTTTCGTCTGTTCCCATTAGGGGTCACCACAGCGAATCACCTGTTTTCATTTCTTACTGTCCTCTGCATCTTGCTCTGTCACACCAACCACCTGCATGTCCTTTCTCACCATATCCATAAACCTTATCTTAGGCCTTCCTCTTTTCCTGTTACCTGGTAGCTTCATCCTTAGCATCTTTTTCCCAATATACTCAGCATTCCTCTTCAGCACATGTCCAAACCAACATAATCTTGCCTCTCTGGCTTTGTCTCCAAACCTTCCAACCTGAGCTGACCCTCTATTATACTTATTTCTAATCCGGTCCACCCTCGTCACACCCAGTGCAAATCTGTAACATCTTTAACTCTGCCACATCCAGCTCAAACCCCTGCCTTTTTGTCAATGCCACTGTCTCCAACCCATATAACATAGCTGGTCTCACTACCCTCTTGTAGACCATCCCTTTCACTCTTACAGGTACTCGTCTGTCACAAATCACTCCTGACACTCTTCTACATCCACTCCACCCTGCCTGTACTTTCTTCTTCACATCTCTTCCACACTCACCGTTACTCTGAACTATTGACCCCAAGTATTTAAACTCATCCACC
>NC_056730.1:820810598-820830598 GCF_019279795.1 Protopterus annectens
GTTTGTAAAAGGCAGATCATGTCTCCTAAACCTGATAGACTTCTTTGAAGCGGTCACCAAAGCCATAGATGAGGGTAGGGTGGTTCACACAGCCTATCTAGATCTCATCAAGGCTTTCAACACCATCCCCCACTCTGGAATTATAGATAAACTCACTAAACTAGGTATAAATCCCTATGTCACAAGATGGGTTGCCAACTGGCCCACTGACAAAACCCACACTGTGAAAGTAGCAGACTCCAAATCAGACTTCAGACCAGTGATAAGTGGAGTACCACAGGGTTCAGTCCTGGGTCCTCTCATGTTTGGTATCTGCTTCTCAGAAGTACAGCTAACACAGAAGGTCTTTGACTAACAAAGTTCACAAATGACTACAAACTAGGAGCCATAAGCAAAACTCCTAATGATGTGGACATCCTACAAAAGGGCCTCACTGAGACAGATGCCTGGTGTCAAAGCCATGGCCTCAAGCTCAACGCCAAAAAGTGCATTGTCATCCCTTTTGGTAAAATCCCTGTACACATGAACTGCTACATAGGCAGTAGTCTACTTAACACTGAAAGTGTGATAAGAGACCTTGGGACCCAGGTGGACAGTAGTCTCTCCTTTGGTAATCACATCGCCGCAGTAGTCAGGAAATCCTTCTACGTGGCACACCTCATCACAAAAGGTTTCTCATCCAGGAAAAAAGAGGTCATTGTTCCCCTCTACTCATCACTAATTAGACCCATTATAGAGTACAATGTCGTTTTGGTATGTGCCTCACAAGACATCTACAACAACTAGAAAGGCTGCATAAATACCTCACAAAGAGGACTACTGGCCTCAAACAGATGCCCTTCGCAAAAAACTCCAGCTTTACTCCATCGCATATCACCTACTCAGAGGTGATCTCTGCCTAACATACAAAGATATGTCAAACCCAGAGCTGTTGGATATGCTCCACTTAAAGAAATCCCAATCCCCCCCCTGAGCTACACGCTCTAAGGTCCTAAACCTTGTCACCATAATAAACAGAACATGATGGAGGGATAGATTCCTGTCCCAGAGACTTCCCATACTCTGGAACAAACTACCTATCTATATCAAACAAAGCTCCTCATTAACTTTCTTCAAGAAAAATCTTGATGATTGGATGGGAGATAGGAAATTCACCCTGCGGATCACTTCTGTGGCTCTGCTCAGCAGGGGCAAGGGAAAATAATTTTCTTGGATGGCGAAAGCCAGGGTAACTTTTTGGCTAGGCTTATATAGGCCTTAGGGCCAATAGCCTAGTATATACCTATGAATCTATGAACCTATGATAGAAAATACTATCAGCCTTCTCTGGAAACTAATAAGTGTGGATGTGTGTATCTGTGAATATAACTTATTTAAAATACAGTTAATGTGGAAAGCAAAAACTAGAAGGTACCAAATATAAGAGAGAGTTGTGAGAAAGGTGTCTGGGGACATTGACTCTGCTCAGTGGGGTGTTCATTGAAAAGACTGTTCTTGATTGTGGATGGTGAAGGCCCATAGCCAGGGAAGCAGTGCATATACCCTGCATACTTTTGTGGCCATGCGTGGTACACTTAATGAATTGTTTACTGATTCATATTGGTATGACATTTTTTATACTATAATCTGTTTGGCAGCAGTGGTGTGATTAGGGATTGCATACCCCTGGTGATTTTGATTAACAGATATTAATTTAGTGGTGAGCAGTGGCAAATGACAGCACTTTAGTCCCTGTCCACCATACCTACCTTTACATTGGTCGGTAGTGGTAGAAATCAAATTGCAATCTGTCTGCCAGCTTCTCCTTTGTAGTGTATATATAAATTACAAAAAAATTGATATGTTTTATTTGTTTATTGGGGCAGAGCACTCATCTTTGTAGACCTTTTACAGACTCAGCCTGGGACCTCTTTCTGGCCAAGTGACTTGCTCAGACTCACACAGTTTGGCAGTGTACACTAATGGAATCAAACCTTGGACCACTGATCTACAGGAAACAGCTTGTTATCAGCTCCTTAATCCTATGCACCAACTGCCAGACAATTAGTTCAGGGAAACAATGTATAGGAGACCTAAATGTATTTAATATGGCAAATGGATGATTTCAGAGAACTAGTAATAAGCTGTGAGTGTTGCATTATATAACTAGTAAAAGAGCAGTAATATGAAGTAGTTCATGTCTTACCAATGAAGAGCTATGTTATCAGTACTTTTGTATAGATTTGGAGCGGCTCTGTTGGCATATAGGGATAAAGCCCTGACTGCAACCCAGGTATCCCAGGTTCAATTAGCAGTTCACGTAAATGACAGAGTGCCAGGGATGGATGGGCACACCTTTCCAGCAGGTGGAGACTGAAAATGTCACGGGGGTGTTGTGGTCAAGATGAAGCAGGATTTAACCTGGTTGAGCTGCTTTGGAGGCAGAGCAGTACACCAAAGTTTCCGTGTTGCACGTCCTACCCCCGGATTTAGCCACTTACCCATAAGGGAGGGTGAGATTAGGTAGGACATACACAAAAAAACCTGGACAGATGTGAAGAAGGCCAAGTCCCCTGAATGTCCTTAGTATCTACCACCAGCCCCAGCAATACTGGAGTAAGTCAGGCGGGCACAAGATCAGCTGACAGACCCTGCATGGATAGGGGACACTAGGGTGCTGGGCTGGTGGAATGATAAAAGGGGACAAAAAAACTTTTGCATAGAATTGGTAATCCTAGATCCTGGTATGTTAACTGTGTGTCAGCCTTTAAAAATGCACCATATGGGATAAAAATCCTTATCTACCTTGAGTCTGCCTAACACTTTTTTTACTTCATTATTGAACATACTGTAATCCATCATGATTCTGATATCCCTCTCTCCCCACATAAATGCACCTGCCTTTCCACACTAGAATTCTGTCCCTGTCCCTTTCAACATGGGATAAAAAACACAAATGTATTTATTGTTACAGTGTTCAAGAACATCTAACAATGTTTCCCCTCTGCTCCAAGTTGCCTTCCTTAAATATCCCCTTACTGCTACCACTGATTTTATTGGTAATTGGCTTTGTTTGTTTTCCTTTACTTAACTGCATTGACCATATTTTCAATTGATTCATATTTCAGTCTGTGTATTCTAACCAACTTCATTTTCATTTTCCTTAACCACTAATCTTTTTGATACAATTGTTTTAGCTTCCACATTAAACTAGGAACTGCATCTCTGATTTTCACCTTTCTTTTTCTCTTGTATACGTTCATATATTTGAGTATACCTTTATATCTTTCTGTATCATTTAGAAGCATCCATTAATTTATAGCACTCAGTTAATCTCCATTATCTTCAATAACTCATTGAACTTAGCCTCTTTAATAACCTACCAAGACATTATCTCTAACCTATATATGTCTCAAGAAATCACAATCCACAAGGTAACTTGATCACCTTTTATAAATGCTTTCTTTATTTCCACTTTAGAATATTCATGTGTCAACAAAAATCCACTGAAAGATATTCTTTCAGCTTGTGATTTCTATGACTCTCATACCCCTTACCAACATCCAATTTGGCCACTTGCAGATTTTTTCTCTTTTAACCCACAAATTGCACATATTTCTTTCATTCAGAGGTAGTTAAGAGGGAATGCTGGCACAGGACTGTAGATAACAAAAAAAAAATGTAGCGAACTGGTGAAAATAAAAAACTAAAAACCAACAAGTTCACCAGCAGGACTAGTAGACACAAAATTTATTTCCAGGTTAAGCGCTTTCATCAAAGTAAAATTTACTTCATCAGAACAATATACAAACAGTCATGTGGATTTAAATATGTTACAGTAACACAGGATAGGTTAAAATCCCACCAGTCAAATGAAAAATCCCTTGAATAAATTAATAATAAAGGAACATCCTTTGCAAGAACTGGAATATTGTTAGGGGTGACGTTAATATTTTACAAGCAGTGGGCGAAAAAACTATTTTTTGTACTAAAGTGGGTCCCAACTTGAAACTTACCTTGGAGGGTAATACAAACAACAGCAGTGCAAAACCAAATGAATTTACTAAAGCCTGTGGTTGTTGTACACAGTGTAGATTTATATTGTCAGTAGTTAGTTTGAAACTTGACAATATAAACCAGGACACAGTGTTTTTTTAAAAAGAGTAACTGTCACACTAGTAAAATAGTATATTTGGCCAAGTGTAATTCCTGCCCGGGGTTTTATGATGGGAAAAACGAGAGGGCTCTCAGGTCCAGGATATATGAACATTTATATGATATTAAGAATTCAAAAGAAACTAATGCCTTATCCAGGCATAGTAAAATATGTGACAATTTTTCTGGATTCAAGTTTGGGATATTGGACATAATAGAAATAAACCCCAGGGGTGCTAATTGGAAAAACACTTTAAACAAAAGGGAATTGATGTGGCAGCTTCGTATGGCAGCTAGTCTGTGTCCAGGATTAAATGATTTTATATCTATCTTGCCTGCTTTAAAAGAAAGAGCAGAAAGGGTTTGATTTTAAAATGTGACTTTCTCATAGAAATATTTTTATTGGATTGTTTAGTTTTTATAGTGTATGCCTTTTAGGGTATTAATTTATTCAAGGGATTTTTCATTTGATTGGTGGGATTTTAACCTATCCTGTGTTACTGTAACATATTTAAATCCACATGACTGTTTGTATATGTTCTGATGAAGTCAATTTTACTTTGATGAAAGCGCTTAACCTGGAAATAAATTTTGTGTCTACTAGTCCTGCTGGTGAACTTGTTGGTTTTTAACCTGTAGATAACAGAAAGTCATCATTCAAGATACCCTTCCATTTTTTTAAGTGTAGTACTCAATTTATATCTAGTCTGTCTGTAAGCATCTTTTTTACTTCATAATTAGTGTTCTTTGCAAAGGATGCACCAATTCACAGTGTATTACAATCATGACTCTCTCTTTATTATCATTCACTTGTGTCAGTATCCTACAGCAATAATCATATTCCCATATGCAGAGCATTCTGCTTCTACATCATCATTTTCCATTATCTCTAACATTATTCTTAAACATCGTCATATTCCTGGTGAATTATCCCTCTTATTACCAACATTATCATATCCTGTATTTTGCGTACTTTGATGCTTTCTTGTTATGTGTTTCTCCATACTCAATTTAAATTCACTGCCACCACAATAAATCTCTGAACCCTATCCTTTAATATCTTTCCTGCAAGTTTCAATGTACTCTGTTACAACAAACAACCTGTTCTTCATTGTCCATGCTTACTCCAGCAACATTTATTAAATTGACTAATTCCACTCTTTCATACCTTACTAGCCCATGGCACTTGTAATATTACTGGAAAAGCTTACAATTCCCCAGAAATATCACACAAATATCCACAATTTCAGCACAATCTACACTTTCTGTTGTTCATTAATGCTGGCATTACTTCTAAGACATGGAGTTTTTTTTTCTTCTTGAAGAACTCCAAACTCATCACTGCCAGCTTCTACAGAAGTGCAATTGTATAAGGGTAAGTGACAAAGCTGCATTTCCTTTTAGCTATCAACTCAACAAGCTTTTAAAAAGTGGACATTCCCTCCCCCAGAAAACACAATTAAAATCAAGGAGGCTAACTATACACTTGGTGACAATCAAAATGACACCAGTACCCCCATTAGACCTTGTTTTAAAACCTCCACAGAAGAAAGAGCTCTCTCTAGGCTAGGTTCAGCTGTCTAGAACTGACTACCTGCAGAACTGAGACAGCAAGGGACACTTCAGTTATTTAGAAACAAACTAAAAGAACAACTGCTCAATGACATCAGATGTTGTTGCTCCTGTGACAATGTTTAGTCCTTGCAGTGCATGCTGTATTCATATCTTTCTTGTAAAGATATACTTACAACTCATGCCCACTGATTGGATCCCTACCTTAATTATACATATAGTAAATATTGTCAATTGCATTTATAATGTTCAATAGCATACAGGTGAATTGTCTCTATTTTGTTACCATGCTATGTACAACCTTGTCGATTCTCTAGTATTTGTATAATTTACTGTTTGTGTCTGGCACCATGATGCCAGAGTCATGGCTTAAAAAGGGCTGCTGACAGTCCACACAGCCATTTATCAAGCTGAAATAAAATAAATAAATAAACTAGCCATTTTAAATACATTATGTGAAATGAGTTACAAAGAAACACTGTACTGCATTAATACGTTCTCCACAGCTGTGCTACTGTTACTGGATATACCCTTAAAGTTCATCAAAGTTGAAATATAATATTGCTGACATATTCATTTACAAGAATTCAAACTTACTGTGACCAAAGCAACTGATTATAGTTTGCCATTCATAATAATCAATTGGTAAAATGAGAAAACAGGCACAGTTACTGCAAATTTTTATCACAACTTGTCTTCATCCAATCCAGTTAAAGAGCTAGTAATGAACAGAAAGGTGAAGTAAGGTATAGAAACAGGAACAAGATATAAATGTAATGAGAATGTAACAGTTTGGGTTAAGTTGCAAAAATCAGTCCAGTGGCTCCCTTTAAATATGGAAATTACACTGCAGACAATGCATTACATCACAGGATCATATAATTCAGGCAAGGATGCCATTTTTTTCTTCCATTTTTTGTCTTTGTTTTGCTTCCCCTGATGTGGAATACAGTGTCTTATTCAAGAGGTAGTTCAGGGAAATCATAGGTAAAGACCATGGCTTTGTATAACTTTTCTGCTTTGACCACAGACTGAAAAGTGACTGATAATCAGCACCTTTGCCTGAAATATCAGGCTTTTGGAATGACACATGAAAGTGAAATACAGGAATTGTGACTGCAAAGATGCTGGGTTCTTCCACAAGCAGGATTGGTGAGATGGAGTCTATGAAATGGGCCGTTAACAAAAAGGGACATTGCTAAAAAGGATCACTGGAACAGGTGGCAGGGAGGTGAGTCATAATTAAAAAAGATAGACCCAATTTTTTAATCATATTATTCTCCTTTTGAAAGGTTAGGGCTGCTACTATTTGTTCCTTTTGTTGTCATTGTCTTATCGACATTTCCATTTTATTTAAAGAATTCTTTGAAAAGTCTTTTCTCTGTAAAAGTCTAATATTAACTCTACCAGTAAGAGGGATGTGGCACATTCACAGAGGTTTTCAAATGAGATTAGATCAAAGTTTAGCAAAAACATGTGACATTTTAGAAATATAAGGTAACGCAAATGGTATATGACAATGAAAATTTCAGTTTAAGGTAGAGTAAAGAAGGACACTCCGAAAAGCAAAAGCACAAATTTAGAGAAACCAGGTAATGTCATTCAAAAGTTATTTGGATATTTTTCAGACACATAAAGTTGCCACTTGGCATTAGATTGAGCTTTTAATAATAAATTAATAAATCATGGATTTTTTTTTTCTGTAGGGACTCTGTGTAAAAACATGCCTTATACCTGTGCAGACAACTAGCTTAAAAAGAAACCACATCCTTTGCCTGGCTGTGTTAGCTGTGCTAGAAACAATCCTGGACAGAAACTACATCTTCCTCCTTGAACATGCAGATAGAGTTCATGCATTTTCACTTCTGTAATAAGGTCACAATAACAAGAATAATTGTTTCCCTAGGATCACACACACATTCTACAAGAACTCTAAACCCCACAGATATGTCATCCTGAGCATGTCACCTTAATTGTATCTCCTGAATCATACAGGAGAGATGCTATGGCATAATAATTCAACACATAATACTGCCAATGTCTTCATTTTAAGACTGAAAATTCACCACATGAATATTGCCAGTCCTTGCATTTCAAAGCTGGAAATTCAGCATATAATATTGCCACTGCCTACATTTCAAAACTGGAAATTCAGTGCATAATATTGCTAATACTTATTTCCAAAGCTAGATGAAAGTCTTCGAACAAACTACACTTCGGCACAGTGCCATGAAATCTAGTGATCATTTTACACTTGTTACTGAAAGCATTTCTGGTACGACAGCTGGCAAAGTTTGTCATATGAGACTAGATGAATAAAATAGGACATGAAAACCCAACTTCATCAGTTAAAATTCCCGAAAAACAATTTGCTAAAGATACTGATTAAGTATGCATGATTTAAGTTAGCCAGTAACAATGTGGCACATTTTAAGCATAAGCAAACTGTGCACTTACTGGAATCATAAACCATTTTGAATTGGTTGTCTCAGTTACAAACATATTGGCAATTAAATTAAGAAAAAATCCAAGACAAATTCTTTTGGATAATGAATCCACTAAAATATCATACAAATGTGAAAATAAATTGAAGAAACACCTTGATTTATTTAGCAGTGTAATTCCTGTAACCTATTAGCATTCCAAAGAGACAGCATTGCAAACTAAATTTGTTCTAACTTCAATTGGTGTGGATTTTCATGTGGCTAAAATAAGAAATATGCCTATGACTGCATGACTAAAATTATCCCCTACCCATGAAGATGACAACATTGCCACAAAGACAAGGCAAAAAAAATGCATATAATCTGTAACCTACATTTTAAAATAAGCTTAGGTTGCTTCCTGGATCAAGTGAGGGGTGTCATTGCTTTTCTGTCTAGTTTGGAGTGGGAGTGGGTTGGTATCTCTAGGTTGACTGGTTGTAGAGATCAGATTAGGTGTGCATTTGCATTAGTTTTTTGTCTATGTCATCAAATATGGAAATGAGCACATTTGTTTTGTGTTACTGCACCTCACACTTTCTGGGTTAGAGAATCTGACTAGTATATATCTGCACAGGTTATCTGCACAGGTAGCACCTTTCTGCACAGTTCCACCCCAACAAACATTTGTATCCAGTCATTAGCTCATGTAACTGCACATCCAAAATCTTTGATAGGTTAGAGAGACCCACAAACTGAGAGGTTTAGTCTGGATCATCAAGGAGTAGTATACAGGAGGTACTTGAGGTTGTCATGACAGGGATGAAAAATCGTAAAATCGCTAATGGGGGGTTGATATAGAAGCACCAAATACCTCCAGCATGAGCAATAATTAGTCACAACCAATAACATTTTTTTTAGCTACCATAGGAGATTTTTGGGGTCTATATTATGTGAACGAAAGCTCATATAAGCGAACGCTCTAATGAGCGAAACTCCCGGACATTGAGGTGCATGTTGTGGGATCACAGTACAGTGAAGATTAGAGTTTTTGCCCTGTCCTCACTGTAGTGTGATCTCAGAGTTGGAATATATATTTAGCGGGGGGGTGCAGCCTCCCACAATATTGTTTTCGATGTCTGGGATTTTTGCTCATTGAGTGTTCGCTTATATGAACTTTTGTTCATATAATATAGACCTGATTTTTGTGCTTTCCTTTTGTGCAACATTCATAGACGGCAACACAGTTATCAAATAGTTGGTTACATTTCTACACCATCTTCTCAACTCAGTCTTTCTCTAGCTAAGCAACATCAATTATTTTCTCTTAATTATTTCATATCTTAAAACAATTTTTTAAACAAATATCCTGGAACTGATGGCTTTTAAAGAGAATGTGTTAAGTATTTCATACCTTTTCTTCTGTCATCACTAAAAGCTACCACAAGCAACACAGACTTAAGAAAATGAGATGCCTCATCCTTCTCCCATGAAAATAAGAATTAACTTCATTTATAATGACATGAAAAAAGGAACATGTCCCTACCACATTCAGTATTCAACATTGATTATAAATTATTGTTAGCAGTAATTACATGAAAATGACCCGCTTTAGATAAATTAAGACATAAACAACAATCTGTTTATAACCTAGGATAAAAAGACAAGATGATATACAATCATTGCTTTTTACACCCCCCCCCCCAAAAAAAAAATGATATCACATTTTTAAGTTTCTGTAATTATATACACTGACAAAACAAGTGAAAATGCCAGCTAGATGTTTGCCTTTCTAATATTCCTGAAATGTAATCTTGCTGTATGATTAAATATATTTATCTTCAGATATACAGTTTATACTGACAAGATCAGTTTAGGTGGCAAACTTCCACTTGCCTTCCCATTCCTCAGAGACACTGACATTCTTCCTGTTCTCCTTCCATTTCCTCACAGACATTAAAATGTTCTTCCTGTTCTCTTTCACATTCCTCAGAGTCACTAAGACATTCTTCCTGTTCTCCTTCCCATTCCTCAGAGACACTGACATTCTTCCTGTTCTCTTTCACATTCCTCAGAGTCACTAAGACATTCTTCCTGTTCTCCTTCCCATTCCTCAGAGACACTGACATTCTTCCTGTTCTCTTTCACATTCCTCAGAGTCACTAAGACATTCTTCCTGTTCTCCTTCCCATTCATTAGAGACACTGACATTCTTCCTGTTCTCTTTCCCATTTCCTCAGAGACAGTAAGACATTATTCCTGTTCTTTGGCCTTTCTTGCATCCTCCAAATGCTTAGGCCTCCTGCCCAAGCCACCAGGCATACCTCTCAATCTCTTTTGTGCAAGAAGTCTGGACAAAGCCTAAAATAATGGGCGGACAAAGCCCATAAATAGGGATGGATTTTACATGCTGCTCTTATAAATTTAGAACGTTGGTAAAATAATAGCATTTGTGTTAGCATGCATTTTCTATAGTATATGAAGTCTGAAATTGAAATGTATGTCATTATATGACCGGAATAATGAGTAGTACAGCTATCTTCTTGTGCAATACCTACATCAAGCTGCTTTAAAAGTGCAATCTGTAGTCGCTGAACATTCTGTGCAATATACTTGTGTTATTCAGTATATTCTGTATACTGTGCATGATAACTGCTTTTCCACATATGCTTTATTTAATGAAAGCTGCTACCAGTGTTATAGAGGTATATTAGCTCTTGCCAGTCTTCTTTAGTATATGTATATGTATATGTTACTGCACTATCAGTTCTTGTCATTCTCTGTATTTGTATGTGATATATGCACTTGGAGCCTAAGCAATGTAATTTCATTTAACTCGCACTGTGTGTGTGTATGGGTCTGAATGACAATAAAGATTACTTTGACTTGACTTGACTATTTAGTGACTTCAATCCTCAGTGATTTGCCAGAAAACCACTAATTTTATGAGGAACAGACCAAAAATAAGAGGCAAAAATCTGGACATTCTGCAAAAATCTGGATAGATGAGAGGTATGCCACTAGGCAATCTAGAATTCAGAGAATTACCTCCACAGATAGAAAGCAATGCCTCTTGTGACAAAAGGAGATACTGCCAGCACAGCTAGCTAGAATTTTATTATTAATTATATGTTTTTGGTGAATATCGAAATGATTTATACAACATGCTTGTGTTACAAATGTATTAGTACTGTATATCATGTATATGTCAAACTGTTTTATACAGATGTATGTGTTAAAAAGGTATTTGTAAAGTTCTGTGTTTGAAAAGTAACCTCAGTGTGCCTACTTCACAGAACAGAAATGTACATGTACTATTATAACTGTTTAATGTATCTGTTTTAACAGAGGAAACCGGAGGGTAACCTCAGTCTGCAAACTTTAGAAAAATATCTGAAATGAAATCACTTTATAGGTTAGGCCACAAAGAGGCTATCTCACAGATTTCAAGGCAGACAGAGACACAAAGTCTCTACTAGGAAGCTTTCTGTATTGTCTTTGGGGTGAACTAATCACTACTCTGAAAGCATGGAGAATGCAATTGTTTTATGACTTCCAGCACCTGTCAAAGATCTGAGCAAAAGCTCTTGTGTGTTTATTTTTATGGATAGGTGCTAAATACTGGCAGCTGCCAGCAATGGGGGTTTTGCAGTGGAACTAGATGTTAAATGACCAGAAATGATGTCATTCTGCAAGCTATCCCAGCAGTAATATTTTAGATATTATTTTGAGACGTCTCTTAGTGAGACAGAGCATTCTGTAAGAAGAACTCTTCACCACACCATCTGCCTTGCTCCAATGGTAAATTACTAGGGAATAGTATAATTCTCTTAGATTCAGTCAGGAATATAGTGAAGCTTAGCTTAGATATTCTTTTCTTTATTTGTATGAGATTTTTCTTCAAGTGTTGTTTTAAATATTTCCTGTGATTCTGAACTCTGATGTCACTGAGAATATATATTCAGTATTGTCTTGTTCTTTTATTATTTATTATTAAATATATTTAAATCTTTCATTGTGGCTGGTCTTTGTAGAGATGTTTAAGTTTTGAGAGTACTTGCATATTTATTTGGTGACACTGTGTGGGCCACTACTAACAGCCTTTCTCTTGGTCAAGCTACCATTTGTATCAATATTAATATTACACAGTCAGATTGGACACCCTTTCTTAAGGTCCTTAAAGCAGCTGTCAAGGGGTACTGGTGACAGTGAAATCTACCTTATAGTCTGGACAAAAGGGGGGATAGCTGGTAAACCTGTGCCAGCCTTTCCCAGGTGTGTGTATATATATATATATATATATATATATATATATATATATATATATATATATATATATATATATATATATATATATATATATATATATATATATATATATATATATATAGTGTGTGTGTGTGTGTGTGTAAATCAAATCTCTAAGAGTTTATGTCAGCTACTTGAGAAAGGACATGAAGCACTGATTGGAGAGAGAGAGAGAGAGAGAGAGAGAGAGAGAGAGAGAGAGAGAGAGAGAGAGAGAGAGTGTTGGAGTACTTGGCGTGGAACTCTGGCTAAGGACTCAATCTATACCTGTGCCAGTGGGGAGTCTTATTGGGGATCTGGAGAAAGAGGAACTGGCCCTGGACTGACTGTGGTCTCTGTGTCCTCTTCAGGGAAGTTGCACTTGGCGCAGACAGCTGCATCTAAAAATACTGTATGTGTACTTGTTATCCTCCCAGTGAATGCCCCCCCCCCCCACAGGTGCCTGTGGTAAGGACTGAGGCTCCTTGATTACTGGCCCAGAGGTGGGATGTCCATGTCACATATTGTTTGACAGTGGTGGGTCATCACATATTGGTTAGCAGTGGTGGGATATTCACATCACACTTCTCTTCAAAAATTATTAAATTTTTTTATGCAGTCCAGACGAGGGTTTAGTCATTTTAAGTAACTTTGGTTCACTTCATAAAAAGTGAAGACCAATAATAATGCATATGTTTACATCAGTTACTCTCTTTCTACATGCAACAAAGTACACTTCTCATTTGAATTGAAAAATGATGACTTCAAGTATTTAAGGGAATCACTCTTCTTACCATGCTACAGTGACAGAAACATGATAAGACTAGGAAAATGCTAAATGTAACTTCACCTTTTTACATATCAAATGTTCCACAAAGTGGATGAGTCTATCTCTGGTATAATATGCTGCCAAGACGTTCATTTCAACTCCCCCCCCCCCAACAAACTCTCAGTGGGCACAGTGGCTGGAGTTGCACATAATGGCTTTGACCTTTAGAGTTAATACTGTCAGCAGCAGTATCTATTTGGCCTGTGCAAAGAACAAGGGAAAAGGAAATAACGTTTTCCTTCAGCATCTGCTTTATGATGAAAAAATATTTCACTTCCAGGGGTAGTTCTCCAGTTTATCAATGTGTAATTCTCACAGCTTCTGACACTGCTAGGCCAACTGTAAAATGATTTCCATTTTTCAGTGGAGAAGTGGTCTCTGGACTTAAAGTTTGTAGTTTTCTCTTTTCTTTATTGAAACGGGAATGGAGAGAAGTGTGACATGCTTTAGCGAACCATTAATATGGAAGTATTTTGATGCTGTAAGTAGTCACTACCCACAGAACCTTCCCTAAATAAGGAACCAAATACAGCCTTCTATATAGGTGGACAATGCTGAAATGGAGCTACTGATAATATACCTTTTAAAGAGAAAAGAATTTACAGTCTAGATTAGCAAGAGAAGCTCTAGCTGATAGGGAATAATACTAAACTAGTATCTGTTGTCAAATGTATGTTACTAAAAGACTTGTTTTGACTTTAGAGAATGGGTTAACAGGCCAATATTTTTGTAAAGCCTCAGCTTGCACAATAATTACTGTCATGCCTAAACACCTTTCTTATTCCCATTTCAAAGGTGAATAAGGTGTAGAAGAAAATGAATAGATTGTATTCTTTACTGTTGATCATCTTGTATCTGTAAGCCTTAAACTGCTCAAGACAACATCTGAAAGAAAACAGCAAAGGAAAAATAAACCAAAAGATTCTGTAAATGCAACAGAAAATGATTTAACCTCTCTTTACTTCAAGACACTAAGCAAACGGCAACATGATTTAGGCATCTCCTTTTTTCAGTCTGGTCAGTGCTTGCTTTTTTTTAGAAGAATTTATACAAGGAAATGTCAAAAATAGTTCATACTAGGACCTGATGTGTTCAGCAAAAGTAAAATATGTACTGAGCAGTTTTATCACTTGAAAAATGAAAATCTCATACTGCAGTAGCTAGGATGTATTAAGAGAGAGATGAGTCTTTTCCACCCTAGTTATTACTCATATTAGTTAAAATCCTGCTATTTATCTGGTTACAGTAAGGTAGAAAACAATTGCCTATGTAAACGATGTAAGTAGTTATCCATTTTCTATTTACGGGAAGTGCAGGAGAGTGCAACTCATATCTAGTTTGCTGCACCAAAGTAAGCAGACATTATCTGTCTTTTGCCTTTTTAGTGGTGACCATTTACTACTAGTAGCTCATGGTCTCACAAATGTACACTCATTACTTTTCCACCGCAATACCACAGCAAAAGCTTTTTTGCACAGTAGGTTAATGACTCAAACATCTGCACATAAGTGCCTTTCATTTTCTTAACATATGAAAGACAACAGTAAAGGACACATATTAGTGTATTTTCCTTCTATCTTCTCTCCTTAAAACAACTAAAATCCTTCTACTGCTCCAATAAACTACCACATTAAAAAGTATTCGCTGAAAAACTAAGGGACTTAATTAAGTAATGGAAAAGTAAACCAACTACCCTTTGTCAAAACAACCATATTAAACTGGGCAATTGACAGCATACATCCCTCAACAACAGCAGGCATCATTTTTAATAACAAAAGTACTCCATTTTCTAAAGAAATGTTCTAGCAAAGTATCTAAAATGCAGCCCAAGTACCTTATTTCTTAAGGTAATAGCATAGCTTCTATTTTGCGATACACAAAAACTGTAAAAAGGGGCAACATACTGTTCTCATATTCCATTCTATGAGTAACTGTCAGTATGCAGACCCAACATGTATTCCTTAAAAGCCATATATAAGGTGATAACCTGAAGTAGTTTAAGAAATGCAACATAAGCACTGAAAAAATTCTGCTTTTTGACATTTATTGACATATGCAACTGGTGTAGATTTAGAATAGGGGCTGAATTATCAGTAGGCTATGCCCCAGATGAGTATGTAACTACTCTTATAAGAACATATGCTGACATTTTCAACCTTCCACCTATCAGAGCTACACTAATTATATCTCAAGGAACCTCAGTCTTGTAACCCACTAACATCTCAGTAAACTTCACCATTTTCACCAAGTGCACACTCATAGTACAACTCTTACAAACAAAACTAATACTTGAAGATAAAAAACACAAACTTTATCATGTTAAAATGATGAAGCCTTACCATCCTTAAGAGTTGTTGGTATTTCACATTTGCAGTGGGTTACAAAAGGACATAGAGAGGGATCTTGCAGTCGCCCTTATCAATAAGACTCTGTCTGACACTTCAGTGAATGAAGCAGTGCTGTCACAATGTACATCCCTTGCCCTAGTTCAGAAAGTCCAAGCAGTATCACAAGAGTTTGGATACATATTCACTGCTAAATCAGGGTGTACTAATCTAGTGAAACATAATGAAGATGCAGTGATACCAATGGCTAAATACAAGTAGAGAGTTAACTACTAAGGTAAAAAGATGCTATGTGGAGATGGAAAAGGTTTTACTTTCTACAGAGAAAGGAAATAAGGCAATTTGTCTTTGGAAACATACTTTCTTTCCAAGCTACATCCCTTGGGGGGTCTCTAAGGAAAACTTACTTGCAGTCTAAAAGGTTGGAAAAAAGATAGATGATATATAATTTCTTGAATTTAAAGTGCAAATAGTTTTGTGTTTGATGTGATTAGAACCATTTCCATTAATAAGATTGAATTATTTACTTTTACTATACTAACTGTTTCACTGACAAGTTGAATTACTTTATCACGTAATAGAATGGGCTGTGCATTATAATAGGACATTTAAAAGGAAAGACCATTTTTGTTTGTGTTTGAAAATCCATCTAACCACAATAGTATGTACTAAGGCAAAACTGTTTCTGTTCTTTTCTTAATTTTTGCCTGAGACTGTTATTTGGACTTGGAAATATTAACCTCTAAGGAGTACTTAATTGGAGCTGCTGTTGCCTTTTTATTTCTGCTTTCCTGGTTCTTTAATTTGTACTTGGGAATTTGTAACTTGTGGAGATAAGGTAAATATTTCTGAATCACATACTTGCTGGAATTTATTTTTATCTAAAAACTTTGGCCAGCCAAATTAAGGAAGTGGAAATGACAACAGATGCAGATTTTTTTTCTGTTATCACTTTTTCTCTTTGAAGTGTTTATTTTGTTTCTCTGTGCAAAGCAATACTCCATTATATTTAATCTGATATTTTTATAAAGTAAAGGTAATCAGGAATTACGTATAAAAGGCAATAAGATTCTCAGCTGTAAGTCAATACTTAGGGACTAACAGTTAAAGCTGCAAAGGAAGATGCTGGCCACTTTACACAATCTCTCAGAATTGCCATTTTGCTACATTTAGAATAAACCACTTTTATTAGTCCTTTTACTAGAAGAATTCCCAGTAGTGATTTCTTATTTTTATCATCTAAGATTTTATTGAAAGAACATCAAAATAGGCAGTAGTTCAAATAGGCTGACGGGCTCCTGACCCCGAGATAAACTGGTCTTCCTCAGATCAACAGAATTATCTGACTGATGTATTTTTCTGCTTCCTTTTTATTTTGTTTAGCCAGGGGATAGTGCAAGGGAGGGAACACATTATGGTTTGCTGATTAATATTAGGAACAGAGGGCAGTATTGTTAGAGTGAAATACATCCTCATTTCCTTGATAACTTTAATTGAATTAAGTGTTGCAACAGCAGTGTATCTAACTCTGAAATAGGATAAAATCTTCTCATTCTACCATTTCTACCAAATTGTCTACTTTTGACAATGCATTCATTTTAAAATCCTATTTAGCTGGTGAAAATCATTGAAGAATATCATACTGCCATGGGTCTGAATACTGTCACAACTGGACTACTGCAGTCACTGTATGATTCTTTAATCTTTCAAAATTACAACATTTTCTTTATCTCCAGACTGAATTGATATTTTCTTGCAATCAGCAATTCCATAAGGCTTAAGCCTATTAACTGTAGCAACTTCATGTTATGATCAGGTTAGTCTTGCCTAATAAAACAGAACAGCTAATACATCTTTGATTCACTGAAGGGATTCCTATACCTACTTCCCCTACTGGACTAACAATGCTTTGCCTATGTGCACTTCAGATTCAGAAGTTTAAAACTCCATTGCACTTCAAATTTTTAATTTCTGACCTCCTTTTTGTCTTCAGTTATATACAAGTATGTATTTCTTGTTCCTTTCAGGGATTTAAAACATTAATGTAATATATTTGCTCAAGTTTATAGACTCATAGATATTCCAAGGCTATTGATTCTTAAGGTCATTTACTCCTTGTCACTACCCTCCTGTAAATGTTGACTCCTTTCTCCAGGAAAGCCATACCTATCAGCCCTGGGGTAAAATTGTGAACATCCATCCATTACATCTATCTATAATTTACAAGTCATATTTTCTCAAGCACTTGATGCAACTCTTGCCACCTAGCAAAGAATTTATTCTTAGCCATAGGAAGTATTGACTAATATGTTGCCCTGGTCTGGAATCTTCTTAGTCTTAGATTTCTACTACAACTATACTGTTGGGCCAGCTCAACTTACTTTAAGTCTTATCTGACAATATGTAAGACAACAAGCATCATTTCGTATGTTTAAAACTTTGACAATTACATTTCTAAAACAGGTAGTCTGTTCTTCTCAACTATCTTTGGCTATATGCAGAATTCCTCATGACTGCCTTCCAAAAAATAATTTAAATTGAATAAAGCCAGTAGAGGACCAAGGGACTTCACTCATAGCAAAAAAAAAAAAAAATAGGAAAAATGTAGCACTAATATTTCCCATCCAGATGCATAACTTTTCTTAACACTGATTTCAGAGTCTTATTAAATTATTTTGCTGTGGAATATGAAGACAGACCAGGGGTCCAGCCAATCATTTAGATATTTCTTCAATTGTTATTTAACTAGCACCATATGGTGCACATAAATTTGTATATTAGGGGAATTCATATTATAATTTTTTGTGCCAAAAGTCTTACTAAGAGTTATGTTAATGTTGGGAGTTAACATTTCCTTTTCTAACCACAAACATAGGTTTGAGAAGTCAGTCTGAAAGATGTGCTTTTATTGCTTTTGCTTCTGTGTAAATAGCATACTTCTACTCTTTTCCATAGATGTCAAGCAAAGATTTATACCTGCTAGAGCTACAACCAATTCAGACAGATAGCATTGCTGATTAGTGTCTCACCTGAAGGATGGCTCACTCAGGAGTGTAGCACCCTGTCTTGCTACACAGCAATTTTAGTACTGGAAGATGATTCAATTAGTTGGTTTGGGTAAAGAAGCTACAGTCTTTTGATCTTCTTCTGAAAAAAACAACTGTGCTTAGTGTTCTGTCACTCACACTGTTTGTTGAATTACAGAATAAAGGTGCAACAGATGAAATCTGTATTTGTATGTATGCATGCATGCATGCACTTTTAAATTTTAATGGGAGTGCCATTGATTAGTCTAGACTGTAAAAGACTGGAACATTTACTGTAAGAATACTGGACATGAAAAAGAAGAACTGGGACTTCACTAACCATGCATCTAAACAGTTTTTATGGTTGTGCTTGTGCTGGTGGAAAGGGTGCCCTGCTGACACGAGCAGCTTGCAGAAGTGAAGGACAGTTCAGCACTGACAACAGTTGCACATCCCACTCTGAGGGTGCAATCGGGCACAGGCAGGGTGGGCAGAGTATTAGGAAAAACTCTCTCTGCCAGCACTATGACGCTGTCCCAAGTTTTTTTACCTCCTTACCACCCACAGACATGGGTTGCAATTAGCCCAGGGAAGACATAGGTGGATCTAGCAGACCTATTGGATGGGGACAAGATGCAGATGCAGCTGATGGTATGCCATGGACAACCAAAACAAGCACAGAAATAGTTTTAATAGTTGTGGTATAATATTGCAAAATGTATAGTATAATATAACTGAATTATTCACTTGTTAGTTTACTGAAAGCATATTGTCTAATATATTTTATGGCATTTCCTTGTCTAAACAAGCTATTATTTAAGGACAAAAAGACAGACCTAGGTGCAATGGCAAAATCAGCTTCTACATATTATGTCTCTTTTTCCTTATACTTCAATGAAATTGAATTTGGGGTAGTTTTTAAAAGCAGCAAAGTTAACACTTCCTTGGATTCAGAAAGAATCCCTTACACTTATGCAAACTGTACCACTGTAAAGTGCAGTTTACGCAGTCACAAAACATATGATTCCATGACATGCTTAGCTGCAGTGAGGAAAACCTCATTATCAGTTAATTTACGTCTTTGAATCATGCATAATTATGGCTAGTGCCAAACAGCACTTTTCTATGGTTTATTACCACTGATGACCCATGCATCTTGTTATAAAGGAACCCTTTTCATTCACTATTCCACACACATGCACACATGCGGACATTCATACTCACACATACATGCTCACAAGTATTCCAACATGCTCACAGTCATTCAGTCAACATAATATGTCCCTAACTCATGTGCACACACTGAGACAGGTGCATAAAGACACACACTGACACACACACACACACACACACACACACACACACTCACACACACACCCACACA
>NC_056730.1:820835598-820848098 GCF_019279795.1 Protopterus annectens
CAATGACCTCCTTTTTTCTGGATGAAAAGCCTTTAGTGATGAGGTGTGCCACATAGAAGGATTTCCTGACTGTTGTGGTGATATGGTTATCGAAGGTGAGACCACTGTCCACCTGTGTCCCTAAGTCTCTCATCACACTTTAGATGTTTAGTGTACTGCCATCTATGTGGTAATTCATGGGTACATGTTTTTATTTCAAAGGGGATAACTATACATTTCTTGGCATTAAGCTTGAGCCCATGGCTCTGGCACCAGGCATCTGTTTCTGTAAGACCCTTTTGTAGAATATCCACATCATTTGGGGATTCAATAATGGCTCCCAGTTTGCAGTCATCTGCAAACTTTATTAGCCAGAGTCCCTTAGTGTTGGCCTGTACTTCAGAGAAGTAGATGCCAAACAAGAGTGGTGACAGGACTGAACCGTGAAGTACTCCACTTGTCACTTGTCTGGAGCTGGATTTGGAGTCGGCTACTTTTACAGTCTGGGTTCTGTCAGTAAGCCAGTTGGCAACCTATCAAGTGACATAGGGAATTATGCCCAGCTTAGTAAGTTTATGTATGATTCCAGAGTAGGGGATGGTGTCAAAGGCCTTGGAGAGGTCCAGATAGGCTGTGTAGACTGCCTTACCCTCATCCACAGCTCTGGAGACAATCAGGTTCAGGAGACAAGATTGGCCCTTCACAAACCCAAACTGGGTGGGGTCCAGTGTTTGAAGGTTGCCATTGTCTTTGTTTATAAGTTCCATGATAATGGGTACCATGCCCTTGCAGATCAGGCTCATCAGACTGATGGGACGGTAGTTCCCAGGATCCAAGGTGGATACCCCCTTGTGGAGTGGGATAACTGTAGCTGTGCGCCACTCAGTGGGCACGAAGTCTGAGGTGAGGCTATGATTAAACATGACATTTAGGTGAGGTGCCAGTTCATTTTGTAGTTCATGTCGTACGCAACCCAGGATGTCATCTGGTCTCATGGATGCTGTATTCTTAGCTTTGGAGAGTGTGGTTTCTAACTGTGTGGCCATGATTACCGGACTTTGGCAATCTTTTGGTATTGAGATGGGCTCTTTAGGGGGTGAGAAGGGGGTGAAGTTGGCACTAAATCGATCTGCCAGGATATTGGCAATATCCTTGGGATCACTATATTTAATGCCATTCTGTTGCAGCTCAGAGCAGATCTGAGCATTGCCATTTAGATTCTTGACATAACTATAGAATGCCTTGTGGTTGTCTTTGGAATCTTTTGCAATTTTATTTTTGTAACTAGCTTTTGAGGATTTTATGAGGGATATCAGCTTCTTACTGAGGCTGGTGAGGGAGATTTTTGCATCCTGGGATATTCCTCTCTTCTACAACAGTTTCTTCCTTCTGTTGTATAGTTTGTTTATAGCAGGGGACCACCAGACTGGCTTCCTTTTTTTGGAGGAGAGCATATTGGTTCTATTTGGGATGGCACGATTCATGCATGAGTGGATGTGCTCATACAGTGCCTTAGTGTAGGATTCAGCAGTCGAACTTTCAGATCCCGTCTACATGGGTGTCATGAAGTTTGTCACTTCTGACTTCAGTCGCATGAAGTTGGCTTTGGAGAAGTTTTTTACGGAGGTTTCCTTACTGGGGGCTGGGGGTGGGATGTGGATGTCAAGGGTGATTTGCTTATGGTCAGTTCTGACCAATGAGGGGCTGACCACTGGTGTGGAGCATCTATCTTCCATGTTGGTAATGACAAGGTCTAGGATATTGGAGCCCCTGGTGGGACAATGGACTAGTTGATCCAGGGCATTGGAATTTATGAATTCCAAGAACTGTTGGGACCCAAGTAGTTTTCCCAGTTAATGGCAGAGCAGTTGAACTCATCCAGTATTAGGGTATTTGGTCGTATCTTAATATTTTCCAGTATGTTTAGAAAGGTATGTTTAGAAATTCCTTAACATTTGTGGTTTTCCGGCAAATCACTGAGGACTGAAATTATTAAATAATGTCAAACATTTGAGTTTCAATTTCTTTTAGAGAATGCATGGCAAAACAAATGTTATTTTAGCAAATTTCTAAGTCTAGAATAGTAACATTTAAAATATGTCCCTATTTTGGGGCCTTTGTCCCTCCATTATTTTGCACTTTGTTCAGATTTCTTATGCTAAGAGGTTGCGAGGTATGGAGCTATGGTATGTAATGCCCTAGTTGGAGAGGGGGGGCAGGTTAGTCAATTAACCTGATCAGGCTTGACCCTATTGGTTACAGGAAACAAGAGCCTGAACCCTGTACATGGACTACCAGACTGCTGAAGGAATTGAGCTTCAGTGGAGACTGGAGACAAGAGCCTGAATCTTCTACATCAACTTCCAGACTGCTGACATGACTGCAAGTTTGAGTTCTAGTACATTTTCCCAGAATTATGAGTTTCAGTGCATTTTTAAGAGATTATGAGTTTCATTTCATTTCATGAAATTGTGAGTTTCAATGGAAGATAAGTTTACTGCTGCTCATACTAAGCCTGTTTTCAATGTGCAGGTAACCATTTTGTTTAGCAAATGGCAGTCACTGTTTGTGCTGTAGAATTTGAAAGCAGTGTTAGTAGCATAATTATCTTCGGTGCAGAGAGCTGTTGATTCTACTCCCACACCATGTAGATCGAGTGCTGATATTGCAGTGCCCTTTTGATTGCTGATTATTTGGTGCATTTTAAGGGGGGATAGGGATTCTATACTCGAGTGTGTCCTTCTTTGTGTGAGATATCTAGTAACTATGAACTTGTCAGTTTGTCAGTCATTTCCTATTGCGGTATTACCAGCTTACCAATTTATTTTATTGTAGCAGGCAATTAATTCTTCAAGGGCAGGAGACACTGAATTTGTAGATGAAACATTGAAATGTAAAGTTGTTTTGCCGGTAGCAACCTCTTCATTAGATACAGATGTGTAATTTAATGTAATTCAAAACACTAAAAGCATAGTAAAAAATTTAAAAGTAATAAAACACCACTCTATAAATAATTAAATAACTAAGCACTTTTGTTCTTATAAATACCAGAACTTCATCAGAGTTAAACAGTATATCAAACTCTTTCAATAAATACAAGTGTTGACTCTAAAAACCTTAAAGTGACACTCTATGATATTAAAACCATGCCAAATTACAAATAAAAAAATACTTTCCATAAATACAAAGTGATTTAAATGAAAGCCAATAAAAATATTCAAATACTATATCTTCTATTAAATAAAAAAAACTGAATTCATAAAGAAAGCACTTTCCTTTTCAACACACAACCCATAAACATCATATCATTAATTCTTGAAGCAGCAGTAGCATTAAGATTAATTTGCCAGTAGAGCTCCTTTTCCTCTAACAAAAGTCTACATTCACCACCCCTAACTGGGTGCATAACTTTCTGACATAATAAATGAAAATTTTCTAAAGTCATTGCATTGCATGAAACATTTGTATAATGCATTCCTATCACCCTTTTTGCAAATAGCATATACATGTTGATAAATCCTATTCTTTAAGGGTCCCTCTGTTTTCCCACATACAATGCAGGACAGCTGGCACATAAACCCAAATGCACAACTCCTCTTGTGTTACAATTGTAACTACCTTTAAGAGAAATTAATCTAGGAAAACCAGAAATGGAAAAAAATGGGTACTTTTAAATATTTATCTATACTGCTTGCATGCTCCACATTGCCTCATACCCATATTTTTGGTGGAAGCCACCACCCTAGCTTGATTCATTTCTAAAACTGTATTCAAGTTAAAACTATTTTTATAAACAAACCTAGGACACTAACCCAATTTTCCTATTAGATCAAATGCACCAAAAAATGGTAGTCCAATGGGAGCTATCATCTTCATCAAGGATGATGTGTCTCTGCTATATTTTAACACCATTGCTTTGGAGCAATTATTGTTCATAGTTCTGTTTACTATAGCACTGCCTCCATAACACAAAACTGGTTTATATCTGACAATTCTTTGACTTGTCACACAATCCCTAAGATCTTGCAACAAGTCTGCTGGATATCCTTGATTCAAGAACGTGTCACATAGAGCTGATATTTCCTGGTTAAAAACAACATAATTGGAAATAAGCCTATTTACCCTTATCATTTTGCTACTCAGCAAATTCCTCTTCTGCCACAGTGGATGATGGCTATCAACATGAAGAAAACTATTCAAATAAGTTTCTTTACTGTGAATATGTGATTCAAATTCGCCTTCCTGAATATTCCTGGTAATTAATAAATCTAAAAAATGAATAGAAATCAAATCAAATTGGTATGTAAACTCATAAAAATTAGTAGAACTATTAATATAAACAATACAGGCAACCACATCATCCACATCCCCTATTCATGGTTCATAGGTTGGTACTAGGCTATTGGCCCTAGGGCCTATACAAGCCTAGCCATAACAATTCCCTGGATATTTCTTCCCACAATATTTGCTTCCATGGACCCCTGTTTAGCAGCGGAACCCGGAATAACTGCTCGCAAAATTAATGCTCTAACCACTACATAAATATCATCCAGGTACCTTAAAGATAGGTGTATTTTTGACCAAAAATGGGAGGTAAAAACAACATTATTCTCACAGTACCATAAGACGAAATTAACAAAAAATAGGTGCTGAAGCTGCTCCCATGACATCTCCTTTCAGTTGTTTAAAATACTCCCCTTCAAAAAATAGAAAGTTGTTTCTCAATACCATATCCACACAGTGATAAATAATATCAATACCAGCTTTATCAAAATTAGTCCTCATAGCATCAGCTTCAAAAAAAAAAAAAAATCATAACTTATGTCATGCAGTATCATTAAAACTAAGTCTTTGATATCAATGGTCACAAAGTATCTGGTGAAAAAGTAGTTTTTGACAGAATTGCTAAGATGTGCCATGAGTCCTTTAAAATTCCTTGTCTACTCAAAATTTTTTCAACTTAAAATCCATATACTTGGCCAATGGTTTCATTTTTGAACCTACTGAGGCTACTATTGGTCTCAAAGATGAGCCCTCCATGGATTTGTGAGTCTTAGGTATCCCAAAAATAGCCCAGATTTTTGTTTTCTCTACGACTAAGTAAACTCTTAACTCATGTGACACATATGCAAAAAACATATCCTCTAGCTGCATATCAATTCTATTGCATGCAATATTAATCTCATAAGCGAAAACCTCAGAAAAAAATCACTATTATTTAAGTATTCAAACATCTTGTGAGGGTACATATGGTGATCCATTACAATAACCCACCCACCACCACCACCTTTGTCAGGTATAATGATTCTTACTTTTTTATCATTTGTAATCTGATTTAATAACAACTTCTTTTTCCTAGTGAGGTTATAAAAAGTCTGTTTCTTCTGACTACACCAAATACATATATTGTTGTTACATATTTTTTCAAACAAAGCAATAGAGGGCAACATGGGGGATAGAAGATACTTGATCTGCTCAATCCCGCACCAACATCACTTGCAGCCCTAGGAGCTTGTATGCATTGAAGATTTAGTTTCCTTACAAATAATTTAAGTTCTACAATCATATCAGCAATATTAGAGTTATTAAGGAACAAACATTAATCCCTTCCTGAAAAGAGATCCAAAAACTGGGATAATTTCCAGATGGGAATAGTTAAATACTTTAAACCCATCAAATTGTATTAAAGTACCTTTCTGTGGGAAACAGAGGCTTCAAAACAGTTTGTAGTGACTCTACCAATGGAAATGCCTGTTCATATAATTGGTTCTTTGATTTGATAGTTCCATTTCAAATTGGTTGAGGAAGTGTTGGCATTTCTTCCTCATTCCCTCATCCTATTTTCCTTGAGTCTTCTCGACCACCAGTGCAGGTGTTCATCTTACAAATCATTATTCATATCTTCCATGACCGAGTTGTAACCATTACTGCTAGGTTCTGGAATCCTTTCATTTAAAGACTGATCATTCCTATGTCTGTAATTAGGATCAGGATAGGATGTTTTATTTCTATACTCAGCCTCATCCTTGAAAATTTTCTTTTGCATTCTTTTAAAAATCAAAGCCCTAAAATCATCTACATAGCAAAGAATTTATGGAAATCATCCAAATACATAATCTGGAAATAATAAAGCCTTGTTAATCTCTTCATTAGCATTATGAATCTATTGTTCCAGGAATGCCATCTGCCGAAGATTGTCACCTACCATAAGCTGCATAAGCTCAACACCCATTAGATCAAGTAACTCCAAAAGGTCCTGATGCAAAACTGAACCAGATAATAAATAATTTGGAAATTTAAAAACATACACACCCTTGGGTACACACTTGTTGTGAATACAATTATTTAAAAATTAGTTGTTCAGCTGCATGGATCTATATTTCTTCAGCAACTTCTCAAAACCATGTATTCTTGCAGAAAGAGTCAAATCTTTATCTCTGTCAGAGCCATTGCAAACATTATTGGTAAACCCAAAGAAAAAATATTTATTTTATTAGAAAAGGTTATGTGCCCAGTTAGGTGTGGCAAATGAGGAGTTTGATTAGAGGAAAATGAGCTTTCTACCTGCAATTTATTCTTAATGTTACTACATCCCCAGGAATTAATTATATGATTTCTATTGGTTGTGTGTTGAAAATGAAAGCTCTTTCTTTATGAATTCACTTTCTGGATTTATTTAATAGAAGTTATAGAATTTAAATACTTTATTTTCTATTAGGTTTTGTTTAATTAACTTTGTATTTATGTAAATCATTTTTATTTGTAATTTACCATGTTTTTTTAATATCATGGGGTGTGTCACTTTAAGGTTTACAATGCCAAAACTTTTATTTAAAGAAAGGGGTTTGATGCATTGTTTAACTCTGATGAAGTTCCAGTATTTATAGGAATGAAGGGTTATTTTGTTTGTAAATATGTTATATCTCCTTATTATATTATTATATTAGTTAAGGAAGTGCAAAGGCACATTATCCACTGGGGGGGGGGGGGGGTTGGGAGGTAGGGCAAAGATGACAGGTTGCCCCTTTTGCTATTCATCTCCTAACCAAAGCCATCATCGATATATTGTGGTGGGATGAAGTGAACAACAGACAGTTTCATTACTGGCAGATCTAGTCAGCAGCCCTAGAAGTAAGCATCACTTACTGACCTCTACACATCTACATTTTAGATGAAAGTAATATTTACCATGCAGGAGATGTTACTTCATGAGCAGCTCACCTTATGCAAACATAATTTTAGATTTTAATGATTTTCATTGTTTGACTTGAAGTTTGTCTCATACAGAAAGACATGAACTTGTGATTTCTACTTTCTGTCCTGTTTAGTCATAGGGAAGCCAGAGCTTATCCAAGCCGAATAAGCCCAAGGCAAAGGACTAGCCCTGAGTGAGGCCCTAGTCCAATGCAGGATGCATACATAAGCTTAAGGCACACCCCTCATAGCCACATATAGGTAATTTAGAGGATAACCAGATCATCTAACATCATGTTTTTTAGATGTGAGGTGGAACCAGACCATAACATGAAAAGTCATGTGGGATAGGCTGGACATTCAAACTTCTAACAGAAGATACCCCATACTGGAAATGAACCAGAATGCCAAGACTATAAGGAAGCTGTTCTAGTAGTTTGATGTACTGTGCTGCCATGAACTGTTTCCTTGAAGTGTATAAACAGTTGTTTGCAGTATTTCACAGTGCGCAATCCTTCCTCATGAATGATTCGAACAGATTATTTCTCATTGTACCTCTCCCCCACTTCAGCTCTATGATGCCCCAGCCCTGTGTACAATAACCTACAATGAATGAGAGTAAACTACTGCAATCAATCAATCAATAAAAAAAAACAATCAATAAATCGATAAATAAGTATCTCAATAATATTGTCTTTTAAAAAAATCAACACTTAAATTTAACTGACATATACCATCAACTTATTATGTTGCACTTTTACAGACGTTTTACACACACAGTTTCTGTAGTTCATTTATACCAAATGAGTAAGAGTCCAATCTTTCGATTAAAGTTTTATGCACATGTTTTTATAATGCATAATGTATGTTGCTTAGACATTCATGTTTTCATCATTGCAACATACTTTACAGTGAATGAGAGAGTAGACAGGGACTAGGCAGATCTGATCTTTCCAGGTGAATGCTTTGAATGCAGCTCCACAGGGCACAACATAATTTGGTCACAGCTGGTTGACCAAAATTTGTCTATGCAGATATTGCAGTTTCTGTTCTGCATACTGTACAGTTACCTGAAGCAGTAATGTCAAATATGTGATTTACATCAGGTAACATCTGTGTGACATTTTTAACTCCATGGCCATGAGATAGTCTTGAGAAATAATTTGAGAAATGCATTTTTTATTTATTCGTGTTTGTTAATTGGGTGGGTGCACTGATCATAGGCCCTTTTTAGTCTTTACCTGGATGCATAAGCACAAAGTTCATAATGCATATGACATAATATATAATGCATAATGCTTAATGCTTAATAGTACATAATACAAAAATAATCCAAGAACATTTTGTAATGTTTATTGCAATACATTGTAAAACAAGACATGCAGTAGTGTAGACACTGTGTTAAACATTGAAGTTAACTGTTTCATATGACAGTGGTACAGGTAAACAACATATTGTAGAAGAGAGTTAAAACAGTAAAAACGAGTTAAATTTCTACAGATATAGTAAAGCATATGGAAAGAGACTGAAAAAGAAAAAAATGGATACCATTTTATTTAAATATTTGCATTTATGGTATTCAAGATTTATTTATTCTCTGCATTGTACTGCAAGACATGAAGTTCACAACTATTCCACAGTTGGTGTATGGGTTAGGAGGTTTTTAAGATTGTTTAAAGTTCAGAAACTAACCCTTGTCTAAATTACAGGCACATGTGTAGGTCTCCTTTCAATGGTCACGGTTTTCTTCTAAAGGTACTCATGTGTAATTTGTCTAATATTTTGGGCATGTTGTTCCATTTAGAAGGAACAGTTTTATTACAATGTGTTCTCCAAGAGAAAGATTTTAAGAGGTTTGAATACAAGTAAGGATATTGTTATCATGACTGTGAAGTGAATACGATGAGTGTTTGATTTGAAGTTTACTCCTTATAGAAGGGCAGAACAATTCATTATCCAGTTTGAGGCTAGTTAAAATGTTAATGGATAGATGAGAGTTGTCTTCTAAAAGATCTCAAATGATATCCATCTTGAATTATAAAGACTAAAACAGCATTAGATAAGATGGCGGATCAGTAGGGAAAAAAGACATTTTACTGTGGGTAATGGGGAAGGAGGCAAAGTATAATAGTACTTAATTTAACTTTTCACCTTACAACCTCAGATTTGTCTAGTATTAAAGTAAGGGATCCCTGCACCCAATGAATCTGCCCATTTTTTTTTTTTAGATAGACCCTCAGAATAGAGAATAAAGCAAGCAGATGTGTATGAGCAAAGTTTCTTATAGTGAGAGGATAGAAGGGAATTTTGGTTTTAACAAGGAAAAATCACCATGTCATTCATCCTGATATTTGCAAAATAAGGCATCACCAAATGTATGCCATTCACCCAGTTCTTGCATGTCTCAGTATTCAGCTATAAGACAAAGATTACAAAGATGAAAAATTATATAACAAAAAATCTCCATAGTTACCATGGATGAGGCATTTGCATTGAGAGATAGGCCAGCCTATGGTATACTGCATCGGTCTTCTCAACATATAGGAACTGCAATAAGAAACTACACTATGGTGCAGAGTTATAAGGAGAAAATGATGGAACCAGAATAACCAACCATATTGGTGGTGGGTCACATAGAACAGAGATTAACACTATTATGGGGAGAAGGCTAATGATAAGTAGGATGACTGCAGCAGGAAATGCCTGTGCTTTGATAAGAAACCAGAACATCACCCACATTATCATTTTGGAACTAAGCTACAACTATTTTTTTATGGACTCACTTTTAAAGAATGTATAGCTTATCTATAGGGGTTTATTACCTATGTGATTGTCTAGGCCAGCATGCCCAAAGAATGTTATGCACATGTACAGGCATAACGGAAGATTTGATCATTCAGTCATTCTCCAGTAGCTGCTTTATCCTATTTAAGATAATGGCAGAGTGGAGTAGTAGACATACATACATACATGCAAATATTTCAGTCACGGGCATTAATGCCCTTCTAGCCTGCCACTTGTTTCCATAATAAGTGTCCGGGTTGTTCTTAAAACTATCTAAACTAGTACTTGCTTTAATGTAATTTGTAGTCTGTTCCATGCATCAGCTACTCTGTCAGAGAACCAATTAGTACACTTCTCATTCCTATAGAATCTTCTACATAGATTGTCTGATGATTCTCTACTACTTTTTGATAACCCCAAACATTCCCAGAGGTAGTTGTCTCTAAATGCCCTATATACCTGAATAAGATCACCTCTTAAGTATCTATAAGAGACACTGTACAAGTTCAGATATTTTAATCTTTTATAATAACTTAAATTTTCACATCCACGGATGCTCTCAGTATAATTCCGCTGTACTCTTTTTCAGTTTACTCATGCTCCTTTTTTTATAAAGTTTCCATAGTGTTATTCCATTGGGTCTAAAGTAACAAACAATGATGTCATAATTTCTGATTTCATAGACCTTATAAACATTTTTATACAACCTATATATCTATAACTATCATTAAATAATTGGTTAATATGATTAGAAAAACTCAAAGCTGGATCTAGCCATATACCAGGTCCTTAAATGAGTCTATAGGTTCAACCACCATGTGCTGTATTAAATATTAACCTTTCAATTTATGTCTCCCAAATCTCATATGCTTAGTTTTTGATGTATTTATCAGCATATTATTCTCCTGTGCCCAAATGGTCAATTCAGTCAAGTTCATTTACAAACATGGCTTATCTGTAACAAATGCAATCAGTTTACTCAATTTCAGGTCATCTGCATATAGACTGTAGGAACAACTCAGATGAAAAAGTTAGGTCTGAGAGATACAATCTAAGCAAGTAAGGGCCTAAGACACCTGATTGTAACCATTAATTTTTCCTGTCTAGTTGCTGCATGGTACTTGCCATGTCCTATTTGTAAGCCATGCAACTATCTGTCTTATCAAGAGTACATTGATACCTAGTTGTCCTAATTTATTGATCAGTGTTTTGTGCATGACTCTATCAAATGCTGAAATTAAATCTATATAAATTACATGACAGCACAATTTTTCATTCATAGCTGTAATTATATTGTTATAGAACATCATGTTACAGGTGGTAATAGATTTATTTTTCAACATATGTAAGTTGATATATGGTTTCAAGTCCCAGACTCTCCAATTCTGGCAGTAACTTGTCCAATATTACCTTTTTCATTATTTTTTCACAACAATAAAGTAGACTTAAGGGTCTATATGACTCTGGGTTTGTCCTACTCCCCTTTCCCTTAAAGACAGGTTTAATAAGTGCATGTCTCCAATCTTGAAGAATCTCGACATTTTATATGACCTAGTAAATAATAGCTATAATAGTAGTATAAGTTCTTGCTGAAGTGTTTTCAGGACATTATTACTAATTCAGTGTCCTCCCTGTGCTTTGTTTGAATCCAGTTTGGGCAGTTATTTTTCCATATAATCTAATTTGAGTCCAGTATCTGAGGTTACCTGGATGTCACTAGGGCAACTTAGAACCGCCTTTGTGTAGTCAAAACTGTTTTGCACAAGATTTTGTAAATATATCTAGAATAGTTGCCTGAGACTAAATTGTAGAATCTACACACAGTTTGCCATTTTCATTGTCTTTACTCTTTCTGTATCTTATGTATCTATAAAAGGTTTCCTATTATGCTCAATATCTTTATATACATTTTCTTCAAATTTTTCTTGATCTTGTCTCAGTCACACTATGCTTAATTTGTTTGTCCATTGTTTATTTCAATTTTCAAAGTTGTAGTTCAACCTCTCTTCCATTTCATATATCTTCTGTCTCTCACCTTAATCATGTATCTTGTTCTCAAGGAAATATATATGCTTGAAAAATGCCTAGATCCTGATTTAAACATTTTTTTGATGTTTTGCACTCAAACATTTCCTCTTTCAAACTTTCCACATTCCATCTGCAGATTTTCCACTGAATGCATCACTCCAGTTAGTTTTACATACTGACTGGTTTGCTTCTATATAATCTGCAATTAACTTTCTGTGCATTGGTTTAGATTATAGTTTGGCAGAATTATCTAACAACAAATTAACCATTATAACCCCATGACCACTGCACATCAACACTAGTAAAATTTGACTTGAAGTAACAATCATTTCTTTAGGAACACAAACAATGTCTAGTATGTTTTGTTCCCTGATAGCTTTTTATTACAATCTGAAGCAATTGGTGTTCCTGAGCATATTTTTTTAATAATTTCCTTACTAATGTTGTTGCATCAGAATTATTCCATTCTATTTCTGGTAAATTTAAGTCCCCAGCTAATATTATTTTTCACTCCT